>NC_059081.1:82050924-82359947 GCF_020497125.1 Mauremys mutica | reverse complement strand
AGATATTAACAATACAAAATGAGGCAGATATAACAAAGTAGCAAATTTGGTAAATTAGAGTATATGGCCCTCTAGCACCTTGAAGAGAGAAAATATGCTTGTGGGATAAGTTGATTCCTATTCTTCTTGGGCCTGAGCCTCACCACTGAAGCCAATGGGAATGTTGTCACTGACTTCAATGGGAGCAGAATCAGAGCATCTAATCTCATGCTGGGGGGCTAGACCACAAGCCTCTACAGTCACCTCACGGGTCCCTAATGAGTGACTCAGACAAGACACTGTCAACGTGACGTCTGAAAACAATGTCGAATTTCCATCCATCCAGATGCTCAGGCTGTGCGGAAAGCAGATATGAAGTACGCCCTCCAGCGACCTCTGTTTTAGGATGCAAGCTGTAACCAGGGTCCCCATTTTCAGAATAAACCCAGAATAGTAGGGAAGAGAAGCCAAACACTTAATATCTTACCTCGCTATCTTGTCACTGCAAGACATAGTAAGCAGTCTCTCTCCCTGTAACACTCCATCCCACGTCTGGATGGTAGTAGTAGATCGCACTGGAATTGTCCCTTCTCCAGATTCTATTTTCGTCCGTAGCTGTCCTCTTGCTTTACGGTTTGGATGTCTGTCTCCCTGATCTAAGTGACAAAAATTGTTTTAAGTCAATTGAGAAACAACTGTACAGAAGGAGTGGTTATGAAATGAGAGAAGGCAATGTATTTTTATGCTGGTAACCATCTTGGAAAAGGTCACAAAGTTTGGTACCAATTTCAATTACTCATTTAAATTTAGCTACAGCATCAAATATCTTTCTTGTATACAATATTATCCAAAATACATTTGCTATTAAACCAAGCTTTTCAGGAAAGAACATCTCAGATATGGTATTCAGTTCTGAAGTTCAGTTCTGGGCATTTCAGTGCTAGAATGAAATTAACAAATCAGTGTAGTTTAGCTATGTCGGTCCCAGGATATTAGAAAGACAAGGTGGATCTATGATTGGACCAATTCTCTCACTGATAGATATCAGTCCAATAAAAGATATGACCTCATTGACTTTGTCTCATTAACAAATCAGGAAATTCAGAGAAGAGCAACAAAAATTATTAAAAGGCAGCAATAATGAGGAAGCCCAATGAGTTCCATAAAGACTCACTGTGAGTTATTGGCTTATCCTTAACAGAATCCAGAATCTTCCTGGCTCTAGCCTAAATGGTCAATTTGTCTGTTTATATTTAGTTTAAAGTAAATGGTCCAGATTTCCAAGAAGAGATCTTCCTTCCAAAAATAATAATAATAATAAAAAAAATCCATATACAAAAGGCCAGAATTAAAATGACTGCTTACTTCTAACGTTACCATTCGTCTGTAATCAAATAAACTCTAAGCAATTCCTTTATAGCTAGAATCATACCCTCTTGTGCTGCTTCATGTGGTGAGAAAATCCTAGCATCTCCACATGGAGAGGTGCTGATATAGAGATGAAATTGCACATTTTCTTTCAGTTTAAATCCGCCTCGTTCAGACTTGATAAAGATGGATTTTTGTTGATCTTCTTTATTACTGGAATATAAACAAAGAAGAGAACTGTAGTCAAAACCTGAAGAGAAACAAATGCTGGAGATTAAGCCCAGTCTAACTTACTATACATTAAAATGATTAAAGTAAGGCATCAAATGTGGCACCTGAGAGCTATTACAAACCATATAGAAAGGAAAGAAGTTAGAAACAAGAAATAAAGAGTACTTGACACTGCCCGGTGAACTTATAAAGCACCATTAGTCAATGAAACAAAACTATCCATTTGCTAGTCCATAGAGTGGAAATCCATCAACCTCATGAAGAACCTGGAAATTTCCACTACATGCATCCGACGAAGTGGGTATTCACCCACGAAAGCTCATGCTCCAAAAGTCTGTTAGTCTATAAGGTGCCACAGGACTCTTTGCTGCTTTTAGTCCATTTGATGGCATTTTAATTTTATTTCCACTAATTCAAAGAACAGTTGAACAACTAAAATGTGTTTACACTTTAAAGAACTACATGATTAACTCATAACTCACTATTTCTGAACCATAATAAAAATATAAGAGTTCAATATAGTTATACATATTCCTCATTAAATGAGTCTTTGTTTGTTAAACTCACACTGTATGACAGGGACCAGAGTTTTCAATTTAAAATTTCAGTAGCTTCAGCTATTTTTTATGATATTTTTTTCAATGGGACTCCTTAGCTTTGTGTTATGATTCAAGTAATCATCAGATAGACACATGATGTTCATAGCACAATCTCAGCCTCCTTAAGCTTACCTTACAAACAGCTCAAGTTGTGTGTAAAGAAATTTAAGCAGGCACCTGCGAGATATAATTTCTGCATGGCAATCGTTTAATGCAAGACCACGGTCACTCATGTATTCTCCATTTATGCATTTTGTCCCTGTGGAAACACTTATAACCTGGGCATCCTTCACATCTGTACCTGGGAAACAAATTTCAGAAAGAAAATGTAATTAACTGCGCACAAATTTAATAATTGACTTTCTTAAAAGAACGTGTTTGAATTCCAAAAAATTAAGTATTTTTCTTCAAACATTTTCTTTATAAAAAAAGCTTCAATCTGAAAGCGGAGGTTACTTACCTGGAACTGGAGGTTCTTCGAGATGTGTGGTCCCTATCTGTATTCCACTGAGGGTAAGGTGCATGCGCCATATGCCCAGAGCCAAAGCTTTTCAAAGTAGTAATGTCCGTGAGTCCATGCATGTGCCCTTACATTGCCTCGTGGTTTCGACTAAGGTGGTAAAGGGCAGCAGGGCTGGCCTTAGGGGTGTGTGACCGCCCAGGTGCTGTGGTCAGGGGGTGCCGTGCGCAGTGCAGAGGTGTGTGCTGCTGGTGGGAAGGGTAGCACCTGGAACAGTGAGTGACAGCAAGGAGTGCTGCGCATGGGTGGAGTTTCAGGGGGCATTGTCCCACTCCCAAACTCACAGAGGCAATGCGTGTGTGGGGGGGTACACCCAGATTTCTTCCTGCTTCCTCCCCATGGAGGAATGTGTTCGGGGGGGGGGTGAGCGGTGACACTTGGAGCACCTGGTGTTGCTGCCCGCCTACCCCCCGAATGTTCCTCTGGACTGGGAGAGGAGGGGATGAGCAGCAATACCAGGCTCTCTGTGCGTCCAGGTCACTTTCCCCACCTGGGCTGTGTAGCATCAGGAGCTGCTCTCCTGCCCTCCCTTATGCCGCCCACGTGGGGGAAGTGATCTGGACACAAGGAGCACCTAGCGTTGGAGGGGGTGCAGGGGCTAGGGGAGAAGGGAGTGCAGGAGGGGTTAAGGGAGAAGGGGTGCAGAAGGGTTTGGGGGAGAAGGGGCACAGGAGGGGAGTGCAGGGGTCAGGAGAGAAGGGGGTGCAGGAGGGGTGCAGAAGTGTTAGGGGGAGAAGGGGCACAGGAGGGGAGTGCAGGGGTCAGGAGAGAAGGGGGTGCAGGAGGGATGCAGAAAGGTTTGGGGGAGAAGGGGCACAGGAGGGGAGTGCAGGGGTCAGGAGAGAAGGGGGTGCAGGAGGGGTGCAGAAGGGTTTGGGGGAGAAGGGGCACAGGAGGGGAGTGCAGGGGTCAGGAGAGAAGGGAGTGCAGGAGGGGTTAAGGGAGAAGGGGTGCAGAAGGGTTTGGGGGAGAAGGGGCACAGGAGGGGAGTGCAGGGGTCAGGAGAGAAGGGGGTGCAGGAGGGTTGGGGAAAAGGGGTTATTCATTATGATAGTTATTACTGTCTATTTTACAAATAATTTCAGACATACATTTCAGATTAGATGCCTGAAATCACACTCAGTTTTATCAGTGACACCATCTCTCAGCTTCTCTGCACTATGAGTCCATCTCCCCCTCCGTCTGCCTAGGTTCTTTCCTTCCCTTATTCTCTTCTTGGGAGTATACAGAAACCTACCAGAAGGAGCCAAAGATTTGATCCTGAAACCTTGACGCTGTAAGGTGTCCTTATTCATACACTTAATCCCATTTAACTCAGGAAGGTTCCAGAATCTGTCCCCAGCTCCTGCTGCAGCTCAGCAGTTCAGAGTTTTTGAGCAGCACTCTATTTGTGTTGATTTGTCTGCAAATATTTTAATGTTTGCTGCTGTCATGAGGAATACAGAATGATTCTATGCTCTACCATACAGTCTTTGTATCCTGAAGTAAAATCACATATGGCAGACTCCGACTGGCTATATACAGCACATGTTGCAAGAGATAAAGCATATCTTCTTGCTGATTCTGAGACAGACATTGTAGATGTGTAATGCCGTTAAAGTTAGAATGTTAGAATTTGCACAGGAATTACCCTACAAATTAATTCCTAATAAAGGTAATTTCTTCAGAATAAGCACGGGAATCATCTTTTGTAATACTAATTAGCCTAATCAAATTATTTTTGTTAAGATTGTTTAATAACAGACAATATATGTCCAAGTCCAAAATTTATATCCTTGATGCCATTGTTTTTGCACTTGTTTATATATTTTTAGTATTGCTTTTTGTTTTTTAGCTAACATCGAAGTTGCTGGGTGGTTGCTATACAATTATAACAAGAGAACCCAGGCGAACCAAGCGCTGTATGTTCTGTATTGTGTTTGACTGATTATTGTGTATATGTTTTTTAAGCCTTAATCTCTTGAGACTCCAATTCCACAGCTACGGATACTGGAAATTCCTGGAGTAGGTGATGGTGTGCTCATCCTGTTTTATAGGAATTTGTAAAAGAGTGCTCTTCTGCTTTAGATTACTTACCTCCCACTTTTTTTTTAAATTACAAATACAAAAACAAAACAGGTAAAATAAGTCTTTATCCTATTTGTTTGTTTAAAATATTAACTCTGCAATTACAGACCAGCAAGAAGGAAAGCTGATCTATAAAGGATCCTTTCTCACGGCACTGTATTAAACTAGCTGGACAGGGAAGAGATATGAGACAAGTTCTAGGAAGTAACGTCTTTTATGATGTACTGAAAGACTTGCTGTTCTGTATAGCGTTTTGAAGTTGAAACTTCCCCTCCCCAAATCATGTGATGTGACAGTGTGACAAATTTCTTGTAACTTAGCAGTTCTCCCACAGCCTCAACTATACCCCAAGTGAACTCTGGAACTCAACCCATTTAAGAGTTCATTTCAAAAGGGGGATGGGTAGCCCTTTGTTCTGAATCTTCCCTTATCTGTGATGTTTTCTGTGGTCTGTGATTTTCAGGAGCATTTTACCTGATGGCTACTCTCTTGCCTACAACTTTTCAATCCTTGGAGTTCATCTTTCATCAGTAGGGCAGGAATAACTCCTGTGGAGTTCATCTTTCATCAGTAGGGCAGGAATAACTCCTACCGTTGAGTCCTGAAATAACTACCAAGCAGGGGAGTTTCAACTGTCTCCAACTCCAGGTTCAGTTAGCTATGTAAGCAGCAGAGAACATTTTTGCCCAGCTACTACACAATGAGAATAGGGATGTCATGGGAAGTCTTCCAGTCACTCCAGAAGACCCTTCCAGAATTCAGGAGGCCGGGTGTGCGAATACTGAGAGCCCGGCCGCGCCTGGGTGAAACACAGAGATGGCTGCAAGGTGAACCTTAAGGGATCCAAAGGCTAGGTGCTGATCCTTTAAGAACATCAAGTAGTCCAAGATGCATGGGATCGAAGCTTGGAGCAGTGCCACCTGCTGCTGAGCGCACCAGCAGGAAAACCTAGAGTTTTATTCCTTTGGCACAAAGCAAGGGAGAGCATGCCCCGCCCTGTTGATTGATGTCCAACATGCAGGCCATGTTGTCTGTCATGACCTTGATAAATTTGACTCTCATCAGTGGAAGGAAATGAGTGCAAGCATTTCTGACTGTTCTCAATTCTAGAATGTTGATTTGAAGAAGATGCTCTTCAGAAGACAATTTGCCCTGAATGGTATGACACCCTAGATATTCTCCTCATCCCAAAAGGGACACATATAATCTTATAATCATGGTAGTAGGAGGTTGAATGAAAGGGACTCTTGCACAGACTTTAAAGGGATCCTTCCACCAATTGACTGAGTCCAAAACACAGCGGGGAACAGACATCTGTTTGTCTTGACTGCTTGCTTGGCATATAAACTGCCTTGAGCCATCCCTGGAAGCATTGAAGATGTATCCAGGTGTGTTGGGTTACGAAGGTAGCAGCTGCCATATATTCTAATAGCTGGAGGCAATTTCTTGCCGAGTTTCAAGGACTTACCTGAATCTTTGAAATGAGATTTTTTTAGGGTTGCGAACGTGTCTATGGGAGCACATGGTACTGGGAATGATCGTGGTTGATTGTAAAATGAAGAAACCTCTTGTGACATGAAAATACATGTCAAGGGTCACAAACCAATCACTGGAATCTAAGGAAGGAATTATAGCTGCAAGGGTCACCATCCTGAATTTTTGTGGTTTCACATGATGTTTGTTTAGATGCAGTTTGAGCTAATATTGGTCTCCTTCCTCCATTCTTTTTGGGACCCAGTAAGCACTTGTCATAGAAATCCTTTTTCCTGTGCTAGACTAGAGCTGGTTCTGTGGGCCCTAAGCATAGAAGAAAGGCAACTTTCTGTCTCAGCAATTGATCAGTCCCTGAAAAGGGATGGGGAAGGAGGGAGGGATGGAGATGAAATGGATAGAATAATCAAGCACTGTGACCAAAACCCATTTGTTGGATATTATTCTCTCCCATGTAGGTTGGAAATGGGAAACATGGTATCCAAAAGGGGGCTGGGAAAGGAGGGTGAGACTGTAGGCTCCAGTAGAGTAAGTGATTTAAGAGTTTTGAGCAAACCTTTCAAAGTGTGAAACTCATCATCAGACTCAGAGAATAGCTTGACTCATCAAAAGGAAGGTCCTCAACAGTACTTTGTACTTCCATAGAGAAGTTAGCCAACTGGAGCCATGTCCTTCATCAGCTCTTGAAATTGTCTAAACTCATCTGCAATGGAAGATGGGGGAGGCATTACAGCCTCATCTGGTGGTGATGAAGAAATACTTACGTGAAGTGTTACTTCCTTGTCAGCCCTTGTCTCCTGCTCTTCAAAGTTCTCTAATGGTTCAGGTTGATGAAGTGGTAGCGAGGATGTAGGAGAATGCCTCTACCTGTGCTCCCTCTGAGAGGGACTTGGGACCTTTAAGAATTGTTGGTGATATAGGGCCCAGGGATACCAATGAGGTCATTGGGAGGGCTCCAGAGCATAGGAAAAGGCACCCATCACTGGTCACACCAACTAAACTGGGGTCAAGATTGCCTGTCCCCAACAGTCTCTAAGTAGCAGAGTGGTGACGTCTAGAGTAAAGAGGAGATCCCTGAACTGAAACTTGAGTCAGAAGAATCATCCTCAACATATTTCAGAGACGGTAATAACTTTCACCCTAGATGGTTGATGCTGGTGAAGCATGAGGTCTCAATGAAAAATGTGAAGTCTGTAACTCAGAAGATCATGGTACAGATAACTGTTCGGTACCACTACGTAATGGAGACGCCAACATAAAAGGATCTCTTAACTATCTAACTCCTGCAGTAGTGATAATATATGTGAATGGGAGTTGAGAAGGATCCTGTGGAGACTGACATCGGTACCAAGGTAGGGACTTATCTAGAATGCATCGGTGCTGTGGGCACTAAATGCTTCCACTGAGTATGTTCAGACTCAGGCAGTACCAATAGAGCAGTCAGGGACAGTGTATGGATATCAAAGATACAGTAGAGTCTGATGGTGCAGACTTCTTTGAAGTTGAATGTCTACTAGAATGAACATGACCACCCAATGCTGAACAAGTTTTCGGTACAAAATTCAGCTTATTGATAGAGTGGCTTTTAGAGGAAGCCTTAGATGATTTCACGGTACTGGAACCACTCAAATTCTCAACAGTACAGCTTTTGGGACCTGAGGTTTCCAGACCTGTTTTTTCAATTGGTGAATGAAACTTCTTAGTAGGAGACCAAACATTCCTGCTCCTCTTATCAGAACACACAGTCTTACTGCACAAGCCTCTTGATACCACAGATGCAGAAACAGGTGCTGTATCCATCGAGGGTCTTGGTGACCAGGATCCAGAGGTAGAGGGGCACTAAATGTGCTTGGAGATTGGTGTACAGGGGGATTCTCAGAGCCTGGGTCGGTGGCCAGTCTTGCTTCATCATTAACAATTTAAATTTTATTTCTCTATTTTTACAAGATCTGCTTTTGAAGGAGAAGCAGAGCTTATATTTGGCTTGTCTATGGATGTCTCCCAAACAACGGAGGAGCCGAGAGTGTCTGTCACTGATTAGGATAGATTTCCAGAAGGAAAGACAGTGCTCAAAACCTGGGTATCCTGGCATACCCCATATTCCAGAATAACCCCTCAAGAACAAATGGGGAAAAAGCAACAACAGACTCCCTGAATTAAATACTACAACTAAACTAAACTAAACTAAGAAACAGAAATAACTATGTTTAACTAACTACACGTAAGTGAAGCAAGCATGCTTGATGTTCCATCTCAGGCTGAAGGTGATCAAGAAGAAACTGAGGGAAGTTTGCCTGTGCAGCTCTATATATTCTCAGTACAGAGCATGAGGATGTGCATAGAGCGAGTGTGGGCAGAAGGGGCACTGCTACTGAAAATCTCTGATAGAAGGCGACTGGTGGCACATGCACACTGAAGTGGAGCTTTTACAGGGATACTACGAGAAGAACTTTGCTGCAGTGCCTACAATAAAGACCTTGCAAAGGTTTGACTTCAGTTATTCTGTTGTTCACTCCATCATTATGATTATGCATTAAAAATGTCCCAGAGCAGTTTGAGGAAAGAAAAATTAAGTGTAAAGATAAATGTTTTCTAACTATCAAGATATTTATATTGTGTCCATTACCGTGGCATCTGAACACTTAAAAGTAGTACTGATTAGTTTTTTTACCTGTTGTCATGACAATTCCAGCAAGAACTTTTCTACGTGCATGGGGAGATGTGAAATTATCAGTCAGATCACTGAATTTATCCACAACCAAGCGTGCAACAGCATCAGCTAAAACCTGCAGAATCACAGAAATACATGTTAGAGAGAATCAAACAAGAAACAACTATTAAATACTGGCATTTAATATGATGGATTAAAAAAAATCATCCACACTGTTAATTTTTTATCCTCCACTGATTAGGGCCAAGATTTCCCAGTGTCCACTAACTCTTGGTGCCCTGCTTGAGATATCTAGCATCTGATTTTCCAGGATGCTGCACAGAACACCTCCTAATGACCTCAACTGGAGTTTTGTTTCTTGGACCTTAAATTGAAAACCTGAAAACTGAAGGACCCAAAATTAGTGACAATTTTGAAAAATTGGGCCTGGGTGAACAAATGAATGGCAGAAAGATTCAATGCTTTTATCTCAACATACATCATTTTAAAGTCCTAAACAAGAGTCAATGCTTTTATCCTTGTATCTAAAAAATACTTAATTTCAGTGACCTAATCACTGGGCCTGAAAATAATACCAAAATACAACAAAAATCAGTCATCTTGACTAACATATAAAATCCTTTATTACACCAGAAATAGTAATTTATTTTTCACATTTATAAAAATGTGCTCTTCCCTCAGCTATAGGTGAATATACATTATTTTATTTTGTTTTATTACAAAAAACATTCACATTTTAAAATGGGCAATTTCAAAATAAAATTCAATGACAGCCATCGAAAATAAAGAAGTAGTATCCCTTTAATGAAAGCCTGGAATAATAGAGAAGGCTTTTCAATTTTCCCTGAGCATCAATAAACGTATGGTCTGTCAGACTGCGAGTAAAGACTAGTTGTAGATTTAAGGAAAACTCCTTGAAAATGACCTACTACCAGCTTGTTTAAATCGCGAGATTTTTAGTTCCAGCACCACAGCTGATCTCAACATATTATCATGTGAGGAAAGAAGCTGTCTTTAAGGTAGCCAGAAAACACAGAATTTAGAGGTTTGTAAGTCAAAATCAACATCTTGAATTTCAACTAGAAACAAATTGGAAGCCAATGCTGACTATGGAGCAATGATGCTATTTGTTAAAAATATTGCTAAATATGTAAAGTATTGCATTTGGAAGTAGCTGAATGGTTTTCATATGTACAGCAGTTCCACAGAATACAGTGCAGTGATCCAATTTGGAGATGACAATGGCATGGACAATTATGGAAGTTCCATGTTCAAAGGAAATGCTTGAAACCTTCTAGCCAACATGCAGTTGGCAAAAAGGCATTCTTGGCCACAGCTACCACTTAGACATCCAGAAGCAGTGGAGGATGTAACAGGACCCACAAATTGTGAATCTGACTGTGCATTGGCGAGCATGCTCTCTCAATTTGAGAGAATGGATATAACCTCCATAATTTCTCTCATAGTCTTCTCCGCTTACTATCATCATTATCGTTCCTTATACAGACAGACTGGGCCTTGGCAAGCTACCTCTCATCTAAGCTCCATCTTGGCTAGACATTGGGAAAGCAGATAGACCATGCCATCAAGATGTGACAAAATAGAGAGCTGTTTATTATGGGCATATTGAAGACAATGCAGCTCTACTTCCACCCTATCTTACATAATGATCATATATACTTAACACTCAAGGGGAGAGGTGAAGTAATGGAACCCTGAGGTCCCATCCATGAGAGAGCTATTGGGGCTAAGAAGCATTTGTTCTCAACTACCCTCTGGGTCCTATCAGGGAAGAGAAAAACCACTCAAGAGCTGTTCTCTCTATCCTAGACAGGATCACAGGCATTCATGAATACCGTATGGTCAACAATACCAAAAGTTGCTGACAGATCTAAAATAAAAAACATGGACATGAGAACATAATCAGACCTAACACCAGATTCTCATAGGTCAAGGAAACCCAAGGGCTCCAGACATTGTCAGAGTTGATTCACCACAATCTTCTCAACAATCTTCCTTGGAAACTGAGTGATGAGAAATAATGTGACAATTAACAGAATTCTCAATGCCTGTTTCCTTCCTGGCTGACTTTACTGGACAAGGAGGACATGAGTCCAGCTTGCATGCGATACCCTAAGCTCTGACCTTTTCCAAAATCTTGGTGAGTGGCGCTGGCTAAAACTCAGAGAAAACTGCATTTGTTGCTAGCTTCAGTCCTGGTTCTGTCGTTATAGACACTGACAATAAAGTCTGAAGGCCAGTAGTCATATATGCAAAGCAGATGAGAGGGATATATCCAGCAAATTTAAGGCCTACTTGTTATTTGTTCTTTTTGAAAACTACACTTTTTTATGCTTTTTGCTGGCTAACCATTGCACATAAGGATTCAGTTATGAAGAATAATGACAATAGATTAAAACAAGATAGCTATTACAACTATGGCTTTTTTTATGAAGAACAGGATTTGCTATTGAGAAAGCTGGGCACGTGCACAAAGAAATTCGTCTTGATCATTACCTGTTAAGTTCACTCCCTCTGGGGCACCTGGCATTGGCCACTGTCAGTAGACAGGATACTGGGCTGGATGGACCTTTGGTCTGACCCAGTATGGCCGTTCTTATGTTCTTATGTTTTCAGTGTCTGCACTGCCCAGCTTTCCAGTAGCTCACCTTCCTCCCTTACCTCCTATCACGCAACCCTATCTGGCTGGAGAGGAGGCTTTTAACAGGTTCTGGCAGGCCCTTAATTGGCCCCAGATGTCCTAATTAACCTAGAGTAACCCCTGCTCAGCTACCAAGGGAAAAGGGACCTGCATATCCTGGGGCTAATATATCGCCCTTCCAGCATTTTCCTGTAGCCATCTGGTCTGACCCCATCACATTTCCCTCTTTCCTGCTCAACACCTTGGTGTTGGGTCATCAGACAGGGTACCTGTGACAGGCCATCCGCATTGCCATGGTGGCTTCCTAGTTAATAGTTCCACAATTTCACATCTGAGTTCTTTCAGAACTCTTGGGTGAATGCCATTTGGTCCCAGTGACTTGTTAATGTTGAGTTTATCAATTAATTCCAAAACCTCCTCTAGTGACACTTCAATCTGTGACAGTTCCTCAGATTTGTCACCTACAAAGGACGGCTCAGGTTTGGGAATCTCCCTAACATCCTCAGCCATGAAGACTGAAGCAAAGAATCCATTTAGTTTCTCCGCAATGACTTTATCGTCTTTAAGCGCTCCTTTTGTTTCTCGATCATCAAGGGGCCCCACTGGTTGTTTAGCAGGCTTCCTGCTTCTGATGTACTTAAAAAACATTTTGTTATTATCTTTTGAGTTTTTGGCTAGCCGTTCTTCAAACTCCTCTTTGGCTTTTCCTATTACATTTTTATACTTAATTTGGCAGTGTTTATGCTCCTTTCTATTTACCTCACTAGGATCTGACTTCCACTTTTTAAAGGAAGTCTTTTTATCTCTCACTGCTTCTTTTACATGGTTGTTAAGCCACGGTGGCTCTTTTTTAGTTCGTTTACTGTGTTTTTAAATTTGGGGTATACATTTGAGTTGGGCCTCTGTTATGGTGTCTTTGAAAAGTGTGCATGCAGCTTGCAGGGATTTCACTCTAGTCACTGTACCTCAGGACAAGCATTAGGAGAGAAGCCACACAGGTACAGAGGCAAAGGACAGGAGATCCCTGCCCAACAGGGCGGACGGCCCTTCTGGGCCCCAGAGGTCTGAGGGAAGAGACCCCGCCAGAGGGGAGAGACTGAACCAGGTGTCTGGTCTGTTGCCACCACGCCCCAGAGGGGCTACCAGAGACTGAGAGGCTCCCTGTGCATCCCCGTCAAGGAGGCCGGGACAAACACTACCCTGGCAGGGTGTGGACAGTAAACCCAGGGGCATGGGGAAAATCCCAAGGGAAAAGAGGAATATCCCAGCCCACCGCTAAACTGAAGTGCGGGACCCACCGAGGCAGAGAGGAAGCTCTGTCACACATATTGATGTTATGACAGAGCACAATACTGCTGGATGGAATTGTGCAATGGATTCCCCAAATATGGGCACGTCTCAATTCCCACACAAAGAACTCAGGCTTTAGTCTAGCTGGCAGAGCAGTCCCTAATCACTGTGAAATATCTGCAAATCACAAAGACTTGCCTCTCCCCATATTAACAACCAGACAAGGAAAGACAGCTAAGGCTGATGAAAAAGGGCTGAGTAACACTGCTTGTTCTTCAAGCATATCATCTCTTGTCACAATCTACACTTGAAAAACATAGCCACTATCACACTCTCTAAAAGTATCTAAACAGCTACCTCATTTCCCACTTTTGGTGGTTGTCTCCTCAAGTACCATTGCATAAATGTGTAAGAACATCCCAAAGGATGCAGCAACACAGTAGCACGGGATAAAAAACTGTAAGTGATGACCCAGATACGCAGCTACAAAGAGCAGCAAATGGTAAAGTAGGAAAGAAGGTCTAATGCAAAAAAATGGCACCGAGGAAGAGCAGTGCAGCTGACACGTTAAATGTCTGAATCACACATTGTAATCTTTGTCCCATGTACAGTATCTGCTGGGCACAGATAGAGCAAGGGAGTAATGAATCCTCTGATGAGTTGCACCAGCACTCAGCCTCTATGAGACTGCAAAATGACAGCTAGCCTGTCATTCATTAGATAATCAGATTGAATCACATCAGTTGTCTCAAAATGTGAAGGGGTATTCCTTCCACAAACACACTGGTACTTTGGGGATCCCTTGAGAGCTGTTTACCCAGGAAGCACTTTGCTACACACAATAGTCTCCTCATGAGCTTGTTGTGCACTGATGAACATCACTGCACGATCGGCACACATGTAGGTGCTCAGGCACAAATAAGGGCAAACAACATCCACATCTACTGCTCAGTACCCTCAGCTGCCATACAAAGCTGGGAACCTTTCAATACCTGTGGAAGGGCCATGCCTATTTGGATAAAAAATGGCTACACCTGAAGACAACAGTTAGCGGGCAGGGAAAAGATCTAACCAGCAGAAAGGAAGAGGAAACAAAACTGAATGGGTTACAACCGGAATGGGAACTAAAGATCTGTAAGTCCCACTACACCTCTGAGAAGCCATGAACCATCACATGCCACTGGCTGGGTGGAGAGCTGCCAGGGTGGTGTTCCTAAAACCACTGTAGCAAGCGATTTTCCCACTGCTTTCTCTGTTATCTTGTGGTCCTCCGTTGTACAATCTCATGCTGTAGAATTTTTTTGTTTGTTATTGTGTGTTGCAATATGAACTAGTAGTCTGTATTTTTCTAACTGTGTTTCATTCTGTTTTAGAATCTGGAAAGTATATGGAACATATTTCTGAATGTCACTATTTTTTTTTCCACCCAGGTTAAGCCATACAAAAAGTAGTAAATTTGAGATTGTGTAAAAGTTCTCAGTTGTCAAGGTGTTGCAGAGATAGTGATGGAAACTGGAGAATGCTGCTGTGCAGACAGTATACTAAACCGTAAATCACTGAATGACCAAATAAATGATTTTGGTGTGGGTCCACAGGACCTGAACACATACCTCAATGGAGGGGAGTGGTGACAAAAACATGATTTCAAATACACATTGTGGGTCACATAAAAAGAAAACAGACAGATGTGAGGTAAAAAGGCTAAAACAAGGAATCTGGAAAAGGGGACTGAGCAAAGAACCCCAGAGAACAGCAGCCATATGCAATCACAGAGTTCACCAAGGCTCATGGATGTGAATAGCTGGCCCTTTGTGAAACATGTTTTTAATTGCAGCATAAGGTGCAGGCACTGATGGCTAGAAAGTAGCTATGTGAGGGTTATGAGCAGCAGCAGCAAAGTGCAAAGATCATACACAATACTTTTAGCTTTCTAGGACTTCCTGCCTGAGCCCCCCACTGAGTCACACAGGACCTGCTGAGGGTTTGCACAGCAGGATTTCTAAGCATTTAATGACTTTGCTTCAGAGACACAGAGTTCAGGACCCAACTCTGCTAGGCACTGTTCAGACTTCAGATAAAGACAAAGAGCTCACAATTGAATTTACATGTCACAGAGAATGGAACAGGTAGACAAAAAGACAAATGGAGTGGGAATTAATTGAATGGATGAGATGAATAAAAATGAATACAGTTTATCAGAGAAGAAGTAGTCAAGGTCACCATTTGCCTGACTAGTGCCAGCTGGCAGTGATTTGTAGCCATCACAGCAGAGGGAAGTTTTAAGGAGGTATTTATGAAAGGATAAAGTGGCAACTTTACGAATTTTGACAGAAAGTTTCCCGCACACATGGAGCTGTATGGGAGAAAGCCTGGGGGTGTCTGAGGGACAAGTGAATAAACTGAAGCTGGCATTTTAGCAAAGTGAAGGCTGGGGTCGACAGCTCAATAAACTAGTAGATCAGTTAAACAGAATGGTGTCTATGGGTCTTAAAGACAAAACACTTACATTTTATGTGGTGAAGAGAAGGGGCCAATGGAGAGAAATGAAGAGCCAGTGATGTGGTCAGGGATGAGCCAAAAAAACGAAGAGAAGAAATTATTTAATTGCCTATGCAACAATGCTAGGAGCCTGGGTAATAAACAAGAAAAATTAGAATTGCTCATTTATGAGCATAAATGTGATGTAGTTGCCATTACTGAAACCTGGTGGGATGATTTACGTGACTGGAATACTAAAATCGGTGGTTACAACCTGTTTAGGAAGGATCAAGTAGACAAAAGAGGAGGCGAAGTAGCACGCTAGATCAAAAATGGCATTACGTGCTAGTGAGTCACTAATAACAAGCAAGAAAATGCTCTTGAATGCTTATGGATGCATCCGACGAAGTGGGTATTCACCCACGAAAGCTCATGCTCCAATACGTCTGTTAGTCTATAAGGTGCCACAGGACTCTTTGCTGCTTTTACAGATCCAGACTAACACGGCTCCCCCTCTGATACTTAACAACAAGAAGGAATTTTAAACGTATATTAGAAGCAAAAAGAATCCTAACAATGGTTTTGGTCTACTACTAGACATAAATGGTAGAATTATTGATAATAATTCAGACAAGACAGAAATGTTCAATAAATATTTCTGATCTGTATTTGGGAAAAAAACAGATGACGTAGTCATATCATATGATGATTCTATTCCACTAGTATCTCAGGAGGATGTTAAACAGAAGCTACTAAAGTTTTAAGTTAGACATTTTTAAATCAACAGGTGAGGATAATTTGCACCCAAGAGTTTTAGAAGAGCTGGCTGATGAGCTAACTGAACAATTTATGTTAATTTTCAATAAATCTTGCAACACTGGGGAAGTTCCAGAAGAAAGCTAATGTTGCATCAATTTTTAAAAAGAGTAAATGGAATGACCCAGGAACCTATAGCCCTGTCAGTCTGACATCAATCCTGGTCAAGATAATGGAGCAGCTGTTATAGGACTTGAGTAGTAATGAATTAAAGAAGGGTAATGTAATTAATGCAAATCAACATGGATTTATGGAATTAGATCCTATCAAACTAACTCCATATCCTTTTTTTTTTTAGATTACAAGTTTGGTTGATAAAGGTAATAGTGTTGATGTAATATACTTAGACTTCTGTAAGGTCTTTGACTTTGTACCATACAACATTTAACATCTGGTTAAAAAAACCAGAACAATATAAAATGAACATGGAACACATTACATGGATTAAAAACTGGCTAACTAATGGGTCTCAAAATGTAATTGTAAATGGGGAATTATCACTGCGCAGGTCTGTTTCTAATGGAATCCTGAAGGATTAGGCTCTTGACCCTATGCTATTTAATGCTTTTCTCAATGACCTGGAAGAAAACATAAAATCATCACTGATAAAGTTTCCAGAGGACAGAAAAAATGGGGGAATGGTAAATAATGAAGAGGATAGGCCACTAATACACAGCGATCAGGATCGGTTGGTAGGCTGGGTCAAGCAAACAATATGCATTTTAATAGGCTAAATGGAAATGTACAAATCTACAAACAAGGAATGTAGGCTACATTTACAGGATGGAGGATTCTATCCTGGAAACCAGAAACTCCGAAAAAGATTTGGGGTTTGTGATGGATAATCAACTAAGCATGAGCTTCCAGGGCTAATGAGATCCTTGGATGCATAAACATCTTTAAAAAAGGGAAGAAGGAAGATCCAGGGAACTACAGGCCAGTCAGTCTCACCTCAGTCCCTGGAAAAATCATGGAACAGATCCTCAAGGAATCAATTCTGAACCACTTAAAGGAGGGGAAAGTGATCAGGAACAGTCAGCATGGATTCACCAAGGGCAAGTCATGCATGACTAACCTAATTGCCTTCTATGATGAGATAACCGGCTCTGTGGATGAGGGGAAAGCAGTGGATGTGCTATTTCTGGACTTTAGCAAAGCTTTTGATACGGTCTCTCACAGGATTCTTGACAGCAAGTTAAAGAAGTATGGACTGGATGAATGGACGGTAAGGTGGATAGAAAACTGGCTAGATGGTCGGGCTCAATGGGTAGTGATCAATGGTTCCATGTCTAGTTGGCAGCCGGTATCAAGTGGAGTGCCCCAAGGATCGGTGCTGGGGCCAGTTTTGTTCAATATCTTCATTAACGATCTGGAGGATGGTGTGGACTGCACCCTTAGCAAGTTTGCAGATGACACTAAACTGGGAGGAGTGGTTGATACGCTGGAGGGTAGGGATAGGATACAGAGGGACCTAGACAAATTAGAGGATTGGGCCAAAAGAAATATGATGAGGTTCAACAAGGACAAGTGCAGAGTCCTGCACT
The DNA here is from genome assembly GCF_020497125.1 of Mauremys mutica. Lineage (NCBI taxonomy): Eukaryota > Metazoa > Chordata > Testudines > Geoemydidae > Mauremys > Mauremys mutica. The sequence goes on along the minus strand of NC_059081.1, from coordinate 82,342,231 downwards.
TAGGACGGAAGAATCCCATGCACTGCTACAGACTAGGGACCGAATGGCTGGGCAGCAGTTCTGCAGAAAAGGACCTAGGGGTTACGGTGGACGAAAAGCTGAATATGAGTCAACAGTGTGCCCTCGTTGCCAAGAAGGCTAATGGCATTTTGGGTTGTATAAGTAGGGGCATTTCCAGCAGATCGAGGGATGTGATCATTCCCCTCTATTCAGCACTGGTGAGGCCTCATTTGGAGTACTGTGTCCAGTTTTGGGCCCCACACTACAAGAAGGATGTGGATAAATTGGAGAGAGTCCAGCGGAGGGCAACAAAAATGATTAGGGGGCTGGAGCACATGACTTATGAGGAGAGGCTGTGGAAACTGGGATTGTTTAGTCTGCAGAAGAGAAGAATGAGGGGGGATTTGATAGCTGCTTTCAACTACCTGAAAGGGGGTTCCAAAGAGGATGGATCTAGACTGTTCTCAGTGGTAGAAGATGACAGAACAAGGAGTAATGGTCTCAAGTTGCAGAGGGGGAGGTTTAGGTTGGACATTAGGAAAAACTTTTTCACTAGTAGGGTGGTGAAGAACTGGAATGGGTTACCTAGGGAGGTGGTGGAATCTCCTTCCTTAGAGGTTTTTAAGGTCAGGCTTGACAAAGCCCTGGCTGGGATGATTTAGTTGGGTTTGGTCCTGCTTTGAGCAGGGGGTTGGACTAGATGAACTCCTGAGGTCCCTTCCAACCCTGAGATTCTATGATTCTATGAACAGGGGAATTTTAAGTAAGAGGAGAGAGGTTATTTTACCTCTGTATTTGGCACTAGAGAAACTGCTGCTGGAACACAATGTCCACAATTCAAGAAGGATGTTGATAAATTGGAGACGGTCCAGAGAAGAGCCACAAGAATGATTAAAGGGTTAGAAAACATTCCTTGTAGTGATCAACTCAACAGCTCAAATCAGTTTAGATTAACACAGAGAAGGTTAAGGAGTGGCTTGATTCCAGTCTATATATACCTACATGGGGACAAGTCTAGCAGGGGAAGGTATAACACAACTTAATGGCTGGAAGTGGATGCTGGACAAATTCAAACTGAAATGTATACATTTTTAACAGTGAGGGGAATTAACCATTGGAACAATTTACCAAGGGTCATGGTGGATTCTCTATCACTGGCCATTTTTAAATCAAAATAGGATTTTTTCTAAAAGATCTGCTCTAGGGATTGTTTTGGGGATGTTCTATGGCCTTGGTTACACAACAGGTCAGACTAAATGATCACAGAGGTCCCTTCTGGCCTTGGAATCCATGATCCTTGCAGCAGCATTCTGTAACTGACTTGGTGGCTGATGTCAAGGTCAGAAGGCCGGAGAAATTACAATAGTTTGAGGTCTTGTCTACATGCACAAGTTGCATTAAAGTTGTATGTTCTATTAAAGGTATGATGTTAAACTGATTCAATGAAGCTGGTGCAAATCTGTGTGTGGACACTCTTACGTCAGTTTAAACTTGACTTATGTAAATTTAGCTTGCACCTGTAAATTACATGAGTGATTTGATATACCTGTAATTAATTTGCATCAAATTACCAATGTAAGATAAACTGACATAAACCTGATCTTAAGTGATGTGTTGCCACTTACAAAACTGTACTAGTTTAATATCACAATTTAGTTAAACTGGGGTAATTTTATGTCTAGATCAGTCTTAGGTAAGAGATGATGAGGGCATACATGAAAAAGAGTCTAGGACAGGCAGAAAATTTTAGAAATATTATGTAGATACAAAAGGCAAGACTTGGAAATGGCCTTGATGTGTGGGTGAAAAAAGAGAGCTAAGTTAAAAGTGATGCCCAGATTAAAAATCTGAATAGCTGGGAAAAGAATGGTGTTATCCATATCAATGGAGAGAATAGGAAAAGAGGAAGACTTGAGGTGTGAGGATCAAAAGCTCAGTTTTGGCCATTTAGAGTTTAATATAATGGCTGGTCATCTATGAAGAGAAGTCAGAGACAGGGCCAGATTCATGACTGGATGGACTAAGTGTGATAGGAAGGAAGGGGAGAAGGAAGGTGGAGAGAGGAGATGAGGAGTCATGTAGGAGTTTATCAATTTTCTCTTTGGGTGGAGATGTACAGTTGCTTGGCCAGGAAAATGTCACAACTGGAAGTGAGAACAAATTTGCAGGGTGAAAGTCGGCATAGTTATTGGACTTCTGCCAGAGACAGTCAGCTTCCAAGGGCAGGAGCTGAGGGAGAGGATGTGGAGAACAAGCCAAGGTATATTTTGCAGTGGGAGAGAAGTGTAAAGACACTGAGGGCAAAGGATTTGCCAAGTGCTTGTAACTCCAGCCAGTTTATACTCTTCCTGCCTTCCACGGAGGACAAGTGGGGACCTCCTGTACGCACCCAGTCAATCAGTTACATGTCTGTGGTGATCCTGACTATTAGAATTCTCATCAATTGCTTCCCTCTGGAAAGATTTCTGGATTTGGTCCACAATACCAAGGACTGAAGGACTGCAGCTGGCATAATGATTTTCCTGTGATGTCGCCAGTCAACAATTCCCCACTGAGGGAAGAAATACCTGCAGATATATCATATGGAAGATAATCCACTGAACTATACCCGCACAATAAGCCGTCTGACTGACCTAGAAGCTTGAAAGGCTTGCCAGAATATTGTAGTAGAGAGAGCCAATCTGGATTTGATCCAGATCCCTGATTTGGGGAAGGGCTAAACCAAAAACTAACATTGTGACACTCAATCTTCAGAAAGGCAGAGGTTTACAAATGAGGAAGCTACCTAGAAATATACCAAAGACAGACTATAAACAATTAACATCTTTATGATAAGCATGGAAGTTATTTAATCACAGCTAGAAGACATGCAATCTTCTAAACAAAGCAGAACAAGGAAGGCAAGGAGAAAAAAGTAGGGTTAAATGGCAAAGAGCTAGGTTTAAGAAATTCCAGCCGAGTGAAGAGAGCAGTAAGGAACATAAATAGGGCCACTTCCAAATTCACGGCCATGAAAAACGCGTCATGGCCCATGAAATCTGGTCTTTTGTGTGCTTTTACCCTGCACTCTACAGATTTCACAGGCGAGACCAGCATTTCTCAAAGTGGGGGTTCTGACCCAAAAGGGAGTTGCAGGGCAGTGGATAACAAAGTTATAAAGTATGGGGGTCGCAGTACTGCCACCCTTACTTCTCTGCTGCCTTCAGAGCTGGGCAGCTGGAGAGTGTTAGCTCTTAGCCGGACGCCCAGCTCTGAAGGCAACGTCCACCAGCAGCAGCGCAGAAGGGTGGCAATACCATACCACGCCACCCTTACTTCTGCACCGCTGCTGGTGGCAGGTTTGCCTTCAGAACTGGGCTCCCGGCCAGCAGCTGCTGCTCTCCAGCTGCCCAGCTCTGAAGGCAGTGCCACTGCCAGCAGCAGTGCAGAAGTAAGGGTAACAGTACTGCAAGCCCCCACAATAACCTTGCGACCCCCTCCCCAAACTACTTTTTGGGTCAGGACCCCTACAATTACAACGCTGTGAAATTTCAGATTTAAATAGCTCAAATCATGAAATTTAGAATTTTTAAAATCCTATGACCGTGAAATTCACCAAAATGGACCCTGACTTTGGTAGGGCTCTAAACATAAACTATGGCAAATAAAATCTAAACAGGAATTTAGAAGATAAAAGAGGGAATTTAGAGCATAAAGAGACATGCAGAGAAAAACAAACAAGCAATTCCATTTCCTCAGCTCTTGCTTTTATGAAGTAGGTCTTCTGTGATGGCAGTCCTGGACCAGGCTGACTTCCAAGCTATAAACTTGTTCTCTCAGCCTTCAGTTTTGCCATCTTCCTGGCCAAGTATGCTTCTCCACCCTGACTGACTTCCCACCTGAAACCTCAGCTACGTATTCACCACTTCTAATTCTCTCCTTAAGCCCGTCTCCCTTAACTTCCCTGTCTGCTCATACTGATTTTCTCAAAAGATGTATTGAGAAGGAGTGATGTTATCTGATTAAAACATGACCACATAGATCATTGTTGCTACCACTGTTATATAATTGCAACAAATCTTATGCCAGTAAGGTGTCAATAGAAAGGTTATGATTTGCTGAATATGATTATGCTATTTGTATACATGTATCATTTTTGTACCTGAAGTTATGAATACTAACTATGTACCTGTCTAGCAAATGTTTGCTCATGTGGTAACACCCACGAGGTGTTTAGCCTGCACATCTTGAAGGAACTGGTTGAATGGTCCATCAAAGAACACTTAACTCACAATGGAAGATGCCTATCTACACTTAATGGACTTTCCTGTGAACATTCTAACTGGAGTATGGGTGATGGCCTCTGCTATGACTAAGCGAAATCAGGCATGGAGATGGGACTTGCCCATGTGACTCCAAACACCATCTTGTTACCTGTAATTTTCCACAGTGAGAACAATGGGTGCCCCTTCACTTGGGAGAAGCTATAAAAGGCCCTGAAAATATCTCCATTCTGTCTCTTTCCTGCTCAAACCTCTGGACTATGATAAACTTGTACTAATTGGATCATTCTAACCAAAGGACTGAGGACCTTCCAATGATTTGGAAGCACCCAGAGACTTAACAAGCGAGCAGTTTATTCCATCACTGCTACAAGCCTGATCCAAGAAGTTTGCAATTATTGTATGTATTTTAACTCTCATCTTTCTTTCTTTCTTTCTTTCTTTCTTTCTATAAATAAACCTTTAGATAATAAAGGATTGGCAACAGTGTGATTACTGGGTAAGATCTGAGTTATATATTGACCTAGGTATGTGACTGGTATTCTCAGTCATGACCCACGGATACATGCTGACAGAAGGTTTGAAATGGCTACCAGCTTCCCTCTTCTATCACTCTCTCCTACTTCTCCTGTGTCACAGAAACCAAGGTTTGTCATTCACTTTCCTCCTCTTGCCCCACCTGCTTCATTGACCCTATCCCACCCCATCTCCTGGCTTGACACCAGTTTTCATTTCCTCCCTCAGCGCTCTCCACTTCTCCCTCTTTTCAGGGTAATTCCCCTCTCAATACAAGCATTCTTCATTCCTCCTCACCTTAAAAACCACTCACCCATGACACTCTCTCCAATTACGATTCTGTCTCCCTTCTTCTCTTTATCTCTAAGCTCATTGAAAGTGTTATCTATAACTACTATCTGGAATTTCTTTGCTCCAATTCCATCCTAGATTCTTTCCAATTTGGCCTCCACTTTCTATGCTTCACTGAAACTGCTGTCACCAAAGTCTATAATGCCCTTTTCAGAATATTTCACTCTCATCCTCCTTGACTGTCAGATGCCTTTGACAGAGCTGTGATCATCTGTAGATCTTGTTCTACTTCAACTTTGGTGACTCAGTCTTCTCCTCATTTTACTCTTACCTCTCTAATCACTCCTTCACTGTTTGATCTGGAAGATCCTCGATATTCTCCCCTCCAACCTTCAGTGGGGATCCTTCCTCTTCCCCTGCTACATCTTACATGCATGTGAACACTTCAGCTATCATCTTTATGCTGATGAATCACAAATCTACCTGTTTACTCTGGACCTGTCTCCTTTCATTCAAAGTAAAATCTCTGCCTGTTTTTCTCTATGGATCTTCAGCTGATAGCATAATGTCAACATGTTCCAAACTGAGCTTGTGATTATTACCCTGCCAAGCCCTCCCCTTCATCTCTTCCTCAGTTACTGTGGAGAAAACCACCATCATAACATCCCCATGCCACCTGTCACTCAGACCCATAGCCTGGGCTTCAGTTTTGACTCAGTCACCTCTCTAAGTTTAAGCAGCAAAGAATCCTGTGGCACCTTATAGACTAACAGAAGTTTTGCAGCATGAGCTTTCGTGGGTGAATACCCACTTCTTCGGATGCAAGCACTGCTTGCATCCGAAGAAGTGGGTATTCACCCACGAAAGCTCATGCTGCAAAACTTCTGTTAGTCTATAAGGTGCCACAGGATTCTTTGCTGCTTCTACAGAACCAGACTAACACGGCTACCCCTCTGATACTCTCTAAGTTTACAAATCCAGGCTGTTTCTAAATCATGTTGCTTCTTACTACATAAGTTCTCTAAGATGTGAGCTTTCCTCTTCATCCACACAAAAATGAACCTGTATTTAAATAAAAAGCCTGATTTAAATTAATATTATTTATAAAAACTACAAAAATCTGATCAAATTTTATCCACCCTGCTCGTTGCCCAACGTTAAGATTCACTGCTTGAGGATCAGAAACTTCTCCAATAGGCATGTTATTTTACAGTGGTCCGTTATGGGATTTTACACCTTCTGAAGCTTCTGGTATTGACCACTGGTAAGAGTTAGGATACTAAATTAGATGGATCGCTGATCTGATCAGGTGTGGCAATTCCGATGTTCCTAATCAGGAAACAGTTTTATGCTACAGGTATATTCCCAGAAACAAGATCTTCATTACAAGCAGGTCTTTTGGGGCACTACCTGCCCATCCAAATCTTTGAAGTATGGAAATACCAAGCAGAGAGGGATAATCCACACATCTTGCCACCCAGACATCATTTTATCTGCTGCCAATATAAAACACTCAGTCTCCAACCTGTATTTCCACCAGGTGGAGAGAGACACTACACTGGCCATATTTACCTGACTTGCAGATTAAAGTTAATGGAACAGTACACACGACTAGCAACTGCACTGGAGTAAATGTTTGCTGGATAAGGCTCTTAGATACATCAGGCTGCTCACAAATTTTCCATTTCTCTCCTTTGGTCTTCATAATTATATGGAAAGCTCAACTGAGAGACCTGATGAACGGAGCTGCTGAGTTATGTCTAACATACTGAAAACCATAGGTCAGATTCTCAGCTAGTGTGAACTGGCACAGCTCCACTGAAGCTTCATATTGTAACACTATATGGAAAAATTAATTTCCCATTTACACCCATTGACATCAATGAGACTTACACTTGTGGTTAAATTTAAGAACGTGCTGGAAAGCTTTGCTGAATAAAGGCCATAGGCAGGATATGCTCTTTTAGATTGAGATTTCTGTGATTTCTTTAGTTACTCTAGGCAGAGAAAATTTACCACCACTCTTTTGGTTGATTACTAAAAGCAGATTTCCAATCATAAATAATAAGTCAGAGCTAAAATAAGAGAGAGAGAGAGAGAGAGAGACTATTCTTACTGCACTGAAAGATCAACAGCTTAGTTCTTTTTTTTTTTTTTTTTTTGAAACCCACTAATTGCGGGGGACAACTAATAAAAGAACAGGGACAGGAGTGTGGTCAAAGGGTCATAAGAAGGGAGCCTGACGGGGACACCGAGCAGAGAACCCCGGACAGCGCCCACTGCTCCTCGAAGGCGTCAAGGGAGCCAGCGGACGCCGCCCAGAGGAACTCCGCCCGGAGACGTGAACGGACTAAGGATCGGAAACAAGCCCCACAGTCGCAGGAGTCTTCGCTGGCCAACCGCCTCTCCCTGGTCACGTAGATGGCCATTTTCGCCAGGGCGAGGAGGAGGTTGACCAGGAGGTCCCGCGACTTCGTGGGGCCACGGATAGGGAGTGCATTGAGAAGGAGGTGGGGGGAAAAGTGCAGCCAGAAACGCAAGAGGAGATTGGTGAGGAGCCGGTATAGGGGCTGCAGCCTGGCGCACTCTGTGTAAATGTGCGCCAGGGTCTCCCTCACGCCACAGAAGGGGCAGGTGTCCGGGACAGGGGTGAACCGCGCCAAGTACACGCCCGTGCTCACGGCCCCGTGAAGGAGCCGCCAGCTGATATCCCCGGCGGGCCTTGGGACCAGGGTGGAATACAGGCTGGCCCACCGGGGCTCCTCACCCTCCACAGGTGGCAAGAGGTCCCGCCACTTGGTGTCGGGGCGGGACACGAGGGTGAGGAAGTGAACGGTGTGGCGCACGAGCGCGTAGAGTTGTTTCCTTGGCGCGGTTTGAAAACGGACCGGCTGCAGATCGTGCAGCCCCAAACAGAAACATTGTCTATTCCCTCAGGCCTGCTCTCCACTCTATTTCTGACCAAATGTGATATACTTTTACCAGTAAATTGAATAAATATCTTGACAACACCAAAGAAATTAGGTAATTAGGCAGCTGTTCTGTCCGTCAACATTTTTTAACAATAAATTAGAAAACCCTACGTAATTTCAAGAAACAAATAAGAGGACACAAATTATAGACGTGTTCAGCATGATGTCAACATCCTCACTGCTCTCAATGTAAGAATATCTGAAGTAATTATGTTTTTTATTTCTGGGTACTGCAGAATAATAATGCATAAAAGAAAAAACAGTATGAAAACTCCTATGGCTAGCTATTTATTAACTGAGGACCTTTGGGGGGTTCAGATACTTTTTGCAACAGCAAAGTATTACACTGCAGTTGTAGGCCATTTGTGTGCTGAAACATAACCCTAGTAAGACGAATAAGACTTGTTTCCTCCTATCTTGTCAACCCTCTGAAATGCAGACAATTACAAATACAAAACTTTTCATGTCACTGCTTCATGAAATGTTCAATTCCTATAAGCCTAGGTCTTGGTGCTTGAACACATTCATTTCTTCTAATATCAGATACCAAAACGTATGCTCACAATTTTCAAATATCTAATAATGTTAGCGCCTGCACTTTGACCACAAAGATTTGACATTTTTGCCTTCTGAGGTAATCTCAACGTATTAATCACACATCTTAGAACTGCTGAGTTCTCCATTCAATTCTCTTCAGCTTCAGTTGCTTGCCAGTTCTACAGATTTATGATAAGCCATGCACTTTAAAGTTTCAAAGACACTAATATCAACTGAAAGAGGATGAAACGTGAGTATTTTCCGACATGGAAATAAAGGTAATTTGAACTGCAAAAGATCTACAGTTTTTAATATTTTATATAGTTTGGCCTATTGCTAATATGGGTGGTAATCTTAAAAAACTGATTTTTTTTTAATTTACAGAATTTAGCTCTTACCAATAAAAGTGTTCACTGATTAGGCTGACTTGACCTGTTCTCTGATAACACTGCCGGACTGCCAGGGGAGAAACGCAAAAGGCCTGATTTTCAAAGCTGGCCTCTTTTTTGTTTCAGAGGCAATTTTACACCTGCAAATTGCCAACATGAACAGTAGGTGCAAATACGAGTATTTAGATTTCTAATTACAGTAGTAATATTCCTAGGTTCACTGCAGCTGCAAGGATGTCGGTATCATGACTTGTGGGTATAAAACTGTGCTGAGAAAAATGGAGACTGGGATGAAGATAGTTAAAAATTGTTGATTTTCACCCATGTTTACTCAGTGAAATTTCGTGTGTTCTGAGGGGTCTGGGCTGGGTGTGTAGGCTCTGGGGTGGGTCCGGGGATGAGGGGTTGGGGGGGACTCAGGGGCTGGGGCAGGGGATTGGGGCACAGGGTTGGGGTGCAGGCTTACCTCTGGCGGCTCCTGGTCAGCGGTGCAGATGGGGTGCAGAGACAGGCTTCCCGCCTGTCCTGGCACCGCGGACCACGCTGCGCCCTGGAACGGGCTCCATGTGGCTCTTGCCTGCAGGCACCCCCCCTCCAATGGGAGTGCAGAGCCAGTGCTTGGGGCAGGGGCAGCGTGCGGAGGCCCATGGCCCCCCTGCCTAGGAGCCAGACCTGCTGCTGGCCGCTTCCAGGGCACAGTGCGGTGTCAGAGCAGGTAGGGACTACTAGGGTGCTGAGCAAGGTGACCCAGTGCTTTGCACACCGCAACCCAGTACTGGGTCGCAACCTGAAGTTTGAAAATCACTGTTCTAGACTATAAGTGAAAAAGTTAAATAAAGCATGACCTAACACCAATACCTTAAATACCGACATGCTAACAAGCTACAACTGCACTATGAAAGTACAGAAAATAATGGACTGAGAGGGGAGGTAACAAAGTATGGTATTTTCTCCATTTAACTTCATTAAACCATTCTAGTTCCTCTTGAACTTGGAAACAGAAACTGCTTATTTCAGAAAAAGAATGGGATTCAAATCCCTTTCAGAATTAGTTAGAAGGAATCACCTGAAGGACAAATATTAACCTCTTTGTGATATTGTTTAAGTACTGGCAACTATTATATAATTAACTTTTCACAACAATGAAAACACTGGAGATTCTAATTTCTGACACACATAATTTGAAGTTCAATGTTAAGCGAATTGCCGTGATGAACAGTGTAAATATTTTCAAGAACAGTATAAATTTCTAAACTCTGGTCAAGGAGATTCCTGAGTCCCAGCAAACTAGGCCACTCGCACCCAGCCCCCAGCAAAACCCTTTCAGTACGATACACCTGCATCCAGTAGCCACAATCATCAGCATTATGAGGGGAAGAGATATCCTGTGCTTGTAGCATACCAACCTGGTTTCTGACTCGGCCAAGACTTGGAGAGCAAGGAGAGCGATTGCTCTTGGAAAGCAATTAGGGAGACAAGGTGGGTGAGGTAGTATCTTTTATTGGACCACCTTCTGTTGGTGAGAGAGACAAGCTTACACAGAGATCTTTGGGAAGAAGCTTGCCTCTCTCATCAACAGAAGTTGGTTCAATAAAAGATACTACCTCACCCACCTTGCCTCATTAATATTCTGGGACCAACACAGCTACAACAATATTGCACCTAACAAGAGGCAGACCATTCAAGCTTCTTCCTTACACAATAAGCCCCACTAAAAAGGAAAGCTAAAATGTGTTCATAAAACCTGTCCTTTGGAACTGTTGGTATCTATCATTATATAGTTTTTAAAGACTTAGTTTCATCTATCCTGAAGGAAGGAGCTTATTTTCAAAACCTCAATATTGTTCAATGAATTCATCCTGCTGGACCTAGAGGAAATAAGTGGAATTTTTAGTCTCCAGGACTGTAGACTCTCTTTTAGCTTTCTCATTGATAGCTCAATAAAGTTACCTTTGCAGTTACCAAATGTAACTGTACTACTTTTGGTATGCTCAATACTTAGGATATCCTATTAGATATTTTGTTACAAATATTTACTTTACACATATTTTTGAAGGCAATTGTAAACTTCATTGTAACTGCTATAGTAGTTGATTGCACAGTCCATTTATACCATAAATATTTCAAGATTTCTTTGGTCTTGTGTGTTGAAATTTTGTCTTTTAGTCAAATAGTCAAAATAAGGAACTCCTGTATTAACCTTATTTTCCCTCGTATTTTAATCTCTCATTGAGAACCACTATTCAACACCTTTCATTCTGAGCATTTGTTGCAGCTGAAAGTGATTTTCTTCTTTGGTAAAAGTTGTTCTCAGGTAGTCAAACAATCTGGAGCAATAAATCCTCACTTCAACTCACACTCCAGGCTTTGCAGCAGAACAAGAGACAAAACAATTGTTCCAAGATTCCCTTAACACCAGCCACCACTAAACTAGAATTTGAATTGTATTACAGCATGCAATTAAGATCAACAAAATCAACAATGTGGCATTTTTTCTTTCTAATTGAATAAAATGATTCCACACTGGTAGATCATTAGTGGAGAAATCACATAATGAAACAAAGAGCATTAACACCAGAAATATTCTTTCAAACGTTTCAAAAATTAGTAGCTGATATATTCCTAGAAACTGTCTAAACATATTAAAGAAAAATGCATAGGTTTCTCACCTGTGGTAAATGTAATTGGAGACCCTCGCTGGGAATGGGCTGGCGAGATGGCGTCTGATCCAGCTGCATGTTAAATAAGGATGCAAGAGCTGACTGAGCAGCCCGAGCCTTTGCAAGCTTTTTGTTCCTTCCTGATCCTTCAAAAGTTTGACCATCCACTGCCACTGCCATCACAAAGTTCTTAGCATGGCTTTCTCCACTTTCTGAGAGAAACTCATACTTCAACCCTGGCCGCAGCTCATTCAGAATCATCACAGGGTTCTTTCCACTGGTGGATGGGTATGGTGATGGTGTGGGAAGAGGGGACTGGATAAGACTACCAGCAACAGTGGATGAGGACAGACTGTAGTCTATACTGGAGCTATAGGATCCATCTCCATTGGACCCCAAATAAAAGGAATTGTCAGTCTGAACTGGTGTTTCAAATCCATTGAAAAGTGTGTCTGGAAAGTCTGCTTGGTCAGATGTAAAGTCTGTGTTTACAGACAGTGTTCTCCCCATTGCTAGATGTGCTTCAGATGCATTTGGAAACTGAACAAACGATCTCAAAGCCTTTTCAGCAGCATGAAGCTTTGCCTTCTTTTTTGTAGGGCCAGATCCCTCGAACACCTGTCCATTAACTTCAACTGCCATCACAAAAATAGGGGCATGAACTGGTCCTGTTTGGGATAGAAGCTTGTACTGTAAACCAGGCTTAATTTCATTCAGTTGCATCAGAGCATTCTTTGGCAAAACAGGCCCTGGTGTTTTCTTCCTCTTCTTAGGGCGGAACTTGGAGTGTCCATTGCTGCCCTCCTCCAATGGGCGTTTTCTGCTGCTGCTACCACCACCATTGGAGAGTTGAGACCCCTCCCCGGTATTTTGCACACTGCCATCCTTAGGTGGAACGTTGTCCATGTTGCGGTTTTCTTTAACATCAGTGCTGCTTGAACCTGTGGTGCCCAGAAAGAGTAACTTACAATGCCTTCGTTGCAGGATCTTGTAAATGCAAAATTTATAGATTCCTTTATCTATCTTTGTAACTGGAAGTGATGTGTGCTTACAGGTTTATGTCTTTGCAGGACAAACAGAAAACCATAATTTTAATAACCCAAGAAATATCAGGTGCAGGTCTGAGTTACAATTTATGCATTTGACATTTTTATTAATACTGGGATTAAATGTTTGCACCATTTTTATTTTGCACTTAAATTACTTTTGAGACAAAAGATCTATTTTAAAATTACTTTTGTTCTGAAAAATGTTCTAAACCCAGAAAGATTATAATTTTAATCAACATTTTTGATACTTATATTTCAAAATCTTTCAATTAATAACTAATAAAATGAACATTTAAGATGAGTACAAATGAGATATATGTTTTCATATTAATTAAAACCGCTTCACTTTTATTTAAGCTCATGTTGTGGCTCAAGTAAGGCATCTTACATGATTTTTATTTATTTAAAAAAGAGAAGTTATATAAAATCTGAGTAATTTAATTAATTTAATAAAAATAACATGCTCTTTTTGTAGGTTCACTGGTTTAAGAGTGCATAAATATTGTATATACCTACTTCTTTTCATTTGCTTGAAACAGCCCTACTTATATATCACCTATATAGATGTTCAACTGTGTCCATTTTAACAACATTGCTCATTTAAATGACTAACTTCTGGTAACTGGGCACTAATCTAGAATCATTTACATTTTCATCCGAGAAGACTCCAACAAGAAACTAGAGCTTTTCACCCAACCATGATGACTTGTTAACAGCCTGAACCAACTCCCACTGAAGCCAGTCAGACTCTTTCTTTCTATTGACTTCAAAGGTAGTTAGATTAGACTGTAAACATGCCCTGCAGAGTGGAATGAGCCAAACTCAGTGCCCACATTTATTCTTTTGATATCAATCCTCAAAACTTGGAAGTAAAGTCTGTAATAGACATACTTCATCTCTCCTCAGAATTCTGTTAAAAAAATCAATTCTTAAATTATGTTGTTCCAGAAGAATATTTCATTTACACACAACTTTATAATTCTTTGCAAAGGAAAAGCAATTGCTATTATTTTAGACAGAGTTCCAATTCCAAACATCCCCATTAAGACACAGCAATCCTTTATTAAGATAGCAAAGAATCCTGTGGCACCTTATAGACTAACAGACGTTTTGGAGCATGAGCTTTCGTGGGTGAATACTTGCATCCGAAGAAGTGGGTATTCACCCACGAAAGCTCATGCTCCAAAACGTCTGTTAGTCTATAACAGGGGTCTCAAACTCAAATGACCCCGAGGGCCGCATGAGGACTAGTGCATTGGCCCGAGGGCCGCATCACTGACACGCCCCCTTGCTGCCCCTGGCCCCACCCCCAATCCACCCCTTCCATGAGGCCCCGCCCCTGCCCTGTCTCTTCTCCACCTCCTCCCCTAAGCGCGCGGTTTTAATAAATATATACACTCAGTAATGCACCTCACTCAAAGGACAAAACACGCACTTAGATTTACTGCCTAAGGCTCTGGGAGGGAGTTTGGGTGGGGGAGGGGGTCTGGATGCAGGCTCTGTGCTCGATGCAGGCTCCAGGCTGCGGCAGCGGGTGGGGGTGCAGGCTTTGGGACGGAGTTTGGGGATAGGAGGGAGTGCAGGGGTGAGGGCTGTGGGGCTGAGGGCGAGGGGTACATGATGCAGGAGGGGGCTCAGGGCTAGGGAAGAGGGTTGGGCTGTGGGGTGAGGGCTGTGGATGAGGGGTTCATGATGCGAGGGGGCTCAGGGCTAGGGAAGAGGGTTGGGCTGTGGGGTGAGGGCTGTGGATGAGGGGTTCATGATGCGAGGGGGCTCAGGGCTAGGGAAGAGGGTTGGGCTGTGGGGTGAGGGCTGTGGATGAGGGGTTCATGATGCGAGGGGGCTCAGGGCTAGGGAAGAGGTTTGGAGTGTGGGGTGAGGGCTGTGGATGAGGGGTTCATGATGTGGGGGCGCTCAGGGCTGGGGCAGAGGATTAGGGTGCGGGGGGATGAGGGGTTCATGATGTGGGGGCGCTCAGGGTGTGGGGGGATGAGGGCTCTGGCTGGGGCTGAGGATTAGGGTGCAGGGGGATGAGGGGTTCATGATGTGGGGGTGCTCCGGGCGGGGGCTGCGGTTTCGGGTGCGGGGGGAATGAGGGCTCTGGCTGGGGCTGAGGGTTTGGGGTTGGAGAGGCTCAGGGTAAGGGAAGCCTGCCTTGCCAGTACTGGCGGAGGGCAGGCACTAGGACCCTGCACCCTAATCCTCAGCCCCAGCCAGAGCCCTCATCCCCCCACACCCTAATCCTCTGCCCCAGCCCTGAGCGCCCCCACATCATGAACCCCTCATCCCCCCGCACCCTAATCCTCTGCCCCAGCCCTGAGCGCTTCCCTTCCCCCCCGGCCCGGCCCCGGCGGGTCCCGCTTCCCTCCCCCACCCCCCGGCCCCGGCCCCGGCCCCGGCGGGTCCCGCTTTCCCCCCCCCCTTACCCGAGCGCGTCTCCGGCGGTCCCGCTCAGAGCCGCGTGGTGAGGGGGCGGGGCTGGGAGCTCCACGCCGAGCGCAGCGCTCAGCCCCGAGCCCCCCGCCCCGCCCCCTCCCCACGCGGCTCGGATCGGGGCGGGGCTCAGGCGCTCGGACGGAGACTCGGCGCTCTATGCGCCGAGGCTCCAGGAGAGGGGCGGAGGTGGGAGCCTCCGCTTTTCTCTTGGGGGCCCCTGCGGAGCTCCCCTGGGGAGCTCCGCGGGCCGCAGGGAAGAGCTCCGTGGGCCGCATGCGGCCCGCGGGCCGCATGTTTGAGACCCCTGGTCTATAAGGTGCCACAGGATTCTTTGCTGCTTTTACAGATCCAGACTAACATGGGTACCCCTCTGATACTTTATTAAAATAGTATTAGAAAGCAAGATTTGTAATACATGTTCAGGTTAAACCTGACAAATTAATCATGTTGTACACTGATAATTAGTCATGGTACTGATTTGTTTATATAAAAACAAATTAAATTATTAAATTACTTTAACAAAATATTTCTGAAATTAGGAACTTGGGTGGTGATATCGTACTATGAGTTGATTCAAAGAATTGTTCCTGCTACAGCTTTTAAATCCTAATTTTTATTATGTGAAGAAACCGCTGTAAATAAAGAGTTTGAATTTATATTAGTCTATGTAAACTAAAATGCAATTTTAGTAGTCTAAGAGTTTCCAGCCTTTCAGTTTTAAAGATTTCAAATATCTAGCAATATAATACACCCTCAATGATAACAGATTATACAAATTAATCCAGAATTTAAACAAAACAAAATGGAAATTTTCTTGCACTTGGATGGATTTCAAACTTTTGCTTAATTTCCCCAAATACTGGTGCACACACACCACTTCACACAGTTTACAAAGCTGATGGAATGGTTACTAAATTTTCATTTATAACATCCTCCAGCAAAAGCTCGATAGGTTACTCCTTTCGGTGCTCGAAAAGAATAAAAGATCAAAAGAAAGAGCCAAAGTAGAAACATACATGTTGTTAACAAACAGGTATTGGACAATAAAGATAGGTACAATATTGGCAAATAGAAGTAAAATAAATATTGTTGGGGAACACTCATATTCCCAAATTACTAATAGTTTGATCTTTAGAAACATGCTCTGGCAATTCATTTTATCAGAAAAGGATTTCTGAAGCTGAACCTCAAATGGTATTGTATACAGTATATATCCTAGTGAATTATAATAGTCAACACAACATGTTAATTCATGAAGTTTTGTTTCATTTATAATACTGTAGTACTGCTTTGAGGGAATTTAAGTAACATAATTTAATAAAACTACTAAACGAACAGTGGATTTTTTAGCTGGAGTTGTGATCCTTTGAAAATTGTATCTTCTCTAGAACCATATTTTTTGATCACTTGGTCTGTATCGTGGCATCAGGAGTTTGCTATCAAATGGTACAATTTATAAACGAAAGGGAAATGATTAGATATATAATACCATATCATGGCCTCCATCTATAAATTTATTTTCATTAAGGGTTCTAAAACAGTAGCCAACAGTAGCAAAAAAAAAAGACCAACTCCTGCAGGAAGTTGTGAAGGAGAATGTGGATCTAATTGTCTTTAATATTACAGTAGAACCTTGGGGTTACAGACACCTCGGGCTCCAGGGAGGGGGGTCTGGGCTTCTACCCCGAGGGAGCACCAGAGCTCAGGGCCTTAAACCTGGGGGGAGTGCTGGGGCTTCAGCCCTGCGGCTCCGCTCCCAGCTTCTGCCCTGTGGGGGGTGCCAGGGCTTGGGGTTCCCCAAGGCTCTGCTCCTGGTTTCAGCTGGAGTCTGTGTGTGCCAGGGCTCAGGGCTTTAGCTACGGGGGAAGTGCTGGGGCTGAAACTGGCACTCCCCTCGTAGCTAAAGCCCTTAGCCCCGGTGCCCCCCGTGGGGCTGAAGCCCTGAGCCCCAGTAACCCCCGCGGGTCAGAAGCCCTGAGCCCCGGTGCTCCCGAGAGTCAGAAGCCCTGAGGCTGCCCCAACCTGGAGCCCTGACCCCCACCCTGCGACTACAGGACCCTCCCCTCCCCCATGGCTGAAGCCCTGCGTCCCAGGGCTAAAGCCCTGAAGCAGTATAGTACTTGCTGGTTTTAATTTGTTTCCCCTGCTGCCTGATGTATTACTTCTGGTTCCACAGGGTGTCCGGCTGACTGGTCAGTCCGTAACTCTGGTGTTTGTATCTTTGAGGCTCTACTGTAATTTAATCTGGAAACAAAACCTTTTATATTTAAGTATGAATGTTTATTTAAAGATTATGGATCAGATTTTGAAAAAAGCTCAGACCCCTATATGAAGTGGTAAGCATTTCAAAAGTGCTCAAAAGTGCTCAGCCTACAGCTGCTCCTATTGTCCTAAATGGAAGCTTTTGAAAAGCTGGTCACTTCATAAAGGTGCCTAAACGGCAGCTGAGATCCTCTGAAAATCTAGCTCTAAATTAACTCATTTGAATGTGAAACCGGTACTAAAACATGATGAGAAGAAATTGGTTTATAACCGGACAGATCTTGTGCTGCTGGTGTCACAGTTTTCAACAAAATATCCATTAGAACCAGCAGCATGCTCAGAAATATCAATACCCACAACTGTACTGGCAAGTACAATTCTTAGCTGATAGACTGAAAGAAAGGCTTCACTATCTGAACTGTTAAAACACCGCACTGAGCAAAATGGATACAACTTCTTTAAAATCAGCTTTTGTGTTGACCAGGTGAAAGATGTCTACTTGAACCTCTCCTTGGTGAGGATACACACTCTTCCAGTGGTCACTTAACCACTCGGGTCAAGATTTTCAAAAAGTTAGACTCTAAACATGTATTTAAGCATCTACCTGATTTTCAGAAGTGCTGCACACCTCACATTATGGTCAATGAGAGCTGGTTTGTGCTCAGCACTTCTGCAAACTAGTTTAAATAGGGGGAGAGGTCTATCTCATAGAGCTGGAAAGATTATCAAGTCCAGTCCCTGCTGTCACTAGCAGGACCAAGTACTGATTTTGCTCTGGGTTCCTAAATGGCCCCCTCAAGGACTGAACTCACAAGCCTGGGCTTAGCAGGCCAATACTCAAACCACTGTGCTACCTCTCTGGATCTCAACAGCACTCTGCAGGATCCAACTTTTGGAAATCTTGGCCACAGATAACTTGAGCATGAGCCATTTCTCAGACAAGCTAATTTGTTTTATGTACACTAAAAATATTCCAGGGTCGACAGGAGATTTCAGGCATTTTTGTAGTATCTGAGTTGTCAAAAATCAAGTCTGATAGGATCAGCCATTGACATTTTCAGCAGAAGAAGAAACAAGTTTTGCCACTGAAACTTTCTTTCCCCGGAGCTTTACTAAGTATAAGGCACCAGAGCAAGGAAGGAAGGTGTGCTACAAAGAAAACATTTACCTCTTTGAAGAGAGGAGACATCCATTACAAGTGTGCTTGTTTATTTTTGAGAGTTTCCTGGTCAAAGACATAGTTAATATGCATGCAGGTAAGGTGGTCCATGGGGGCAGTCCCCTCATCTGATGAGAAATAATGTTCACTGTGTTCTGCCTCCCTTGCCTAAATTTCATCCTCTTGGTTAAGGCAAAGCTAGCAAAAATGTTGTCATCCTCTTTATTGCTGTTCTCATTAACTTTCTTGGGGAACTCTTAGCAAGGCAACTTCCCTTGCAACAGGCATGTGGAGCAGTGATGAGACCAATTACACATGTGTGAGCACTCTCTGGATGAGTTTTGTGGGAAGAAACTTGGAAAACAGAAAGAGATCAGTACAGCAACAAGGGGATCCATCAAACTGAATTGGTTCAAATGCAGGGTGTGCTGCAAGGCCTGTCTCTTCTCCCTCAGCCACAAACTGATGGATAGGTCTGGGCAATGGGATGGATTTTGTGGGGGAGAAGGGATTTTGAGGGGAGGTCAAATAATTTTTGATATTTTGATTCTGTTTCAGGGTTATCTGATTTTATACGAGGTAATTGATGGGTCTTTTTATTATTATGAACATTTTTAAGAGATTGCCAAGGACACTCAGAGCACTGGATGGACTTAATGTGGAGCAGTAAAAAATTCAAATCAATAAATAAATTATAACTGTTTCCTCTGTTTCTGTTGTTATACCACCTTCTCCACACCTTCAATGCATAAAAGAAAAAAAGGCACTATACCCACTTTCACCTGAAATCCCAAGAAATGTTTTTTCAATTTTTTCTGTATTTTAGAAAAAATATATAACCATTGCATTTAAATTTTGCACAACCAATTTGATGTGAGTTTTAGTCTCTGCAGGTAAAATAGATATTATAATTGGAGGCTATGATATTGCATACGTAGCAAACACAGGCCAACTCAAGCTAGTAATTTAATTAAAGAAAAACAGGCCAGAAGAATGAATTTTAATAAAATGAAGTCATTTTACAGCAGTCCAGCTTCTTGATTTCCCAATAAAAATGCACTGTAACTTCCTGTGTAAAACTGTATCTTTCCCATACAAGGCCCTGCTGTACTGTTAGGATGTCAGTACCTTTGTCAAAGAAAATGTATGATATATGTTAGCTTTACAATTCGGGGACAGAATAAACAAATGCTCGTGTTTAAACAGCACTGAACAATTTACAGTAAAGCATAGGAGATTTTCATGCACAGTACTTCAAGAGCAACACATACACGCTACTTCATTATCATTCACAAAAAATAAGGATGGTTAAAAGACCAAATACCTTTAAAATGAGATAACTGCATAATAATATGGTTGCGGTATTTCTTTCTGTAGGTAATTAGGGCTCAACCGTGCACGAGGCTGAGTACTTTCACACCAGTCCAACAATGCATTTAGACACGTGCTTAACTTTAAGCTCTTGCATAGTTCCACTGAAGCCAAGGGGCTACTCATGTTTAAAGCTACACACTTGCTTAAATGCTTTCCTGGATCTGTGCCAGAGCAAGACAACCTTTAATGAGAACAATCTATTACTCTAAATAGCTGGGGACCAGAGCACTATACAATCTTCTTCCTTTTCTTTCCTCCATTACTTGATTTCTCTCCTTATACGTTCCCTCTTTTTTGTTTCACAAACCCTTATATTTGATCTCCTTTATCCTCCCTCCCTCCATTCTCCTGTATCCCATGTCCTCACAATTCCTGTCCCTTTCCCAGGTTTCTCAAACTCTCTTTCTTGCCCCATTTACCTAGTTTCCCCTTCCCCAGGTACACCCCAAAAGTAATAATGATCTCTGTTCCCTTCAAATCTCATTCCACCTATTGCCTGGCCAGCTACAGGCACACTCCTGGCGCACAAAGGCTCTGATCTTTCGGGCAGCTAAGAGCTCTGTTCAGCCTGTAATCTAGCTGGAAGACTGTAAGAGGCAGGAGCTCCTCTCTTACACTCACCCAGACCTCATATAAGTTTAGGATAGTCCTGTAATCTCTACTTCCAGTTCTTCTGCAGGCTGGCATTTGGAGATATTAGGTGGAAAGTACATAGAGCTAGGGTTTTGGGACATCTAGAAATGTTTTTTGTAGGAGACAGTATGCTACACAGGATACATGTGTGCATGTTGTATCAATACAGTATACCACCCCGCCCATTTCTTCAGTGCAAACCCTAGATGTATTAATTAATCATCATTACTTCACTGTAGGAGAAAACAGGCTAAGAGGGAACATGCTGTTTTGAAATACAAATATCTTTGATGATTAGTGATCATGGTATGAAGATGTAAATCACGTGAAGGGTAACTGGATTATGTGTTAATCATATGTATTTGAAAGCTTTCCCAGTACGGAAATTCTTCTTTAATGAACACACATATAAAGTGAACTATACACACAGAAATTTCCTCTCACTGAATTCACATCATTTCCTTATGCCACCCAGCTGCAAGGAAAATGGCTCCTGCAGAAAGGACGATATTGTTTATTATGTAAATATACACATCTTACTCATATTTTCTTCATCATCTATATCCATTGTGAAATACTTTTGCTGGTTTCTTGACTGGCGTAGATGGCTTCTATCTGAAAGATAGAGAGTGGGTGTTTTAAGCTTATATAATGTAAAATGCAAGAGCCCACATGATGAAGGCATGGGAGTCAGGAGAAAGGGGTTGTTTCCATGGTTCTCTCTCATATGTTCATGTGCAGTCATAGACAACTCTTTCTCCCTGTATGTCTTTCCCCCACAAAAGGGTAATACTATTTCTCTAGCGCAAAGGTATAGAGATGCTAAGAACCCATTAATGTTTACAAGCATTTTTACATTTTGAGATGGCAGACTGTCTAGAAGTGCATACTGTTTTTAATCTGTTGTACTTTCCCTGGTTCATGTACTTACAAGATATAAACTATGCACTCTCACTGGAAAATTTGGTCATTTCCTTGTCTATTGCAACAACTATTTTAAACAACGTGTGACAGCACCTCTGGAACTGGTTCAGTGAAGAGATGCCCCCACCCCCTCCAGCAAGCCAGAGGAAAAAGGACAAAGTCAAAATACTGGCAACTTGATGTTGCAGGTAACATCAAGAAAATCCAGGCAATTCATGTGCAGGGTAGAGCAGGTACTACTACTTAAAAGGACAGTTCCTGGAAAGAGGGGGTTTGTGGTAAAGACTGGGTTTGAATAGACATTTGTATACATAAAGCCAGTGTCATAAAGGGAAGGGTAACAACCTTTATGTATGCAGTAACATAAAATCTCTCCTGGCCAGAGGTATAGACAGAGGTACAGAATCATTTTACCTGTAAGGGTTTAAGAAGCTCAAATAACCTGGTTGGAATCTGACCAAAAGGACCAATAAGAAAAGATACTTTCAAATCTGGGGTCGGGGAAGAGTTTTGTTAGTGCTCTCTTTGTTTGTTATTTCTCTGTACGACAGAGGGAGCAGGCAGGAAAAAACATCTCCTGAAATGAGCATCTAAGATTACAAAAATTGTAAGTAAAAGCAAGGAAATGCATTAGATTATCTTTTGTTTTAACCTGTGAATTTTCCCTATGCTAAGCTAAGCCTAGAAGGGAATCCTCTGTGTTTTAAATCTTTTTACTTACCCTGTGAAGTTACCTTCCATCCTGATTTGGCAGGTGTGATTCTTTTACTTTTTTAAATAAAATTCTTCTTTTAGGAACCTGATTGATGTTAGTGTCCTAAAGATAAAGGATCTGGTCTATACATTTATGAAAGGCAAACGGTTGGTATATTATTCTCAAGGCTCCCCAGGAAAGGGGATGAAGAGGTTTGGGGGGATATTTTGGGGAAATAGGAACTCCAAGTGGTCCTTTTCCTGAATCTTTGTCTAAATCACTTGGTGGTGGCAGCAATATCATCCAAGGACAAGGAAAGGATTTGTGCCTTGGGGAAGTTTTTAACCTAAGCTGATAGAAATAAGCTTGGGGGGGTCTTTCATGCGGATCCCCACATCTGTACCCCAGAGTTCAGAGTGGGGAGGTAACCCTGACAGCCAGCCTTTACTCTGACTTCCTTCTAGAAACTGTGCTGCTGAATAGCGATTGTGAAGACCATATCCGCAGGAGAGAGAAACAGATGCTGCTGTCTCTTCCCTACATGTGGACTGCCTGAATCTCTTGGTGTTACTTGCAATACTTGAGGTTATGTTGTAAGAATAATGGCCTGGATTTTCAGAAGTGCTGAGCACCCATTCACTTTAATGGGAGCAATGGATGCTCAGTGTCTTTGAAAATCAGGCCAGGCCAGGCCAGGCCAGGCCAGGGAAGTCTATAGACATCACATTACAACAAGAGACAAGACCATTAAAATACTACTACTTTGCACTTTTACAGCGCGTGGTATCTTCTCTATGCTTTCCAGACATTTAATTATGCTAAAAAATCAGCGTAAGACTCCCCTCCTCAGCACATTTCCCACTCACTCAGCCCCTGTCCCCAAGAGCTGGGCCCGAGCGGGGAGAGAAGCCGGGCTCTCTCACAGAGAACCTAAGAGGAATCAGCCGGCATGAGAAGCGTCTCTGTACCACTCCCTCAGCTTCCTGCCCAGGCCCGGCTGCCAAGGGGAAGGGCTGAGCGACCTGGAAGTGCCGGGGGCAGGGGGAAGCGCAGCAGCAGCAGAACAGAGCACCCATCCCTCACCAGCAGGCCAAGCGTGTGGCTCATCTGTGACTGCTAGTAGCAAATATCTCAAATGGCTGAAGATTGGACACTAGATGGGAAGGGGTCTCAGTTACTACAGTGAATTCTTTCCCTGGTGACTAGCTCAGGGTCTAACTGATCACTATATTTGGGGTCGGGAAGGAATTTTCCCCCAGGTCAGATTGGCAGAGGCCCTGTTTTTTGTTTTGCCTTCCTCTGCAACTTGGACACGGGTCCCTTACTGGTTTGAAATGGAGTAAATGGTGAATTATCTGGAACTTGAAGTCTTTAAATCATGATTTGAGGGCTTCAGTAACTCAGCCAGAGGTTATGGGTCTATTACAGGAGTGGATAACTGAAGTTCTACGGTCTATGATGGGCAGAAGGTCAGAATAGATTATCACGATGGTGCCTTGTGACCTTAAAGTCTATGGAAAGGTCTACACTACCGCTTAAGTCGTTGTAACTTGATACAGTGATACAGGCACCTAACAAATGCATGTATTGATCAAATCAAAGAGTACACACATTTTCTTATAAAGGCAGGAAATGAAAATGTATGAATAATAAATATGGTTCCTTGTACTTCATCTTGAAAAAAACCGTGTGAAGCTCTCCATACAATGTCCACAGCATTAAAATAAAACCAGTAGAGGCCATTAGGGAGAGGGAGAGGAGAAGGAGGGGGTTGGAGAAGAGAAGAAAATGAGCTGGATTTGTGAAAGAAAGAAGAGACTGAGGGAGTTAGTCTTGGATAGAGAGGAGACACTAGGCATAGTGAGGAGAATGAGGTGGTTTGGAAGGAGAGGGATGAGAGACTGGAGGAATTAGGGGAGAAGGAGGAATATCACATTGATTAGTGCAGTATAACAACAAACAATAAAATAGCAGAAAAATCAAAATGAAGAGTAAGGTGGTTTGGGATAAGAGAGAGGAAAGACTGGTGAATGTGGGGAAAGAGAAGAAAAAAGGAGTAAGGGGCAGAAAAAGAGGCTGGGAGGTGAGGTATTTTGAAAGGAGAGATTGGCAGATTTGCAGAGAATAGGACAGTATGAGGGGTTTGGTGGGAAAAGGAGAGAATGAGGCAAGTATGAGGAAAAGGAGGAGAGACTAGGGAAGTTTTAGGTGTTCCAGGAGACTGGGATGTGGAAGGAAGGAAAGCTTAGAGAGAGGTGGTGTTGGAGAGAGGGAGGCGTCATTAGAGGAGTTGGGGTAAATAAAGAAAATTGGGGCGGGGAGGGGAGAATTTCACACAGAGCAAAGGCTGGAGGGGAAAGAGAAGAGACTGTAGCACTTAGAGGGACAGTGGAAACTTAGCACGCTTTCCAAAGATTGCTGCAGCAGAGGAAAGGAGCCAGACCACAATGACATATAGGAAGAGAAATGAGAGGAGGCCACAGTAAGTGCTAAAGGTCTTTTTTATTTTTAAAATGGAAATGAGGACAAAGCAACTTGCAGTATTTGAATCTTTTACACGTGGCAGGAAAGGGGTGGCAGTGGTTTCACAGGGCCATGTCCTTTCCTCTCAGCATTTGAGGCAAAATTCCTCTTCTGGGTGTGTATGTGATAGTATCATCCTCCTTTCCTTGAAGGATGTCTTCTCCCCCACCCCAAAACTACCATTACATGCCATAGTTGCTAAACAGAGAAGGATGTATTTAGATTAGCTGCAGTATTACCACCGTGTGTCAGGCAACCCCAAAGCAGGTCTATTAAACATGAGAACAGACAGTGCTAAACTTAAGCACCATCCAGTCTCTTAACTGCCATCTTTAGTTAGATCCACTAAGTAAATTTAGGCCTACATCCTGGGTTGAAGTCTTAAGTGGAAAAAAAGTAACCAAAGGCCATCTTACCCTATCAGCATGTTGAGCTAGATTCAAAGGTACGTAGGTATTCCAGTGCTGAGCACAGAAACACCCAGCTCCCAGGAATCCTGCTGCCTACTGCAATTCTCTGCCCTAAGTTGAGTGCTCAGGCTCCCTATGCATTATATGGGGAAAGCTCAGCACCTAAGAAAGGGATTCTCAGAAGCCAGCAACTGAGCAGGTAGTCACCTAAACAAATCAGGAGTGAAATGCAGAGAAAAGGGCTGGGGCCTTTATGCACCTGACTTATGGGCTTATGGAAAGAGCCTCTCTCTACTCAGGATTCTCCGCCATGAATCCTCTCCTGGAGTTAGGCACCTAAGTCACGTCAGTCCTTTCTCACAAAAACAAAAACCACCACCAAACACCCCAAAGAAAGTGGGAGAGAGACAGTAAAACCCTACTGTATTGTAGCTAACAGCTCAGTAGTTAGGGCACTCCTGTAGGATGTGGGAGACCTAGGTTTGAATCCCCACTCTGCCTGAGTTAGAGCACAGACTTGAATTCAGGTCTCCCACATCCCAAGTGACTGCCCTGATGCTTGGGTATTTGGGGAGGGGGCTCTCTCTCCTCTAGCCTGTTGAAGCTATTCCACTTTGTATAAATAACTAAATATTCATTGGGCCAGAGGGAGGCTCTGTAGCACAGTAGCTACGGCATTTATCTGGGATGTAAGAGAGTCAGATTCAAGTCCCTGCTCCAGTAAAAAAGTGATTACTAACCTGTTTTATCAGTTGCTTTTTGAGATGTGCTGCACATGTCTATTCCACTTTAGAAGTCAGTGTGCCCAGTGAGCCAGTCAGATTTTTCCCTTAGCAGAACCTGTCAGGGCAGCGTATGCTGCTGCATGATGGTATAAAGGGTGGAATTGCCCCCAACGTCCCTCAGTACCAGAAAGACTCCAATATAGAGGGGAAGGAGGGTTGGTCATGAAGTGGACATTTGCAACACATCTCAAAGCACAGATTGTTTTTTTTTCTTCAAGTGATTGCACATGTCCATTCCACTTTAGGAGACTCACAGGCACTTCATACGGAGGTGGGTTTCGAAGTCTACCTGAATAAGGACTGAAGAACTACTTGTCCAAACTTGGCATCATCTCTGGAATGTGGAGATATAGTGTAATGAGTAGTAAAAGTATGCACTGATTACCAAGTTGCAGCTCTACAAACGTCTGCTATAAGTACTTGAGCCAAAAACGCTGTAGAAGTTGCAGATCTGGTAGAATGAGTTACCGTGGTGTGACAGAGGGAATCTTCTGTAATATTTTCATGAATGACAGTGACTTACTTGACTAAGAATTGCTACCCAGTGGACATAATAGGGTTATGACATGATATGTTGGATCACCTGACTGTCTGTGGTGGAATGAATGGGTCCTTAAATGACTGGCTGAAACCAACCATATCAATGGAGTATCTGGAAAGACAGTGGGAGCCCCAAGGGCTGATCAAATAAATCCAGCAGTGGGAAGCCTGTCCTTTCATCCTGTCCACACCAGAGACAAAGAGCTCGGATGACCACCTAAAAGACCTAGTCCTGTCCAAGTAAAAAGTCAACACCTTTCTAACATCCGAAGTATGGAGCCTCTCCTTGTCCTTATGAGAATGGGGCTTAGGAAAGAATGTTGGTAAGTATATGTCTTGACTGAGGTGGAATTCCAAAACTACTTTAGCCAGGAATTTTCGATGCAGACATAAGAGTACCTTGACCTGGGGGAAAAAAAAAACTGTGTCAGGAGGGTCAGTCACCGACACTCAGAACTCTGCCACCCTTCTCATGGAGGTAAGAGCTACCAAAAATGATACTTTCGTAGAGAGATGCAGCAAAGATTAGGTACCCACTGGTTCAAAGGGCAGACCATCATCTTGTTAGCAACAGATTTAAGTCCCAGGCAAGAATGGGATCCATGACATGGGGGTATAACCTGTCCAGATATTTTAAGAGTCTGATATTGGATTGGAATATATTGAGTGACCTGTTATAGGAGGGTGGAAAGCTGGAGACAGATTGATTGGACTGATTGGAACTAATTGATAAGCTTTGTTGTTCCAGGTGGAACAAGTAGTCCAAAACTTGTTGGACAGGGGTCAGGACTGGCGAAACACCATTCTGTGATCACACTCGTGATCTCTGCTGAACAATCTGCATAGGTGAACCACCAAGCTGTTCTGAAAACCAGGAAGATGAGAGACTGAGATGTATTGCACTGGTGATACAAAACTCCCAAAGATGTGTCACCTCTTGACAGAGACTATCTGATTTGGTCCCTCCCGGTCTGTTTGTAGTGTCGTCCATGAGGACTTGCAGAGCCTCTCCCTTGATGTGAGGGAGAAAAGCATGACAGGATAGATGAATTCCTCACAACTCCTGCATGTTTATGTGGAGAGCCAAATCTTCATGAGACCATAGACCATAGATGAGCTCCCCAACCTACAGAAGAAGTGCCTGTAACCAGAACCAATGTGGGCAAGGGAGGAGTGAAGGGACCTCCCATACACAAGTTGGCTGGATCCACCAGTCCAAGGAGACTAGTAATCCTGTAGATACCTGAATCAGCATATTCAAGAAGTGATGAGCCAGGGAGCACACTGACTTTAACTAGCTATGCAACCTTCTAAGAAGTCTGGCATGCCAAACCACATATGTACAGGAAATCATGTGCCCCAGTAGTCTGAGGCAGTTTCTTACTGTTGTGATTGGATAGGCTTTGAAATGTTTAACATTGTCTGGAATCTGGCTTGAGGTAGGAGTGTCCTGGCTACTGTAGAATCCAGGGGTGCCCCTATAAATTCTATTCTTTGACTGGGTAGAAGACTTGTCCTTGTTGATCATCAGACCCAGAACACTGAAGACAGATCAGATCCTGCCTTGACTGAGTTCTATTTGGAACCTGGATTGTCCTCCTACTAGCCACTCATCCAAGTAAGCAAATATTTGCACCCCTGCTTTCCTTAAGAATGCAGCTACTACTGCCATGAATTTTGTAAATATTTGCGGGGCAGCAGACATGCCAAAGAGCAGGACTGTAAACTGATGATGGGTGTTGTTAACCAGAAATCTTAGGAATCTCCCATGGCTTTGCTGGATCGTCACATGGAAATAGAAGGCAACATACAAGGCACTGGGATCCAGAGAGGGGATAATGGAGGCTAGGATGATCATGTGAAGCCTTATTTCAGCGGCTCTCCACCTTTCCAGACTACTGTATCTCTTTCAGGAGCCTGATTTGTCTTGCATACTCCCAAGTTTCACCTCACTAAAAAACTACTTGCTTACAAAATCAGACATAAAAACACAAAAGTGTCACAGCACGCTATTAATGAAAAATCGCTGACTTTCTCATTTTTACCATATAATTACAATATAAATCAATTGTGCAGGAGGTCAGACTAGATGATCATAATGGTCCCTTCTGACCTTAAAGTCTATGAGTCTATGAGTCAATTGGAATATAAATATTGTTCTCACATTTCAATGTATAGTATATAAAACAGTATAAACAAATCATTGTCTGTATGAAATTGTAGTTTGTCCTGACTTCACTAGTGCTTTTTATGTAGCCTATTGTAAAACTGGTCAAATATCTAGATGAGTTGATGTACCCCCTGGAAGACCACTGCATACCCCCAAGGGTACACGCACCCCTGGTTGAGAACCATTGCCTTATTTTCTTTATATATTTGTTCAAATTCCGCAGGCCTAGGATGTGTTTGAATCCTTCTTTTGTCTTGGGATCAGGATGTAACGTGAATAGAAAACCTTTCGCATGATGGAGAGGGGGAACCTTACAGCTTTCCAACAGAGGAGAAACTAGGCCTCCTGGAGGACAGCCTTGTGAGAGTTGTCCCTGACGAGGGACAGGTGGAAATAAACTGCAGGATGTATCCCTGTTCCACAGTGCAGAGAACTCATTCAGCCATGGTAATATTGGATCAAGCACAGAGAAAGTTGGACAATCTGCTTGAAAAAACAGGGTAGGAGAAGCTACTATGTAACAATGTGATACTCTGTCTTCAACAAAAAGAACAGGAGTACTTGTGGCACCTTAAAGACTAACAAATTTATTTTAGCATGAGCTTTCGTGAGCTACAGCTCACTTCTTCGGATGCATAGAATGGAACACACAGACAGGAGATCTTTATACATACAGAGAACATGAAAAGGTGGAAGTATGCATAACAACAGGAAAAGTCTAATCAATTGAGATGAGCTATCATCAGCAGGAGGAAAAAAAACTTTTTGAAGTGATAATTAAGATGGCCCATAGAAGGTGTGAGGAGAACTTAACATAGGGAAATAGATTCAATTAGTGTAATGACCCAACCATTCCCAGTCTTTGTTTAGGCCAGAATTAA
Organism: Mauremys mutica; assembly: GCF_020497125.1. Taxonomy (NCBI): domain Eukaryota; kingdom Metazoa; phylum Chordata; order Testudines; family Geoemydidae; genus Mauremys; species Mauremys mutica. Next base: position 82,312,764 of record NC_059081.1, on the reverse strand, counting down.
TTGTATCTAATTTGCATATTAATTCAAGTATCAGAGGGGTAGCCGTGTTAGTCTGGTTCTGTAGAAGCAGCAAAGAAACCTGTGGCACCTTATAGACTAACAGACGTTTTGCAGCATGAGCTTTCGTGGGTGAATACCCACTTCTTCGGATGCAAGAAGAATCTTGCATCCGAAGAAGTGGGTATTCACCCACAAAAGCTCATGCTGCAAAATGTCTGTTAGTCTATAAGGTGCCACAGGATTCTTTGCTGCTTCATATTAATTCAAGTTCAGCAGTTTCTCTTTGGAGTCTGTTTTTGAAGTTTTTTTGTTGCAAAACTGCCACCTTCAAGTCTGTCATTGAGTGGTTAGAAGGTTGAAGTGTTCTCCCACTGGTTTTTGAATGTTATGATTCCTGATGTCAGATTTGTGTCCATTTATTCTTTTGCGTAGAGACTGTCCGATTTGGCCAATGTACATGGCAGAGGGGCATTGCTGGCACATGATGGCATATATCACGTTGGTAGATGTGCAGGTGTACGAGCCCCTGATGGCGTGTCTGATGTGATTAGGTCCTATGATGGTGTCACTTGAATGGATATGTGGACAGAGCTGGCATCGGGCTTTGTTGCAAGGATAGGTTCCTCGGTTAGTGTTTATGTTGTATGGTGTGCGGTTGCTGGTGAGTATTTGCTTCAAGTTGGGAGGCTGTCTATAAGCGAGGACTGGCCTGTCTCCCAAGATCTGTGAGAGTGAGGGATCATCTTTAAGGATAGGTTGTAGATCTTTGATGATGCGCTGGAGAGGTTTTAGTTGGGGGCTGTAGGTGATGGCTAGTGGCGTTCTGTTATTTTCTTTTTTAGGCCTGTCCTGTAGTAGGTGGCTTCTGGGTACTCTTCTGGCTCTGTCAATCTGTTTTTTCACTTCAGCAGGTGGGTATTGTAGTTTTAAGAATGCTTGATAGAGATCTTGTAGGTGTTTATCTCTGTCTGAAGGATTGGAGCAAATACGGTTGTATCTTAGAGCTTGGCTGTAGACAATGGATCGTGTGGTGTGTCCGGGATGGAAGCTGGAGGCATGTAAGTAAGTATAGCGGTCAGTGGGTTTCCGGTATAGGGTGGTATTTATGTGACCATCGCTTATTAGCACAGTAGTGTCTAGGAAATGGATCGCATGTGTGGATTGGTCTAGGCTGAGGTTGATGGTGACATCAGGAATCATAACATTAAAAAACCAGTGGGAGAACACTTCAACCTCTCTAACCACTCAATGACAGACTTGAAGGTGGCAATTTTGCAACAAAAAAACTTCAAAAACAGACTCCAAAGAGAAACTGCTGAACTTGAATTAATATGCAAATTAGATACAATTAACTCTGGCCTAAACAGAGACTGGGAATGGTTGGGTCATTACACTAATTGAATCTATTTCCCTATGTTAAGTTCTCCTCACACCTTCTATGGGCCATCTTAATTATCACTTCAAAAAGTTTTTTTTCCCTCCTGCTGATGATAGCTCATCTCAATTGATTAGACTTTTCCTGTTGTTATGCATACTTCCACCTTTTCATGTTCTCTGTATGTATAAAGATCTCCTGTCTGTGTGTTCCATTCTATGCATCCGAAGAAGTGAGCTGTAGCTCACGAAAGCTCATGCTAAAATAAATTTGTTAGTCTTTAAGGTGCCACAAGTACTCCTGTTCTTTTTGCGGATACAGACTAACACGGCTGCTACTCTGAAACCTGTCTTCAACAAGGCAGTCAAGCAGACTGCATGGGATTTCCAGGCTGTCTTGAATGACCCAGTGTAGAAGAAAACTGAGGAGGTTGAGGTCTTCACTGTGGTTCTGTTTCCCCCCCACCCCCCATTTTCTGGGTAGTCAGGCTACACAGATGGGAAAATGGGTATCTTTGGTGACACTGAGCAAAGAATTGCTTTATTTTAGGGAAAGGACCATAAATTCTCAGTGATTTCAGCATGGCCCATGAATCCTTGCCACTACAGTGCATCCATCTTCTGCAATAAGAGTGTAGGACCTTCAAAGGGAAGATCTTGGACAGGAGGCCCTACAACTGAAGCCACACACATCTCTGCATAGTTATTGCAGATGCCATGGCTCTGGCTGTAAATATGCAGCATGTAAAGAGATCCTAGCCACCAGTTTGCTCTCTTCTAAGAAGACCTCAAACTCCTGCCTGGCATCCTCTGGCAACCTGTATGCAAACTTCAGTACATTGTCCCAGGGGAGAAGTCATATCTGGCCAGCAAGGCTTGATGGTTAGAGATGTATGACATTGTGGGCCAGCTGTGGAATAAACCTTTCTACCAAAAAAGTCTAGTCTCTTTGAGATAGAAAGACATCCATGATGTGCACTTTCATTCACTGCCAAGACAGCTAAAGAATCTTAGGGGACTTTTCACCTGCTCAGGACAACTACAGGGCCTACCAGGAGTTACTGAAGGGAATAGCTACCTTTCTTGCTATTCAGGTTGAGGTGGTTCTGGAGAGTTCCTATAGGCTGGTGGATATACTGGGTGTGTATAAAAATGTTCATAGACCTGGAAAGGGGCATGGTACCCTCTTTCAGTCTTCTTAGCTGTCGGTGGCAGAGATGATTGAGTTTGCTACAAAGATTTTGTGGGTTCTAGAATGGCTTCATTTATAGATAGAGCCTCTCAGTAAGGTCCTGCTGAACCCAGTATATCCACCAGCCTATAGGAACTCTCCAGAACCACCTCAACCTGAATAGCAAGAAAGGTAGCTATTCCCTTCAGTAACTTCTGGTAGGCCCTGTAGTCGTCCTGCGCAGGTGAAAAGTCCCCAGACACCACAGCCTCAACAGGTGATGATGATTATGATGATGAGGAGGAATTAAAGGAGGTTGTACTGAGTTGGATCAAGGGTCTGATCTCTGATCTCTTGAGGTTCCTGCTCAGTACCTGGGCTACGGTCATGAACCTCCTCATGTGGTATTTGCTTGGGAATCTAGATGAAGGCAGAACCATGGAGGACTGTGGTGGTTGGGATGGAAGCCCCACTGGTTCCCAGAAAGGCCATTGGTAGAATATAGAACCTCAACTGCTCCAAGGAGCAGAGTCTCTGGAACATCTCAGGACATCCAATGAGTATCAGAAGCACAATTCTTGTGATGAAGGTGTCACTTTCTATCCTGGAGGCGAGGGGCATGGGACCCGAGCTCAGACTCTGAGGAGGACCCTGAGTCACCTGACCACGGAGATGCTGTACGAGGCAGTGCTGAAATCTGGTGTTATCCCTCTAGAGATGTCAGTACTGGGGATAGCATGTTGGGTTTACCCTTTGACTGTACTGTGTGCCAAAGTGCTGGACACTCTGAAGTAGTCGCTCACAGCACCAAGGGGTGAAACTTTCTTGGAGGTAAGGCTGTAGATGAAGTCTGAGGATCAAGCAGTACCAGTTTGTCTGTCTCCTGCACTACTGGAGAATCCATCACCAACAGATAGAGCAGGTCCCATGCTGCTGCATAGACTCCAGGATCATCAGTACTGAGAAACTTCCCTGATGTGGCTGTTGTTGTGTCAAAGGAATTGGTACCACAGTGGGGGTTGGTCTCAATAGCCTGGGCACTGGTGCTGATGACACTTGATGAGATGAAAAGGTTGGTAACAAGGAGCATTTCTTCCCAGTGGATGCTCTACCTTGTCCTCTTGCTTGTTTACTGGTGGACAGTACTGAGGGCCTCAAACTTGTAGAGGAGCTTGGCTACTTTGAGGATTATGGTCTAGGCTTCTTCCTCAGTACTGGAAAATGGGATCAATGCTGACTCTCCACAAAGTTCAACCGAGGTAGAAGTACTTGGTCGTGTGCTGTGAATGGGAAGGTTCAGAGGAGGATGCAGGATGGCCTCCATGAGAAAGTGATGCAGTCTGAACCTCTGTCTTTTTTTGGCCAGGGTTTGAAGTTGCTGAAGATCTGGCAATGGTCTCAGATGTGATCCTCACCAAGGCACTTTAAGCACCTGGAATGAGGATCACTCACCCACACAGATTTTTTGCAGCTGCCACAAGGCTTAAAGCCATGAGACTGAGGCATACCCTGATGACAGTAAATGGCACACTTTGTATAGAAAAGATCCAATGCCCAAAAGTTGAGAAATAACAAAGAAATAACAAAGAATACCAACACTAACTTAAATTAAGGAATAGTGCTAACTATTTACAGAACTATTACTAGAGGGAGAAAAATCACAGCAGCAAGCTGACAGGCTCTGACTACCAGTTATGGGTGGTAAGAAGGAACAGAGGGAGGTCTAGGGCAGCTCCACTCTTTATATCATTATGCAGCAACACAAGTCAGGAGAGGGCACTTGCACCGTCCTCTGACTCTGAGGTGCGCACACACACCTAACGTGGAATGGACATGTGCAATCTCTCAAAAAAGAATATTTATTTACGGGTGTCCCCTGTATAGGTTGGGGTTGTGTTCTTGAAAAGGGCGATGTATACCGAAATGATGTATACCGGGGAATTTTTCCCCATAAGAAATAATGGAATAAGGGGACATGTGTTCACAACTTCACCACACTCGCCTATGACAATGCTCGTTTCGTCTAAACAGTGTACCTTTTTACGACAGGTTACACAGTACACATTTTACACATAAAACATTGAATACAATAATGTAGAATCCTACTAACACCATTCGAACACATAGAACATTTTAATATAGTAAATGCAATGCAGTATAAAACCGTGTCAATTACGCTAAACTTAAGTAGGGGTGGCAGCTGGGTTTTCTTGGGCTGGCTTTTCCATGGCTGGCTTTTTGGTTGCAGAAGTCTTAAAATAGGATTGTATCAAGGTCCGCTCTCCTCCACACATTGAGTTTGAGAATCTTGCCAGGACTCTGGACAGAATGAGGGTTCTGAGCAGCTGTGGATGTCAGCAAGATTTAGGTAGCTTTGTGCATATCCACCAGCAGAAACTTAGATGCCTATAGGAATAGAGGCACCTACAGGTTTAGGCAGCAGCTGAGTGGTGGTTTTGAGAACATCATTTGCACCTAAATATTCAATTTAGACGCCTAAAGAGGCAGTTAGACACCTAATGGGCTTGATTCACAAATGGACTGATTTGTTATTAGAAGGAAGTATGGACTTAACAAAAACAGATGTCACAAACTGATTACATTTCAAATTTGAAAAATGGGACTTAGGAGTCTAATTCACTTGTGTACTTCTGAAAATTTCGCCTTGGATATCTTTCTAAAATATTTGCTCTAGTTCAACCGCAAGTTATTGGGCTCGATGCAGGAATTATGGGGCAAAATTCTATGGTCTTTCTTATGCAGGAGGTCAGACAAGATGAGCATAATGGTCCCCTCTCTTTGGCCTTATCTGGTTCAGAGAATTTTCCATTTGCAGGGATACTAATAGCATTTTGCCCTATTTCTGGTTATTTTACATATAGGTCTTCAGTGTTATCCGGTATGGATACAAAATACACTTCAGAAAGATTCCTTCAGATTGTCCCTCCCTGAGATGCACTCAAGGACAGCAACTTCAGGGAGAAACAGCAAGAAACCCAGTTCTTTCTGTCAAATAATATTCCTAAGCAAAATAGAGAAAGGGGTATTATTGCAGGAATTTCTTAATACTTAATAAATCAAGAAGGCTCTACGCCCATCCTAGACTCAGAGACCTTAATTCTGAAGGGGAAGATCACTGGTTTTGTAAATTGGATCTCACAGCCATCCAATCTTGATTTAAACCTGTGGAATTATTTGCCAGAGGATGTTATGAAGGCCAAAACTATAAGAGGGTTCAAAAAAGAACTAGATAAGTTCATGGAGGATAGGTCCATCAATCGTTATTAGCAAGGATAGGCAGGGATGTAAAACCATGCTCTGAAGTGTCCCTAGCCTCTGTTTGCCAGGAGCTGGGAATGGGTGATGGGGGATGGATCACTTGATGATTCCCTGCTCTGTTCATTCCCTCTGGGGCATCTGGCATTGGTCACTGTTGGAAGACAGGCTACTGGGCTGGATGGACCATTGGTCTCACCCAATATGGCCATTCTTATGTTCTAAAGGCTTCAGGTAATAAAGAAGCCACCCATCTCTAGGTAATTCACTCTGGAACATTTCAAATGCCAAGACGATTCTTATGCTTGTGAACAGGCTACTTGGAATATTTCAGCTCCCTTCAGAAGGGAGTCTAGTTACTCTGGAGTTTGGCCATATTGAGCCACAATGAACACTCCCCTTACACCAAAGAGGTTGCTCCATCACATAGTAGGTCCATCAGCTTCTCATGTACTTCCAGGCCCAATGAACACAAGTATAATGATACCATTGTCAGCTACTCTTACAAGCATCAAATGACATCCACACAACAGGCCTGCTCCAGCGCACATCCTCACAGGTCACAGTGGTAAGACATCTTCATGTTTCTTCTGGAAAAAGAATCCATAAAGAAACACTCTTTTTCCAAAGCTCAAACTGAGACAGAACGGGCATGTTCCATGCACCAAACAAACATCCCACAACACTTATACATGACATCTGAAAGACCAGAGGGCTCAACCCAGTGCCCTTGCTCTAGTTGTACAGAATGGACAGCAGCTACCATTCACTATTAACATCCATACTCTTACAGTGCTCTTTAATCTATCAGCACTATTCAATCATCTTCTGAGAAGCGTTCAGTTAATCCCATCCATCTCTCTTTTTCACTTCTTCTCTGGGGTACTACTCTTTAGAGAAACAATCCAGTATCTACCTGGGTCAGTATACTGTTAACCAATGGTAGCAATTTTGGATCCAATCACTACTGGAAATAACGTACCAAGTAAACCAAAGAATGGCTTAGAACAGTGGTCCCCAACGCAGTGCCCGCGAGCGCCATGGCGCCCGCCGGGGCATTTATGTCTGCCCGCCTAGTGCCCAGCAGGGGAGAGAAGCCGCGGCCCTATGCCTGCCAGGGACAGAGAACTCCGGGGCTGTAGGCTGCGGGCGCCGGTGTTCTCTGTCCCTGGCAGGCGCAGGGCCACAACTTCTCTCCGGCTTCTCCGTGACTGCAGGCTGCGGGCGCTGGTGTTCTCTGTCCCCGGCAGGCGTGTGGCCTGCCTCGTGCCCAGTATGGGAGAGAAGCCAGGGCCCTGCGCCTGCCGGGGACAGAGAATTCCAGGGCTGCAGGCTGCGGGCACCGGTGTTCTCGGGCCCCAGCAGCCGCGGGGCCCACCTACTGCCCAGCATGGGAGAGAAGCCAGGACCTGCTGGGGACAGAACTCCGGGGCTGCAGGCTTCATTCTATGTTAAAGTAAGAATAATAAATATATTTGGACCAGCAGTTCAACTATGTTTTACTTTTTTAAATCAAATAAGATGAAAACTGTTTATGATACTTATTTTATAAAACTCCTTAATTTTTCTTACAGGTAGATAAAAAAGAGCAAACTCACATGGTAAGGTGAAAGAGTAATTGCCGAATAATTTAATTAATACATTTTACATGTAAAATTATTCTTTTTATCTTATGGAGTCATATATTATGTAATATTAAATATGATTTTTTTGTATTATTTAATGTACAAATACAAAATAAGCCTTGAAAAATTGTTGATGCCCACCACACTCTTCTGAAAACATGAATGTGCTACTGGCCACAAAAAGGTTGGGGACCACTGGCTTAGAAAATGTAGCCCACAGAATGCTGACTGAGCTCTTTTTCGCTCCACTCCGAAACGTAGGGAGACAAAATGGGGAAAACTTTCATTTTCAAGAAAAATGAAAGCTTCCAAAAGTTATTTTATTCCAGTGCTGACATCTAACAGCAGAATGTTTGAGAGTGAATATTAGTACTACAGTGTGGTGTTTGTATTCACAGCCACACAATGAGATTTCTAAATGGTAAATGGTAAAACAATAAGACTTAAGTGTTATTATGAAGGCTGATGCGTATTTTTGGGGGTCATTTATCATATTCTACCTTTACCTACTAATCTAAATGTCCAAATTTATCTGAGCTATTGGAGGATGACAGCAAATATGTAGTAGCAATTATTAGTGTATTAAAGATTAATCAGTAGGTATCTTAAAAAATGAAGAAAAAAATACAGTCTCTGCTTCATTTATATCAACGAACAACTACAGTGATGAATGATCATAATTTCATTTTGTATCTCATGTGCTTGTTAGGGTAGGTGTAAAACCAGTCCTTTTAATTAAAAAAGCAAAAATGCTTAAATATCGAGATACAGTGATTAGTACTTTTCATTTACCTTCTGCAATAAAGAGGATTGTTTACACTGCTTACTTTGGCTTTCTGAAAGCTTTTGCACATTCCTCATCCCTCACATGGATGGATCTAGACTGTTCTCAGTGGTAGAAGATGACAGAACAAGGAATAATGGTCTCAAGTTGCAGAGGGGGAGGTTTAGGTTGGACATTAGGAAAAACTTTTTCACTAGTAGGGTGGTGAAGAACTGGAATGGGTTACCTAGGGAGGTGGTGGAATCTCCTTCCTTAGAGGTTTTTAAGGTCAGGCTTGACAAAGCCCTGGCTGGGATGATTTAGTTGGGTTTGGTCCTGCTTTGGGCAGGGGGTTGGACTAGATGACCTCCTGAGGTCCCTTCCAACCCTGAGATTCTATGATTCTATGATTCACATGCTGGGCCATGTACACAAACATGATGAGAACAAAGTCTAGAAGCTGAAATATAATATTTTAAATTTAGAAAGTGATAAACAGAATATGAAAGAGAACTAACTTCGAAAATCCTTGTCTCATCTTCCCACCCTTTCCTCCCGCAATCTCCTGCAGTTGCAAAATTTTTATAGGTCAAGGCAGATCAGCAAAATAAAACTACTGTATCAACACCATATGTACGTAGCTATATGTGAGTGAAAAAAGCCTCAAGTCAGAGACTGATCTTATTCATACTGAGAAACCTTGGAGTAGAAGGGTGTAGAATTCACTGAGGCACATCAGACCTATACAGAGGAGGATAAATTCCTATGAGTATCTCTAATTTTTAGGAAAAATTAACATATACCTGGTAAATAAGGGCCCTGAGATTTATTTTAAAATAGTTTTTATAAAAATAGCATAACTGGTGACTCTGGATCAAATTGCCGATAGTATCATGTGGACTAATATGCTGGGTAGCATATACATATAAATCATATTAATAATATGTGTTATCAGCACCATACATATATTAGTATGCATTAAGCACCAATAACAAGCACAAATACTGAAACAATGATATAGGCTAAAGTGGCCTATACCGTAAACCTATTCATTTATGCTAAGTATCCCATAACACCTTGCATTTGTTGAAGCAAGAATTTCAAACAAGCAGATAGGAAACCTGTCAAAATCAAGATGCATTTGTTCTATGTCATAGTACCTTCACTGGCCAGTACGTGGAATGCTAGTACCCAAAACAAAGATAAGTAAGGAACAAAACAATAAGTTAGAGAACTGGACAAACTGATGGGTTAGATTTCAGTGACACGTAAGGAGGTATAACTTGTAAAAATCATCATATAACTAATACCAGCTGAAATGTGTAACATGGGGAGCACACCTTCTGCCTAAGAGGAATGTAACATCACTGCATGGGACTGCTCCTTGGAGATTGGCATCGTATAAAATTGTTTTCCTATACCATATTAATAAACCTGATTTACATTGGTTATTCATTCTCCAGTATATTTCAAAACAAATCAAAGTGTGGTCAATCAATTGACTATACAATTTCTCAACAATTAGTACATGAAAAGCAGCAGTCCAGTTACTCAGAGTAGCCTGCCTATCAATATAGCACTTCTAACACGGCCGAAGTTAAAGAGAGTGATTTAGACTCAAAACTTTAAAAAATGACATCAGGGCTCTAAAAATTTACTCCAAAACTAAATATATCAGCTAGGGGAACAGTCTCCAGAGCATAGGATGGATTCCGATAGCTTTGTAAATTTAAATAAACTTCTATATTACACTCTCAGATGAGTGCACTAATAACTGGGCTAGAGAATACCGTGAGGTGGCTGTGTCTCATTCTCTCCTGTTAAAGCTGATCCACTTTGTATAAAATAACTTGAGTAGTCACTGGCCGGAAAGCACATGACAATGACCCTCTCTAGTCCAGCAGCTACACCACTCACCAAGCAGATGGGAGACCCAAGTTCAAATCCCCAATTCACATCAAGCAGAGACGGGGAACTGAACCAATGCTTCTCACATCCCAGTTGAGCGCCCTAGCTACTGGGCAAAAGGGGATAGGGGAGGCAGTTCCTCCTCTAGCTGTTTTTGGTTGCAACTATTTGGTGAATTCACATCAACATTGCAAATAGTTTTGGATTTACGGGTTTGCATTCTTTGGTAAATAAAATATTAGTCTGAAAAATTTCACCCAACCTTAGTCTCAGTAACTTTAAGATGATTGACTTGGTGTTGACAGACGCACAGGAATCCAGACTGGATTGTTGACAGACAATCAAGGAAGTTTTTGGAAAGTGTAGGGGACAACTTCCTGGTGCAAGAGCTGGAAGAACCAACTAGAGGCAGAGCTCTTCTTGACCTGCTGCTAACAAACCAGGAAGAATTAGTAGGGGAAGCAAAAGTGGATGGGAACCTGGGAGGCAGTGACCATGAGATGGTCGAATTCAGGATCCTGACACAAGGAAGAAAGGAGAGTAGAAGAATACGGACCCTGGACTTCAGAAAAGCAGACTTGGACTCCCTCAGGGAACTGATGGGCAGGATCACCTGGGAGAATAACATGAGGGGGAAAGGAGTCCAGAGAGCTGGCTGTATTTTAAAGAATCCTTACTGAGGTTGCAGGAACAAACCATCCCAATGTGTAGAAAGAATAGTAAATATGGCAGGCGACCAGCTTGGCTTACCAGTTAAATCCTTGCTGATCTTAAACACAAAAAATAAGCTTACAAGAAGTGGAAGATTGGACAAATGACCAGGGAGGAGTATCAAAATATTGCTCAGGCATGCAGGAGTGAAATCAGGAAGGCCAAATCACACTTGGAGTTGCAGTTAGCAAGGGATGTTAACAGTAACAAGAAGAAAGTCAAGGAAAGTGTGGGACCTTTACTGAATGAGGGAGGCAACCTAGTGACAGAGGATGTGGAAAAGGGTAATGTACTCAATGCTTTTTTTGCCTCTGTCTTCACGAACAAGGTCAGCTCCCAGACTGCTGCATTGGGCAGCACAGCATGGGGAGGAGGTGACCAGCCCTCTGTGGAGAAAGAAGTGGTTCAGGACTATTAAGAAAAGCTGGACAAGCACAAGTCCATGGGGCCGGATGCCATTGGCCATTATCTTTGAAAACTCATGGCGATCGGGGGAGGTCCCAGATGACTGGAAAAAGGATAATGTAGTGCCCATCTTTAAAAAAGGGAAGGAGGAGGATCCGGGGAACTACAGACCTCTCCTCAGTCCCTGGAAAAATCACGGAGCAGGTCCTCAAGGAATCATTTCTGAAGCACTTTGAGGAGAAGAAAGTGATCAGGAACAGTCAGCATGGATTCACCAAGGGCAAGTCATGCCTGACTAACCTAATTGTCTTCTATGACGAGATAACTGGCTCTGTGGATGAGGGAAAAGCAGTGGATGTGTACTCCTTGACTTTAGCAAAGCTTTTGATATGGTCTCCCAGAGCCTTCAACTATCTGAAGGGGGGTTCCAAAGAGGATGGAGCTAGGCTGTTCTCAATGGTGACAGATGACACAACAAGAAGCAATGGTCTCAAGTTGCAGTGAGGGAGGTCTAGGTTAGATATTAGGAAAAACTTTTTCACTAGGAGGGTGGTGAAGCACTGGAATGGGTTACCTAGGGAGGTGGTGGAATCTCCTTCATTAGAGGTTTTTAAGGTCAGGCTTGACAAAGCCCTGGCTGGGATGATTTAGTTGGGGATTGGTCCTGTTTTGAGCAGGGGGTTGGACTATATAACCTCCTGAGGTCCCGTCCAACCCTGATATTCTATGATTCTATGACGCAGAGACTCTGTCGGTTGGATAGTGCAGAGAATATCCTGAATCTGCCAGAGGCAGGTAGACTTCTTATCATGGCATCTACAACTGCCCTGGTGAATGCAATCAGTTGAGTTGATATAAACTGTGACTGTTCCAGATTTATCCTCAAATTTAGGAGCTGAAAAAGAGAGCATGTCTTTTGTAGAGTGACTACATTTATGAGCCAGCTATTGAGATGTGCAACACATGAATGTGTTGTTATCACTTTGAGACCCTTGGTAAGTATTTGTTCTATAGCAGACAGGCAACCTGTAGGATTCTGTACTGACAATGCACCTTGACAATGTAGAAATGGAGGCTTTGGGAAGGGGTAATGAATATATTGGAGATAAACATCTCTGAGCCTGAGGGTTGCAAACCAGTCTTGCAGATTTTCAGAACAAAAACTGGAGACCAGGGTCACCATGCAGTGTCTGCACCTGTACATTCTGAGTACTCAGATACAAAATGGCACAAAATGTTCCTGATTTATTTGGGATAAACAAGTAACAGGAATAGAAACCTTTTGCTCGCTAAGTCTGAAAAGGAGTTGATCTTATGTCTGAGTAGAATCTCGTAAGAAGAATCTCTGAACAGGGAAGGGGAGAGAGGATGATTCAGAACCAAGGAACATAATTCAACGGTTTATCCATTTTTTATATCTAGCACCCAATTTTTGGTGGTAATTTCACTCCATAATTCCAAAAGGAAAGAAAGGCATTCCCCAAAAGAAGTAGTAGTATATTCAATGAGATTTAAATTCACATGAACTGATCTGGGGCTCTCAAATGTACCAGCAAAGCATTTGCTTAGAAGACACCAAAGAGCTGAAGTAAAAAGGAAGGATAACACATCTTTCTGGCAATGTGGTTTAGCTTTTTCTTCTGCCAGAACAACAGGAAGATCTTGAGAGGAAGCTGAATGAGGTATGTGGTACCTGAAGAGCATCTTTATTAATTTTTTTTAAGAAAGATTGATAAGTACTAGAGATTTCTTTTCCAGGGCCTCATGTGAGAGTTCTACAGATTCAGAGATTCATAGGGATCATTGTGATAATCTAGTCTGACCTAAATTATCTACTCTAACCTCATACCTGTAAAACACATGACACTGAACTCCCCCAAAGTAATTCCTTTTGAACTATAGTATATCTTTTAATAAAATATTCAATCTTCATTTAAAAATTCCCACTGACGGAGAATCCATCATGACCTTGGTAAACAGTGCCAATGGTTAATTAGTCTCACTGTTAACAATTAACACCTTATTTCCAGTCTGAATTTGTCTAGCTTCCAGCCACTGGATCTTGTTATACCTTTGTCTGCTAGACTGAAGAGCCCAGTATGAAGTATTTGTTCCCCATATAGGTCCTCATGGACTGTGATCAAGTCCTTCAAAAGGGAGGCCTTCTAATCTGACCTGCATGTCCACAGGCAGCCTTAACCACTTCTGCCATGCAGGCCTTCTCACTGTTATGGCTGCCATGGCAGAGTGACAAGCCATATCCCAAGTGTCTCCTATGACCCACCATCACTGTAAACTAAATGAGGTAGGATGAAGAACAAATAACTGAGTGTTATTAAGGGTATTAATCCTATGGAACTATAACTGCCTAAAATCCCCAAATGCACTATTAAAAGGAAAGTTCTAATTTTTGTATTAAATATGTCTAAACATAACTTTTACAGTGGAAAATTCTCACAAAGCTTGGAGGAAAATGGACAATGAAGTAAGTCAAAGGCAAACAGAACTGGGACTTATATTAACAGCATGGTGTCACATTTTCTTTTCTTCACATACTCGTTTAGCCTGTGTGATAGTTATACAACTTAAACATAATTAGTATTTCATCAAATAAACTCGTACAAATGTACAACAAATGTACAAACATAATGTCTCTTACTGTAAAGAAAATGGTATTCTTTTGGGCTCTTGCTCTGTCTTTAAATAGAGCCAGACTAGGCCAAAGAGAGGAGAGCCAGATTACGTCACCTCCCATGGATTTTGTTAAATCCTGAAAATGTGAACCCGAGGGATTTCCTCCATAGTATGTCATTTTCTTTCCCTACCTTATTTGTCCTCTTTCCTACCTTTCTCTCTTTTTGTCGAACATGAGTCTATCTGAGTCAGCTCAGACAACTCCATCTTTAGCAATGGTGCCGTAAAAAGCCCAATATATACAGCCGAATGCTTGTAACAGTTTTCTAGGTATCAGAGTTGAGACCAAGCATCCTGCTTGTAATTTCCCAACAGCAAGGCTGCAAGGAAAAGTAAGCAAAGACAGATGCTGCATTCTCTATCTTTTGCTATCCTTTCCCCTCCTATTTAATGTGTTTGTCTTGTTTCTTTTTAAAGGAAGCACGGTTGGATTACATCAATAACAACTGTTTAAGACCATCTAAACTATTTTTTTCCTTCCAAAAAGGACTGTGAATGCCATCTTTAATGTCATCAATAGAAAGACAAGCAGGAGTTTTCTCCTATAAATCACCATAAAACTAAAAAGAAAGAGAATAGGGAAAATTGTTAATAGGAAAGCCTATTATTTTCAAATAATTTAACTCTCTTCCTTTCTCTTTCACTTTCCAAAAGCTAAACTAGATAAGGTATTCTCAGCTTAGTTACACAGAAAAGGAACACTAAGAACATCGCCAATGGTGCCCCGGGGTAGCGGTAGCATGGCTCGGGCGGCAATTTAAAGGGCCTGGGGCTCCAGCTGCTTCAGGGAGCGCCGGGCTCTTTAAATCACTGCCCGAGCCCTGCCGCCGCTACCCCAAGGCTCCGGCAGCCTGGCTCGGGCGGCCATTTAAAGGGCCTGGGGCTCCAGCTGCTGTGGGGAGCCCCAGGCCCTTTAAATTGCCAACCTGGGGAAGCCGATCTGGTCCAGCATAGCATACCAGCTCTTGCCAGTACGCCGTACTGGATCGTACTGGTTTACTTTCACCTCTGACAATATCTTTAAACACTAGAATCACACTCAGCATGGCGAGATGCTCACACTATGGTCTGGTCTACACTACGCGTTTAAACCGGTTTAAGGAGCATAAAACCGATTTAATGCCACACCCGTCCACACTAAGAGGCCCTTTATATCGATATAAAGGGCTCTTTAAACCGGTTTCTGTACTCCTCCCTAACGAGAGGAGTAGCGCTAGTATCGGAATTACCATATTGGATTAGGGTTAGTGTAGCCGCAGATCGACGGTATTGGCCTCCGGGTGGTATCCCACAGTGCACCACTGACCGCTCTGGACAGCAATCTGAACTCGGATGCAGTGGCCAGGTAGACAGGAAAAGCCCCGCGAACTTTTGAATATTTCCTGTTTGCCCAGCGTGGAGCTCCGATCAGCACGGGTGGCGATGCAGTTAAAAATCAAAATAAAAAAAGAGCTCCAGCATGGACCATGCGGATGTGATCTCTGTAAGGGCAGGCAAATGTGTTCTATCAGCGCTCCGTTACAGAAGACGAATTTCAAAATCATTTTTAAAAAATCTCCACACAGACGCCATAGCAGGGACTCAGCGCACTGCTGCGTGACAAGCGTAACGGAAAGCCAAAGAATCAAATGGACGCTCATGGAGGGAGGGAGCGGGGACTGGAGGACTCAAGCAATCCCACAGTTCCTGCAGTCTCCGAAAAGCATTTGCATTCCTGGCTGAGCTCCAAATGCTTCTAGGGTCAAACACAGTGTCCGCGGTGGTTCAGGGCATAGCTCGGCAATTTACGCCCCCCACCCCCACCCCCAGAAGTGAAAGGGAAAACAATCCTCTCTTGACTCTTTTACATGTCACCCTATCTTTACTGAATGCTGCAGATAGACGCGATGCTGCAGCAGTCAACACCAACATCCTCACCCCCCCACCCGCCATGGGTGGCTGATGGTGCAATATGGCTGATATCCATCGTCATCATCAGCCTTTTGGCACATGGGGCAGTGCAAAAGGACTGGTAACCATGCCGACTAGCATCCAGTGAGGTCGACCATGGGCGCCTGTGTAAAAAACTCCTGATTTTTTCTGGTAGATGGTGCAGTATGGCTGGTAACCGTCTTCATCATAGCAACAGGGGGCTGAGCTCCATCAGCCCCCGCCCTTCATGTGTAAAGAAAAGATTCAATTGTCCCTGGACTAGCAGCGGGATGTTGGGCTCCTCTCCCCCACACTGCTTAATGTCCTGTCTGGACTATCATAGCAGCTGGAGGCTGCCTTCCACTCATTTCTCACTAACAAGTCACTGTGTCTTATTCCTGCATTCTTTATTACTTCCTCACACAAGTGGGGGGACACTGCTACGGTAGCCCAGGAAGGCTGGGGGAGAATGGAATCAACAGGTGGGGTTGTTGCAGGAGGACTCCCTGTGAATAGCATACAGCTCATAATTTCTGCGGGATCTGACACAGATCAGCTGTGCTCTCTGGTTCTATGATACACTGGTTCTCTAGTACACTTGCCCCATATTCTAGACAGGACTGATTCTATTTTTAGATACCAAAAAGGAGGGATTGACTCAGGGAGTCATTCCCAATTTAGGCTTTTGCGCCCCTGGCTGATCTCAGCCAGGGGCACTTATGACAGCAGCAGATGGTGCAGTGCAAAAGGACTGGTAACCATGATCATCTTATTGCCAATTTATGGCATGGTAGATGGTACAGTATGGCTGATAACCATCTCTGCTGTCATGCAAAAGCAAATGCATGCTGCTGTGTACTGCTGCTGAATCGCCTCTGTCAGCGGCATCTAGTACACATATGGTGACAGTCACAAAAGGCAAAACAGGCTCCATGATTGCCATGCTATGGCGTCTGCCAGGGCAATCCAGGGAAAAAAGGCTCGAAATGTTTGTCTGCCGTTGCTTTCCCAGAGGAAGGAGTGACTGACGACATTTACCCAGAACCACCCACAACAATGATTTTTGCCCCATCAGGCACTGGGATCTCAACCCGGAAATTCCAAGGGGCGGGGGAGGCTGCGGGAACTATGGGATAGCTACGGAATAGCTACCCACAGTGCAACGCTCCAGAAATCGACGCTAGCCTCGGACTGTGGACGCACACCACCGATTTAATGTGTTTAGTGTGGCTGCGCGCACTCGATTTTATACAATCTGTTTTGCTAAACCGGTTTATGTAAATTCGGAATAATCCCGTAGTGTAGATGTACCCTGAGACAGACTGAGGGAACAGCAGATTCACGTCTCCCATCTCACACTCACTCCGGGGCACAAGCTCATTGAGTGGAATGGTGGGTAGAATCATTGTTTTTCTTTTCTTTTCTTTTTTTGCCAAGTGCGTATAGTTGAATTCGTGTAAGTTAAATGCGCATATGATGCGACTCCACTGTAATTCAGCTAAGTTATTTACCGTGTAGGTCAAAAAGACACTGTGTAATGTTGCAAAATTAGGACCACAGAGAATTACCTATCTACAGTAAGGCTTTTGTCCATTCTACAATATCAGTTAACCTTCCAGAGGCACATCTGTTGTACCTAATAAAAACCTGAACACCACAGAAAATGGGATAATAAATCACATACACAGTTCTATTTGTGGAAAGTAACCATATAAATAGAAAAGCGGAATGGAGACCAAATTCAGCATTTTCTTTCTAGGCAGAACACTAACTGTAACCAAATGACTAAGGAGAGAATGCAATTCCATCATCTGTAAAAGCCCAGCATGCTAGTGACCTATTTATAGAAACTCTTATGTATAATGAGAACCCTCAAAAATGACTGGAAGAAATCCAGGCAATGATGCTTTTTATTTCTAGAACAAGGTGACGGAGAATTCATCTATCTGCAAAGAGCATATGTGAAATATATCTTATAGTGGCAACTTATTTTAGGGGGAGCTCAGCTAGCATGATAATGAACTTTCACCCATGCCCTCATCACCTTGCATGTTGACCACTGCAAAGTTCTCTCTGGCCTTTAAAAAATCCCATATTGCCCCATTTACATCTATTCATAATGCTGCTGCAAGACTTTATCCTGGCTGATCACCTCAACCTTGTCTCTCACACATCCCTTTTGCATCCCTGTACTGGCTCCCCGCACTCCAATGAATCAAACACAAAGCTACTTGTACTTGCTCTCAAAGGTTTTTATGGCCTATCCACACACTTGTATCATCTCATATGTAGAGAGACACTGACAACTGCCCCCTTTGCACCCCAAATGGTGCCAGTCTTCACTGATTATTTGTAAAATTTTTCAACACTTTCACATTCTCTCCTATGCTGCTACTTCTGCAAAGCAATCACTTTGCCCTTCTTCAAATCCTGCCATAAAATTCTCCTCTGGCATGATGCCACATTCATCTTCAGTAGCAGCCTAGATATCCTTGGGAGTGGATAAGCTGTTGTGGAGAATTAGGGGCCTCCTACTGCTGTGTATCGAGGGGTCAGGATATGTCCCTTAGTAGAGACCTTTTAACTGTCATGTTCAAAATATCTATTTAATGTGTGTCAGTGTATGAAGATTGCATAAGTAAAAGTCTGGAAGAAGTACTAACTGCACAGTCTCTGTTGGCAAAACAAAACAAATTTTAAGGGAAGTGTGTCCAATGGTTAAGCATGGGATTTATGAGAAGTTCTAGGCTGTATCCCTGGCTGCCTCTACCAGTCATTGCTGTGTGAATGTAGGCAAATCATTTAAATTCTACCTGCATCCGTTTTTCCAAATGTAAAATGAGGTAATACTACCTAATTAGTTCACAGGGTGTTGCAATTTCAATAATATATAAATATAATAAATGTATCAAATGCACAATACAAATATACTCATGTAAAAAGTGACAGAGTCCTGTGACATACTGGAGCATAAGCTTTCATGGATAAATACCCACTTTGTCACTCTCTTTGGGGTCAGGATTTGTGTGGTGCAGGGATTAGGAACTAGAAAGCTGAGATGAGACAAGGGGAGGGAATGTACATTGCCCTTGTTTCCCCCCTTCAACCCCACTAATTGTTAAAAGGTAATACAGCCTGTTGTGTGGCTATACTGGAACCAAGAAGGTAGAGATAGGCAGGAGCCACAGAGGGACTCCAGGCCAACACAAAAATATAATGTCTCCATGTTGATAGACTTTACCTTCAGTAGATCCCTAGAGAGCTGCAGGGTTTAGGGGAGGAATCCGTTCCGTTGGGGAGCAAGAGACCCAATCAGCTAAAAATGGGTTAAAGGAAATGTTGCAAGGAGACCCTCACTTTCCGCCCATCCTTAATCCCCCTACCAGTGTTTTTTCTAGAGGAGGCAGAAATCCTGGGGAAAAAGCTGCAGCCTGCATGTGTCCCTCCCTATGCACATAGGGATTGCAGTGTTTGTATAAGATTATTATGATGGAGGTAAGTGTGTGAAATAGGTAGGAAAATTCTTAACTTGCCTAAAAAGTTTTCCCTTACAATGGGTCTTACCCCAGTTTGCAGCTCTGTGGAGACAGAACTGGTCCTGTCAATCAAGACAGGCTAGGAGTGACACCACTCCCAGAGAACAAGGCAGTCTGAGATACTTCCAAAGTTGTTCCACGGAGCTAGTTCATTTAAGCATTAACAGGTTATCAGACATGAAAAGAAAAACACATGAGTAGAGTTTTGTATTGTTCTGTATTGTTTGAAGTGTTACCGGGTGAGCATAGTATGCACAGCTCTCCCTCCAGTGCCAGGGACTGATAAGGCATGCCTGTTTCATTTGTACAACTTAGTGAAGGTGCCAAAAAATGCCCAGGTAGCCACCCTACATCTCTTTATATGTTGCATATTATCCTTCAGGTTTCCATAGACCTGGATGAATGAACACAGATATTTTTAGGGGGTGAAAGTGGCCTTTTAGCTGTGAAAGTTTCTAAAATGTACCAATTTTATGATCTAAAAACAGAAGCCTTGGCAGCGTTTTTATTTTATGAGTGGTGTAGAACAACGGAGAACATCCAATGTGGATTTTTACAGGTCTCCTGATATGCAGAGTAGGCCAGAAGGGTGATTTATGTGTGTGTGTATGTGGCGGGGGTTGTATGTGGCAAAAGATGGGGGGAAAGACAGTTTCTTGTGACCTGTTGGGCAGAGTTTAGTTAGATATTAAGGATTCTAGTCAGTCATAGCACAACTTTGCTGTCATGAGAGGACAGGACTCCAAAATGATCCTTGAAAAGTGACTACAACCAGGATGACAACTTTAAACATAGCAGGGGGTTGGGAGGGAGGCATATCAGACAAGGGATTACAGAGATGCTTGGTCAGGGCATTTAATACAAAATTTAGATCCCAAGAAGGACTTCTTGGCACAGGGCTGAGAATGAGGCAACAAATCTTCCTTCATCCAGGTGAAACAAAATCCTACACCCACTTGCTCTCTAGTGTACTAGAAATGGCCATCACTTGGTTTATTACATTGTGAAGATTCAGGCCCACATGAAAACCTTACTCTATATACTCCAAAAATACATTTCACTCAGGACGTGACTGGACCCATGCTAATGATCTTGCACCATGCCTTACAGATAGAACAAGCCCCTGAAAATGCCCTTTTTGTGGAATACATTCTCAGGATTAAATGGGTGTTTATGAACACACCCAAATAACCTATTTTAATTGGCATCTCTTAGTTACCATGTAGCTAGATCCAATTTCTCTGGGCTTCGGTGCCAAAATGATCCTTCTGAGAGATGAGCCTTCCTGCAGAAGAGGAGTAATGGAGTGGTGGGGCCCACCTGAATTAGATCTGAGGACCAGCAACAACATGGGGCCACTTCTGCTTTCTCTCTCTGTCTCTCTTTTTTAAAGTTTTCCTATGGAATTCTATATAGGAGCAGCAACAACTAAAGACATACAAGCAATGTTTTGGGCCATTGATGAAAGTGCATGATCCTGGCTATGGCCTGTTACTCTCATCACCTGAAATAAAACTAAGAACATAAGAACAGCCGTACCGGGTCAGACCAAAGGTCCATCTAGCCCAGTATCTGTCTACCGACAGTGGCCAATGCCAGGTGCCCCAGAGGGAGTGAACCTAACAGGTAATGATCAAGTGATCTGTCTCCTGCCATCCATCTCCACCCTCTGACAAACAGAGGCTAGGGACACCATTCCTTACCCATCCTGGCTAATAGCCATTAATGGACTTAAGCATCATGAATTTATCCAGTTCTCTTTGAAACGCTGTTATAGTCGTAGCCTTCACAACCTCCTCAGGTAAGGAGTTCCACAAGTTGACTGTGCGCTGTGTGAAGAAGAACTTTTTATTTGTTTTAAACCTGCTCCCTATTAATTTCATTTGGTGACCCCTAGTTCTCGTATTATGAGAATAAGTAAATAACTTTTCCTTATCCACTTTCTCCACATCACTCATAATTTTATATACCTCTATCATATCCCCCCTTAGTCTCCTCTTTTCCAAGCTGAAGAGTCCTAGCCTCTTTAATCTTTCCTCATATGGGACCCTCTCCAAACTCCTAATCATTTTAGTTGCCCGTCTCTGAACCTTTTCTAGTGCCAGTATATCTTTTTTGAGATGAGGCGACCACATCTGTACGCAGTATTCAAGATGTGGGCGTACCATGGATTTATATAAGGGCAATAATATATTCTCAGTCTTATTCTCTATCCCCTTTTTAATGATTCCTAACATCCTGTTTGCTTTTTTGACTGCCTCTGCACACTGCGTGGACATCTTCAGAGAACTGTCCATGACTCCAAGATCTTTTTCCTGACTCGTTGTAGCTAAATTAGCCCCCATCATATTGTATGTATAGTTGGGGTTATTTTTTCCAATGTGCATTACTTTATATTTATCCACATTATATTTCATTTGCCATTTTGTTGCCCAATCACTTAGTTTTGTGAGATCTTTTTGAAGTTCTTCACAGTCTGCTTTGATCTTAACTATCTTGAGCAGTGTAGTATCATCTGCAAACTTGTCTACCTCACTTTTTACCCTTTTCTCCAGATCATTTATGAATTAGTTGAATAGGATTGGTCCTAGGACTGACCCTTGGGGAACACCAATAGTTACCCCTCTTCATTCTGAGAATTTACCATTAATTCCTACCCTTTGTTCCCTGTCTTTTAACCAGTTCTCAATCCCAGTCCTTTTATCCCATGACAACTTAATTTACATAAGAGCCTTTGGTGAGGGACCTTGTCAAAGGCTTTCTGGAAATCTAAGTACACTATGTCCACCGGATCCCCCTTGTCCACATGTTTGTTGACCCCTTCAAAGATCTCTAATAGATTAGTAAGACACAACTTCCCTTTACAGAAACCATGTTGACTTTTGCCCAACAATTTATGTTCTTCTATGTGTCTGACAATTTTATTCTTTACTATTGTTTCGACTAATTTGCCCGGTACCAATGTTAGACTTATCAGTCTGTAATTGCCGGTATCACCTCTAGAGCCCTTTTTAAATATTGGCATTACATTAGCTATCTTCCAGACTTTGGGTACAGAAGCCAATTTAATGGACAGGTTACAAACCCTAGTTAATAGTTCCGCAATTTCACATTTGAGTTCTTTCAGAACTCTTGGGTGAATGCCATCTGGTCCCAGTGACTTGTTAATGTTAAGTTTATCAATTAATTCCAAAACCTCCTCTAGTGACACTTCAATCTGTGACAGTTCCTCAGATTTGTCACTTTTGTAGCTTTGCTGGCACAAAGACAACTACGCTTGATACAAGATAAATGGTGGGAGAAGGTAGCAGAAGACACTCAGATGTATGCAGAAACAAATGAAACAAAGAAGTTATTTGATTCCTTGAAGCTAGTCCATGGACTTTCAAAGATGGGCACAGGTTCGCTCTTGATGGCTGATGGCAGGACAGTCATCAAAGACAAACATGGCATGGAAAGAGATGGGTTGAACATTTCAGCCAGCTACTGAACAGACCATCCTCAACTGCAACAAGTGCTATTCATCAGATATCTCAAAAGCCTATTCAGCACCACCTTGACTCACCACCCTCACTTGAAGAAATAGAAAAGGCAATCAGTTTGATGAGCTCAGGAAAGTCCTTGGGCACAGATGGAATACTGACAGACATATATAAATCTGTGGCTCCAAAGGTGGTGGTAACACTCCAGAAGATTCTTACTGACATCTGGGACAACGAAGAAATGCCACAAGACTTCAAAGATGCCACAATTATTCCCTTATTTAAAAATAAAGGCAGCAAAATGATCTGTCATAACTACCGCGGGATCTCTCTCCTATCTGTTGCTGGAAAAATCTTTGCTTGTGTCCCCCTGAACCTACTGATTTCATCTGTCTCAGAAGCCAATCTACCTGAGATTCAGTGCCGATTCAGACCTGGCCATAGCACCATAGACATGATTTTCAGTATCAGGCAAATAGAAGAAAAATGTATAGAACAAAATGTGAATCTGTTCAGTGTTTCTATTGATCTGACAAAAGCATTTGATACAGTCAATAGAGAAGGATTATGGATGATCCTCAGCAAACTTGGTTGCCCACCAAAACTGGTAAAGACCATTTCATTTATTTCATGAGGGGATGCAACATCAGGCACTTTTTAATGGAGATCTCACTGACTGCTTTCCCATTTCAAATGGAGTCCAACAAGGATGTGTCCTTGACCCTGTACTGTTCAACCTCTTCTTTACCCAAGTTCTCTTCCATGCTACAAATGGGCTCAACAGAGACGTATACATCAGATACAGATATGACGGCTCAGTCTTCAATCTTATAAGATTTAAAGCAAAAACAAAAGTAATAAAACTACTACTAAGAGAAGCACTCTTTGCGGATGATTGTGCCTTTCTAGCACACACAGAGGAAGATCTCCAGTGCATCACAGATCACTTTACTAAAGCATCACAATTGTTTGGCTTCATAATCAGCCTGGAAAAAACTGTGGTGTTGCACCAATCATCTTCACCGCTCTGTGTCATATACCCTATCATATCCATTAGTAGAATCCAACTAAAGTAAGTTGACAGTTTTACCTCTCTCGGCAGCAACATCTCCAATGATGGATCTCTTGACAAAAAGATCATGAACAGGATACAGAAAGCTTCTCAGTCATTAGGAAAGCTATGTAACCAGGGTCTGAAATCCCACAACATAACCCTCTCAACAAAAATAAAACTTTATAATGGTTTTGTGCTCACATCTCCCCTCTACGGGTGTGAGACCTGGACAGTATACAAATAGCATATCAAACACGTAGAGGCCTTCCATATGCGGTCTCTGCACACCATTATGGGGATCCACTGGCAGAACAAAATTACCAATCTGGAGGTTCTCCAAAACTTTTATCAGCATTGAGGTGATGCTGATAAAAGCCCACTGGGTTGGACACATCATTAGGATGCCTGAATATCGACTTCCTAGATACATATTCTATGGAGAATTGGCACAAGAACATTGGAATCAAGGCCGCCCCAGAAAGCGCTATAAGGACAGCATCAAGAACAGCATACTTACTCTTACTTAATTGGCCTCTCAGAGTTGGTAAGACAACTCCCACCTTTTCATGCTCTCTGTATGTGTATATATATCTCCTCACTATATGTTCCATTCTATGCATCCGAAGAAGTGGGCTGTAGCCCACGAAAGCTTATGCTCAAATAAATTTGTTAGTCTCTAAGGTGCCACAAGTACTCCTGTTCTTTTTGCGGATACAGACTAACATGGCTGCTACTCTGAAACCTAGCATACACTTTGGTGCAGTAAAACCAGAAGACTTTAGAAGGCTGTGTTAAATAGATCAGCAGGGCAACACACAACACTGAGAGCTTTTCAAGCCTTTGAAGAGGACAAAAATAATTGACTGTTAGCTGGAAGGGAAAAACATCATACTACTGCTATAGCTACCAAGAGGCTCATCAATGACATTGTCTGCCTGATCTGCTCACGCTTTGAACTTCAGAGTCACTCCAGAATCCACAAAAAGAGATAGCATGAAAATGTCATTGTTGAAATGACAGACTACACACACACGCCTTTGCTGGATGATGCAAGTAAGTCAACTGATGGCCAGGCATCCCAGGGTCTGACTCTCCACTCTCCTGGATCTAAACTTTGCTTGCTTAATGAGCTGCTATGATATTTATTTCTTTAAGTTAGTTTTTGAAAGACAGCAGATTGTTATTTTGTTTAATTTTATTTCTTTTCTTTCTTCACCTAGGAACAGAGCACATTAGAGGCTCATAGCAGGTCTGAGGACCTGAAACTTGTTTCCTTGTTGATACAAGCCACTGTCAGTGTCGTAGAACATCACCAGTATATGTTGGCTGAGCAGACTGGTGTTACAGCTCTTAGAGCACATGACTGCCCTGTGCTTGAGCCAATTGATACACTGTTGGGGCTCCGTTTTGCCATTATCCTCAGATGAAACTGTTTCCTGAATGAGCTTCCCTTCTGTTGAAGCTTGCATAAATTGTCTCCATCTACCCTCTTTGACACTGACTCACCCCAGCTCTCTGAGTACCTGCTTTCTTTTAGCTGCCAAGAGAAAGATATCAATATTGCTTTGGGACTGGGACCATATAGGACAGGGATAATGGGTCTCATGAGCTCAGGAAAATAAGAAAATTCTGGACAGAACATGTGAAACTTCACCTCACAACAGTCTGTTTTTGCAAGAGACCATCATCCTGACGAGACATCAGAGCCCTGTTAGAAGTGACTGGAGAATGGATGATATTGTGGCCACCAGCATCTGAAAAACTCTTATAGAAATAATCTTGTGTGGCATTTGGTATCTATGACTCTCCCCAGTATTAATATAGACTTCTTGGAGTTATTCCATTCATTTCAGAGTTGAGCAATCCGTGTTGTTCCAGAGAAGGAGCTGTTTTGTGTGCCTTCCCCAGGAAGGGTGCTCTGATGGGCTGGTCATCTTGGAATGTTTATACAAGAACCCTTTTCTGCCCAAGGAAAGTCACAATATTAGCTAGCACTTTGGCAAACACCCCTAAAGAGGGGCAGATAGGCTAAAAGATAAAACAACATACTGAGAATGTTGTCTGATGCATGTGAAGCTGAGATATCTCCTATGGGAGGATCATATAATATGTAGATAGATGTTCAGTTCAACTGACTATAGATAAAATCCCCTTGGGAAATTGTTGCTTTAGTGGAAATTAGCATCTCCATCCTGAACTGTGATACAGAAGGAATCTGTTCAAAAACTTCAGATTGGCACTCCTCTGTCTTTGGAATGCAGGGGCATTAGGAAGAGGGTGAATTAGAGTGCCACGCCTTTGGGTTCCCTAGGAATTCAATTACCTCAATTTGAAACAGTTGATATATTGCAGAGTTCCAACTGTGGCATCAGCTGGAGGAAGAAGGGGATTTACTTGACCATGGATTGGAGTTGCGTTCAGTCTAAGGACTAACGCAGGCTGGGACATGTCTGTTTAAGATTTATTCTGTATTGATCCAACACTAAAATTTCCTCCCAGTTTCACTCTATTGGGGGAACCATATCAGACTGGGTAAGCATGCAGTCATGATGCTTGATGGATGCAAAGGGTCTTCTTATAGTACCTTCTCTGTCTCTCATGTCTTTTGGTGTGTTATTCAATCAGCTAGCTGGATGCACCAGATACTGAGAAGACCTTCCAAGATTTTTCTTTTTTTTTTAAAAGAGGTTTCAATGGCAGCTCTTTCTACAGGGTCAGTGAAGATCCTTCGCTCTCAGATATGTAGTGATGACAGTATCTGCTTTTGTTGGGGATCAGCTTTCCATGAACCTTAGCCAAAGCTGGTGATGAGACAGAGTTGAGCTTATTGCTCTTGCTCTAAAGCTTGTGTTCTCCAAAGGTGGTTTACCATGACAGCCGCCGCTATGGAAATCTCTATCAAAATGGCTCTTAGTCAAAAGGATTTTACGATCTTGAATGGCAGAGCTGGCAATAGGGAATCTGATGCATGAAGGGCTGCTGAGGCAGCTTTATATTTTTTTTAAATAAAAAAATTCTATTTCTTTAACAATTCATGAGGGTTGCATCCAATTTTGGGAGTATAGCAAGGTCATATTTATTTGTGGTTGTTTCACTTCCCCCTTCTCTCCCACTTCTTCTTATGTTCATCTGTAGGAATAAAGAGTCTACCTGCTTTTCCTAAGAACGACTTCAAAATATTTCTCCAAAAAAAATGATTCTGAGAATCTTCATCTGTGGACTCTGGGCCCAATTCAAAAAGTTACCTGTCCTCGAAGGAATATGTATCTGAAGAGCCCTCTCTTGAAAAGTTTGTGTTACGGAGAATTGGAAAAGGAATAGAGTCCCTGCACTTCTTGGTCCTAGTTTTGCTAGAAACCAGAGCCTTAGAAATTTCCTTTGTGGAGAAGAGACACCTGTGGCCAAAATCTGTAGTATCCTCTCCTGATGCAAGTTACCCTCCTTTCCCAAGTTCTCAGATTCATGGGGCAGGGGGCGGGGAAGAGTAGGGGCAGGAGAAATGTTTTATGG
Organism: Mauremys mutica; assembly: GCF_020497125.1. Lineage (NCBI taxonomy): Eukaryota > Metazoa > Chordata > Testudines > Geoemydidae > Mauremys > Mauremys mutica. The sequence goes on along the minus strand of NC_059081.1, from coordinate 82,285,344 downwards.
AGAGTGAAGAAGTGGTAGGACACGTCCAGCCCTTGGTGGGAGCAGGATTTGGGTATTAGCCCAATCAGCTGGGCATGGTCAGCATGCAGCATCCAGGTAACCCAGGCATTTTTGTGCCCTTTTTTTTTTTTGTCAGCCAGCCTATTTACTTGGTTGCCTGAGAGGTGAAGCTGCCTGAGCAACTTTCGCAGACATGTTGCACTGGAAGACGCTGCAGCCAACTACTTCAGTATCGAGAGATGTGTTTCCAGCAAGTTTGCTGGAGAGCCTCAGACGTTAAACAACAGCCAATAACCCTTAGAATTCAATACACTGAATATTAAGAATAAATAGGATCCCTTTCCATTTGTTTTGGATTGTTTTCTTGTTGCTCTGAGCAGAAGATCTGGTAAAACCTACCTATACATGATGGAGTCAGAATGAACTGGCTGGTTAGGTTTTTGGGGTGTGGCTTATTCCGCTTCCAAGGAGCTATAAGCAAGAGCAATGCATGCAATTGATCTACAGACTTTCCCTGCAAAAAAAGAAATACAAGTGCGCAAAAGATTAAAACAAGCTTTAGGGCCAAAACAGTCCTTTCTTTTGGTATGTTTTTTGCTCAATGGTTGTTATTTATTTTTCAAGTTCCTAGAAAGTGGAAAATCACACAAAGGTCTTAAAGCAATAGAAAAATGAATATTGTGCATCAAAATGTATTTAAGAAATAAAGCACATCACATGAATATATCAATGAAGACAGGGAACAGGGGTTTTACAGGGATCCCCTGGATCGGGTACATGCATAATAATTCACCAAAGGGTGGTATGTAAGATCTCTTTCAAGAGCCAGTAATTTACTGGTAATCATAATCACTGCAAAATATATGTATGGATAACATTTAAGCAGTTAAGTATATATACTGGCAATTATGTTCTTAAAGCCTTGAAGTTAACAGCAGGTCACCAGGGGTGACAGGCTTTGGACATCTTCTGTTCAGGCAATGGGCAGGAAATGCTGCTCTCTCTGTCTTGGCAGGTGTGTATTGTGTAGTGCATGTCTCACAATGAAAGTCTATTTGCATCACGAGCCACCAACTAGTCAAGACTGCAAAATCAATCAGAGATCACAAAATCTACCGAAAGGAACAAACAGCAGGAGGGGGCCTGATTTATGAATAAAAATCAAAGGATTGTTCTGATATATCTGGGATGGCAAGAAGACATTATCCTTCACCCAGGAGACAAACTGCCAGCATGTTCTGTCTTATGAAAGGAGGGTCATAGCCAACCTGGCTGGAAAATGCTGCAAGAACTTTGGGTGAACTGAACTTCATGGGCCATCTTAATTATCACTTCAAAAAGTTTTTTTTCCTCCTGCTGATGATAGCTCATCTCAATTGATTAGACTTTTCCTGTTGTTATGCATACTTCCACCTTTCATGTTCTCTGTATGTATAAATATCTCCTGACTGTGTGTTCCATTCTATGCATCCGAAGAAGTGAGCTGTAGCTCACGAAAGCTCATGCTAAAATAAATTTGTTAGTCTTTAAGGTGCCACAAGTACTCCTGTTCTTTTTGCGGATACAGACTAACACGGCTGCTACTCTGAAACCTGAACTTCATTAGACAAGACTGTATCTTGTTAATTAAATCTAGGCTGTAAAAGGTGTTATGGTTTTATTTTACATGTAATAATTTATTTCTAATAATTTCACTTGGTACTTATAGAACCTCTATACTATGTTAAACAAACTGTTACTTGTTTTCACTATAAACATATCTAAATGCTGTGTGTTAAGCAGTGCAGTGATCCTAAATTGTAGCTGGTAAAATGGGGTGTACTGTTCCTTTGGGAGAAGCAGATCTGTGAATTCTGTGAATGCCCAGTGCCAGAGGCTGGACACCCCAGGGAGACACTTGGAGGGCTCGGGGTTGGCGTGTGTGCCTATCGCTAACCTGCAGAGGGACAGTGGAGCTGACATAGGCCAAGAGGGGTGTACTTGTGTTCATGCCCAGGGGAGACAGGGAGGTGACCCACAGCAGGCATGGACAAGGCTTCCTCACACTACGGGCAGGCAGTAGCAAGGTGGCTCACAACCCTGGGTACTCCCGGGAAGTGTCACAAACACCCACTAAATACCAACATACTACTTTTTTCCAAATTAACAACAAGTAATGTTACTAGTATGAGAAAAGGCCTATATAATTTAACAATAACGTGACAAATACATTATCCCTTCTCTGTCCTATGAATGGATCTTTGTGAATTAGGGTCCTAGCTACAAATTTCATATGAACAGGAAAAGAACACAAATTTAGAATGCTGGGGCCTGTGTAGCTGATTTGTATATATTTAGAAGTAACTTCTGATTTGCTCAGAGTAAGAGGAGAAGAAAAGGAGAGAGAAGGCAGTAACAACGAAATATTTGATAGTCCAGCTATTGCTAGAGAGATTGTTAAACACTATCTTCCAGAGTTAAACATTTTAAAAGATGCAGAACTGGAAGACTTGCACGCAATGCTTTTAAAGGAATTGTCTAAGGAATTGCCTGAGCCACTGATGTTGATTATCAATATGTCTTGGAATACTGATGAATTTCCAGGACAAAGGAAAATATTTTAAAAAGTTATATGGGATAACTCAGGTAACCCTAGGCCAGTTAGCCTGATATAAACCTGCACAAAATCATGGAATGGCTGCTACAGGATTAAGTTAGTAAATAATGAAAGGACGATTGCATAAAGAATACCAACCATTATCGTTTTCAGGAAAAACGGAATAGTAAATAAGGACAAGTCAATTGTATTCTGATCTGGATTGCTTTGTAAATTGGGCACAAACAACAAGATCCCTTTTAATCCAGCCAATGCAAGGTCGTATCTGGGAACAAAGAATGTAGGTCATACATACAGGAGGAAAGACTTCACTGTGGAAAGAGTGGACTGTAAAAGGACTTGGGGTCATGGTGGATAATCTACTGAATATGAGCTCCCAGTGCAATGCTGTGACTAAATGGGCTAGTGTCATCCTCAGATATATAAGCAGGGGAATATCCAGTAGGAGTAGGACAGTGGTACTACCTCTGTAAAGAGCTTTGATAAAATCATTACTGGAATAATGTGTCCAGTTCTGAAGTCCACTCTTTAAAAAGGATATTGAAAAATTTGGAAAGAGTTCAGAAAAAAAGTCACAAAAATTATCTAAGTTCTGGGAAATATACTTTACAATGAGACTTAAACCGCTCAATCTATTTAGTTTATCAAAGAGAAAGCTGAGATGACTTGATCACAGTCTACAAATACCTACACAGGGAGAAGATTTCTGCTATTAGTTTATTTTACATAGCATGTAAAGATGTCCTTCTAAAAGATTCTATAACTAGATGTACTAGGTAACCCACAAGACATGGGCTTTATGCAGGAATTGCAGGCTGAAATTCTATGGCCAGTGTTACAATCATAGAAGATTAGGGTTGGAAGAGACCTCAGGAGGTCATCTAGTCCAACCCCCTGCTCAAAACAGGACCAACACCACCTAACTCATCCCAGCCAGGGCTTTGTCAACCTGGGCCTTAAAAACCTCCAAGGATGGAGATTCTACCACTTCCCTAGGTAACCCCTTCCAGTGCTTCACTACCCTCCTAATTAAATAGTTTTTCCTAATATCCAACATAGACCTTCCCCACTCCAACTTGAGACCATTGCTCCTTGTTCTGTCATCTGTCACCATTACGAACAGCCTAGCTCCAACGTCTTTGGAACCCCCCTTCAGATAGTTGAAGGCTGCTATTAAATCCCCCCTCACTTTTCTATTCTGCAGACTAAATAAGCCCAGTTCCCTCAGCGTCTCCTCGTAAGTCATGTGCCCTAGCCCCCTTGCCCTCCGCTGGGCTCTCTCCAATATGTCCACATCCTTTCTGTACTGGGGGGGCCAAAACTGGATGCAATACTCCAGATGTGGCCTCACAAGTGCTGAATAGAGGGGAATAATAACTTCCCTTGATCTGCTGGCAACGCTCCTACTAATCCAGCCCAATATGCCTTTAGCCTTCTTGGCAACAAGGGCACACTGTTGACTCATATCCAGCTTCTCATCCACTGTAATCCACAGGTCCTTTTCTGCAGAACGGCCGCTTAGCCAGTTAGGCACAAGGTCATACTGGATTATTGTAATACCCCCTCTGGTCTTAAAATTGATTATCCTATATCAGACAACAAAGACTGCCCACAGGATGAGTCTCCAGAATGCTGCATCAGTAGCAGGAACAAGGGAAGGCTATTTCCTGATTTAAGTGACAGAAACAAATGAATTGAGGATGGATGGCACAAAAGGACCGACCTAATTGTTCAAATAATTAAAAATCCAAATAAATGGAATTAATGTTCTAACCAGATCCCCACCATGGTGTGAAAGCCTAACGGAAGTGATTCTCACTATGGACAAGTATGTTGTTCCAGTAGAGGAGTTTTCTAGTCTGTAACGAGATATTTTGAACATCCAAGGACGTTTTGGACATCCTATCCATTGATGTCATCCAAGGTGTCAGGTAGAGGGATACTGGCTGTGGGTGGAAAATTAGACCTTGATTCTGAGAAATTATGTCTTTGTATGATGTCAATGTTATAAAGGAGAGATTTGACATCTATACCAAATCAGAGAACCAAAACTGGTAATGCTACACTGAAGCTATGAGTGTAACCAGGACCCTGTCCTGTCTGACTTTCCTCAGCACTCTGTGAATTAATGGAAACAGTGGGAAGATTTACATCAGGTATGTTGACCATGGCATCAGAAAAGTATTTTCTATTGATGTAGACTTCTCCCACCTTGAGAACAGAACAGAGGACATTTCCTATTTTTCTTGGATACAAACAGGTCCACCTGTAGATTTCCCCAATCTTGAAAAATATTGTTCAGAACTGAGTCCTTCAAGGACCACACATAAGAAGATGACAGTTGCCTGCTTAGGTGATCTGCTAATTGATTTCTCCTGGTAGATGCAGTGTTAACCTGAATCACAAAGCACCAAGTCCACAGCATACCGGCTTCTTGACACAGAGGGCTCGATCTTGCAAAGCCTCTGCCTATTTAAAACATTTCCCTGGAGTCATCTGTCAGCACCTATGTCATGGTACCCGTGAGACGAGGCAGAAAAGATTTGCAAGTTTTCATAGATTCATAGTTGGTCTAATGGCCCTGAGTTCTAGCTGTGATTTTTGGTATGCAAGAAATAGCATAGGCTGAGAGTCCAAAACTTATGTAAGTGAGCTCCCCAACCCTTTGTTGAAACATCCATAACCAAAGTTTTAGTGGGAATCAGTATGGCAAAAGGAATCCCTTGACACATTCTGTGGGTCTGTCCACCAAATACGGGACAAGATGTGCTTTGCAACTCTTACCTTCATGGACATGTTGGTTGGGTGAGACAGATACTTCAACCAGGCTTGAAATGACCTTAATCAAAGTCCGGCAAACAGGCTTACAAAATTGCATGATGACACGTACCCCAGTAACCTGAGGGACACTGTTGCTGACATCCATGGACAAACTTGCAACCCCAAGATTATCTGTACGATGCTCTGAAATCTCTCTTGTGGCAGGAAGGCCCTTGCTGCTGTAGAGTCTATAACCATTCCAATGAATTTGGTTGACTGAGATGGAATAAGGCTTGATTTGTTCAGGTTTTATTTCAGACCCAGCCAAAAAAAACAAACAGCCGAAGAGCTACTTGGACTGCATTAGTTACTTGAAGAGCTGATCTCCCTCAAATTAACCAATCAGCTAGATAAGAAGTAACACATAGATATTACCTTCAAAGATAAAGCACGATGACTGAAGACATTTTGTGAACACCTGTGGGGCTGTTGACAGTCGGAAGGGAAACACATAGAACTGAAAATGGTTCCCTAACAACACAAAGCAAAGAAAATTCCTTTGTGCTGGATATAGGACTACATGGAAGTATACATCCTGTAAGCTAAGGGTGATGAACCAAACATGTGAGGATGTGACAGCAGTGAGAGTTACAATGAAAAATCTTTTGTAACATATGAACACATTTAGCTACCTGAGATCTAGTATAGGTTGCCAACTCTCTTTCTTTTTTGGGATAAGACAATAGGTGCAAACCTTTCCTCAGAATTCTAGAGGTACTAGTTCTATTGCACTGAATTGTAACAGTCTCACAAGACACACAAGAGAATGGTCCCTGAAGAGGGTCTGGGTAGGAGAATGAGGTATTGGTATGGACTGGAATTGAATGATGTAACCTTCTTGGATGATTTGAAGGATCATCTTTAAGGCCAGATTTTTATCCACCCCGGTGCTGTGTACCATTTTAGCACACTACTTATAAACTATCGTATTAAATTTCCTTCCAGCTTGACAAGAAATAAAATCCTCTACAACCATATACTTATAAAGATAATGCTTTATGCTGTGAACAGACTCTCTTAGGCTAATTATCATAATAAGAATTCTCAAACTACGTGTCTCTCAGGTATGATTTAGGGTCTGATCAAAGCCCACTGAAGTCAAAGGGAGTCTTTACACTGACTTCAATGGTCTTTGGATCAGGCCCATCATGAGAAAAGAATATGTTGTGCACAGGGCGGTTCCCATTGCCTTCGTTGCTTAATGCTACTCAATATGGAACAAAAAATGCTGTCATCTCATTCAAGCTAAACATTCATTTTGTTTTTGTCACCAGCTATAGTTCTTCTTGCTATAACAGTGATATATTCAACCAAAAAATTTTTGACAGCATTATTGAGCCTTGTTAACTGAAGCTATCAGTCCAATTGTGGCATAACTCCAAGATATAGAGGTATTTTCAATTTTATACCTGTCATTTTTTAAAATAAATTTTAAAAACTGTTGGCAAAGCTACTGTAAACAAAAAACAAATTTGCTCTTAGTTATAAAGTTCAGTTCTGATTGTTTACCTATTATATTAAACTTCTATCCAGGTTGACAAGAAATAAAATCCTCCTATGCCAGAAAAAAAGGGAAAAATAAACAGAGCAAGTCAATCTGTTTTAATTATAAGCAATCTTCTTATTTGCAATGTCACTTACTCCTGAAATTATTTCCAAAATAAAGGCTGTGAACTGTTATGCCCTGTAAACTAATTCAAGCATTCTCACACAGGAGATTTCAAATTATTACAGTTATCTGAAAGAAACACTCCTCACTGAGAAATTCTGGATTAGTATATTGGGAGTCCTTATAAATTCCATGAAGATTGACATAAACTATAATATTTCATTTAAAGCAAAAAAATTACAAAACTCATTATGCTGAGAAGCATTTTTGTAATCCTCGTTTAAATTTTTGCTCTTAGCACGAATGCACACTTTGCAATGTATAGCAGAGTTTCTATTGCTATTGTCAGAAATTCTTTTGTGAGACTGGGGAGGGGAGAACACAAACCAAGAATACAGATTTGGATAAAAACAAATTAAGTTTTTCAAACCACAGGATTTCAAGCCAAGTCTGAACACTGTGGGCTTGATTTTGGCACCTAACCATAGCTCTAATGTTTATGTATTGGTGCTACTCAGGAGGCTGCAGTGCCAAAGGGCCAAAGTAAGGCATATGCATTACAGGACTGCACGAAGGGCCCCAGCTCCTGGAGATGTGGTTTTCAGAACCTCAGCTTTCATGGCAAAAAGGTATATTTTTTGGCCTCCTAATTGTGCAGAAAAGTTTTACAGTGAGACCAGTGCAGTGATGACTGCCTGAGTCTGCAGGCAACATGACACAATAGCTCTGAGAAAGCGAGGGAACATCTCCATTCATCTCCGTGGGATGTAAATGTCAAAACCTTCTGTTCTGAGGCATACGCAAGACTGTAAATGTGGCAGGAACTGAAAAGTATACCAGGCTTGGCTTATCTATCCACCCAACAAATACATCCTGGTCTGCAGGAGTAAGTACTAGGAGTCCCCCTACTGTAGTCCAGATGTTCCTGTGGGTATGGGAGCTGTTGTCACTTCTATAAAGAAGGGGGCCCCATATATTGCCTCTGCTTCTCTGGAGAAGGATGGATGTCACTGCCACTTCAAATGTGGTAGGGACAGGGTTATGACACAGGGCTACAGTACAGAGGGGTGGTCCATTTGGTGGTGTGCCTAGTGCTTCAGAGCCTTCTTAGTACTCTTTTCTGCATGAACACCTTTTTTTCCTCCTGCTTTAAAGCTGCACCGAGGTTACTGCAGGCCTTCATGCCTGTTCCTCAGTGCTTCAAGGCATCCGTGTGAGGGTCTTATACCCGGTACTTTGATATTATGTGAGTGTAGCAGGGCACAGTCTGTTCTTGCCTTCTTGCATCACATAAAACCAGCGCAGACGCCACTGGTTGGATAGCCACTCTATCCTGTTTATTTAGACTCCCTTCACCTACACACCTTTGCAGTTTTGTGCAGCAGTATCATTTACAAATGCCCCTTATATCCTCAGCCCTTTCCCCAGGGCCGAAGAGGAGATACGTCTCCCTTCATTGTGATTTCCCTGACGCTCAGCTAGCCCTGCTCCTCCAGCCCATACTTCCTTCATATTCCCTTTTTTAAAATCAGTCCTCAGCTGATGGGCTAAGTAACCCTTTAGCTCAGTCAGCCTGCTATCCTGATTAGTTAGATTTCATTCCAATCAGGCTTCTCTGGCGGAGCCAATTAGTGCCACACTGATCAGAGCGCAGACTCACCTGTTAACTCCCTGCACTCTGTCACAATAAGTATAGAGAGACAAAGTGGGTGAGGCAATATCTTTTATTGGACCATCTAGATATTATTTCAGCCACAGCATCTCTCTAAAATCCTGGGATCGACACAGCTACAACAAAACTCCATACAGTAAGTTTAGAACCAGACTACATGCAAGCTCTTTGGGACAAGCACTGTCTTTTTGTACAATGCCTAGCACAGCGGGGACTTGGTCCACGACTGGGTCTGCTGGCATTACCGCAGTACAAATAATAATTTAAAAAGCACTAAGCTTTCAAACATGGAGGCAGAGAATGGAATGCCCTGAAGCAATTAGAACCAAATTTTCAAAGATATTAAGGAGCCTAAAACTGGAGATAGGCACTTCTAAAACATGACTTTAGGTGCCCATCTGCATCTTTAGTCCCTGCTCAGATACTTTAATGCACTGAGGCATCCAGGCACCAGCTCCAATGACTTGAGAAAAAACAGTTACTTACCTTTCGTAACCGTTGTTCTTCGAGATGTGTTACTCATGTCTATTTCATTCTAGGTGTGTGTGCATCCATGTGTGCGGCTGTCAGAGGTTTTTGCCTTAGTGGTATCCGTATGGTCCACTGTGGGGCCTCCTTGACTGCCACGCTGAAGCGTCAGTATAGTAGGTGCCGCAGGTCCTACACCCTCTCAGTTCCTTCTTGCTGGCAACTCCGACAGAGGGACAGGAGGGTGGGTAATGGAATGGACATGCGCAACACATCTCGAAGAACAACAGTTATGAAAGTTAGGTAACCGTTCTTCTTCTTTGAATGCTTGCTCATGTCGATTCCATTCTAGGTGACTCAAAAGCAGAAACCATAGAGGCAGGCTCTAAGTTCACGGTTTCAGAAAGAAGTCAGATAAGCATATGCCCTGGCCGGTATGAAACTGTGAAATGGATGCAGCTGGATCTTGTCCTTGTAGAACACCGTATAGGACAGCCCCAAAGTAAGTGCTCTAATCTCAGAGACCCTGTGGGCAGATGTGATTGCAACCAGGAACGAAACCTTCCAGAAGAGAAGAAGGCACCAGGAAGCCAGAGGCTCAAAGGGGGAACCCATGAGCCACGACAGCATGAGATCCAGGTCCCAAAGAGGGATGGGATCACGGACATGTGGGTAGAGATGCTCCAGACCCTTCAAAAAACGAACCGTCATGTCATGAGCAAAGACCAACCTGCCCTGGAGCAGAGGGTGGAAGACCGAAATAGCGGCCAAGTGGACTTTGATTGAAGACAGGAACAAACCCTGCAGCTTGAGGTGCAGAAGGTAGTCCAGGATCACCTGCAGCGAGGCCTGCTCAGCCCGGATAACCCAGTTCAAGGTCCAGCATGTGAACCTTTTCCACTTGGCCAGGTAGGTCGCTCTGGTGGAGGGAGAACTGCAGGGTATAGTGCCAAGATACACTTTCTAACACCCAATGGTCCAAGGTGACCCGCAAACAGGTAGGGACAAAGACGACTGAGGAAAGAACGAGGCAGATCCGGGGAGTTGACTAGGGCGTCGCTCTTGAGCGCACCCTTAAAATGAGCGTTTCTGGCCCCCGTGATGCTTTGCCAGGCTGGGTTGCACAGTTGAGAGGGAGGAAGAAGGGTGGCAATGACTAAAACTCATGTCTCTCCCGTCTCCTTGCAGGCCCTTGTCGAGGCTGCCAAGGCCTTGGCGGTGGGGGCGGCCAGAACTGCTTCCTTGCTGACTGCAGTGATTGAAGGGTGGCCCAGGTGTCCTTCAGACCTTCACGTGTGATTCTCCCAAGTACTTGAGGCAGCTGCTATGGGGGTCACTAACAGGCACAGGCCTGTTGCAGTCAGTACTGGGCTTAAAACCCAGAGACCGGGGCATGCCCCGCCTAGGGTAAAGTCCCCACTGGGACTCTATCTCTAACTACACTACCTAACAACTACTTACTAACTAACTACTGTAAACAAACTATTTGCAAGGCCCTAAGGCTCAAAGACTGAAGAATAACCGCTAACCCTTGCTAGGCAAGGGAAAGGCACTCCGACTAACCACCATGGACGATAAAAAGGAACTGAGAGGGCGCAGGCCTACTGGTGCCTAATATACTGATGCAGAAGCGCGGCACGCAAGCGGGTGCCACAGCTGACCCTACGGATACAGTTAAGGCAAAAATCTCTAATGGCCGCGCACACCAAGAATGGAATTGACATGAGCAAGCACTCAAAGAAGAGGAACTACAAGGTACAGAAAAAAAGGAGCCAAAGCATCATGGTAAAACATATGTCACTAAGGCCTAGGAACTGGCTTGAGGAATAAGTAATAACATGATAGATTCAATATATTAATAACATACAGAAATCAGATGTAGGAAAATATCAAACTGCTGAGGTTCATTATCAGGTTTTTCTCAGGCCTCACACAAATGAACTCCCACTGAAGTCAGTGAGTGTGTGCCAGATTCAGGAATGAGTGTAACCTAAATAAACACTAAACAAAAAACTCAAACTTTGGACTTATGATTATATGTAAATATAAAAACACTTATATCAAAGAGGAATATTTCAGCAGTGCAATCCTAAGTTGTATATATATCTCTTTATCTATATTAAGGTGACACACGTTTCAGGTCACAGGCAGTGTCTGAATATTTAAAACTAAATTAGCCAAGGAAAGATACATCACATTGACAACCAGTATATGGAAAACATTTCCCCAAATCACGTTTTCTCCACTTGAGCTTCACCTGTATTAAGTCAATAGGCATGAAAAAATAGGTAATAATTGGAGATATACCAATCTCCTAGAACTGGAAGGGACCTTGAAAGGTCATCAAGTCCAGCCCCCTGCCTTCACTAGCAGGACCAATTTTTGCCCCAGATCCCTAAGTGGCCCCCTCAAGGATTGAATTCACAACCCTGGGTTTAGCAGGCCAAACCACTGAGCTATCCCTCCTAAATTAATAAACATTTTGGAAAACAAGCTAAAGCTTTTGTCTGACCTACACAGCTTCCTAAATTTGCTCTGGAACACCACTGAGAAGTTTTTATATCTGCCTTGGGTAATTACACTTGACTGTATAAATATTAATGAGGCTATAATAATACTCTTAATATACTAATGCCATGACCAACCAGATTACCTGTTATCACATTGTGTAATGTAATTGTCCTCACAGTTAAGTAAATAGAAAATTAATTTCTCTAGACTGACAACAGGGCAACACTTTGATTTTGGGTAATTAGAAGCAGAGATACCATATTCAAAGCATATTTAAAATTCAGCTACCTGGGAGAATGGAAATGGATAAACTACAAAGAATTGTCAGATGCTCATAAAAGGGTGAAAGATTACAATGGTAGCAATCTGAGTTTTGAAGTTGAGTTTTGGAATTAGATTCAAATCCTAACTTCCCAACATTGACAGGTGTTTGGTGTTCAGTGTTCCAGTTCAGATCCCCTTTTCACTACACAAAGCATTTAACAAATCCTTGGCAGGGGGTTAGACTAGTTGACCTTTGCGGTCCCTTCTAACCCTATGGTTCTATGAGTCCAAATTTATTGTAGCCTTGATCAGCCCAATCCAAACTTTGTCACATGAGTTCAGAAAAATTCTCCAAACATCTTTGAGGTTGATGGCTTCCTTAGTTACATTACACTTAGATTCTGTGATAAGTTCACAAGCCTAGAGAAAGGGGATTAACAACCACAGTGCATCACAGGGTCTTCCTTTGCCACTAAAACATGCTGTAAATTGGGGAATCAGCCAGATATTAGCTCCCCAGAGACAACAGCAAGGAAAGTAACCAACGCCCAGGCAGGGTGTCAAACAATCCATCAACAGCCATTGTCTAGCAAGAGAGCTACAATTCAATGACTCACCTGCATGAGGCCACACCAGGGGGATTGCTCAACCTTGCCTGGGGACTCAGCAACGCCCACTGACATGCCTAACTTGTGCTCTCCAAGCACATGGGACTGAGGTTATAAAACAGAACATGGGGCCCAGGCTTGGCCTTTCTCCTGCCCCTACCTATGCTGCAAGAAACAAAGACACTCAGTAGACTGAAGATTCCAACAGAGGAGACTGGCCCAGGTTTAAGGGACAAACCTGTATACTAAGGACTGCCATATCCAGTGGGGTGAGAAAAACGGCTTAATCTCGATGTTGCCCAGTCTAGTAGGGTTGAGAGTTTAGACAGCATGTTTATATTTTATTTTGGTAACTACGCTGACTTTTTGCCTATCACTTATAATCACTTAAAATCTATCTTTTGTACTCAATAAATTTGTTTAACTGTTTATCTTTACCAGTGAGTCTGCCTGAAGCATATGGCAAATCTGCTCCAGTTTACAAAAGCTAGTGTATATCCACTCTCCATTGATGAAGTGGTGAACCAATTAGTAAATTTGCACTGCTAGTCTTGAGCACTGCAAGACAGTATATTCCTGAGGTATAGTGCTGGAAGTTCAGGGGATTTGACTGGTGCCTTTCTCTGTGTGATTCATGAGTGGCTCTGATCTAGCTGGGTGTGTGGCTCCAAGTGCTGTTGTGCTGAGTGATAACAGGGCCTGGAGGGGTTTGCTGCTTTGTGGGGGTTAGCAAAGCATTGTGAGAGTGAGCCCTAGCTGGATGGTTAAGAGAGCACAGAGGTCCCACAGGCCCAGGTTGCGCCCCAGGGATCCCATCTCTCATCCCATGCTTTCCAAACTTTTAAATTCCCAATGTTAGTTATCCCTCCACACCTACTTAACTTTCTTGGTTTGTCTGCTTTCTCAGATATGGTTGATCACTTTCCCATTGCAACTTCTCTTCTGTTTCCACAGCTATATTCTTCTGATTCTTTATCTTCCTGATCATTCCTCCATCATCTTCTTTAACAGTTATTTATCTTCTCTTCATGTGTTGTTATCCTCCAAGGTTTAGTTTTTAGTTCTTTCATTTTCTTTCTCTCCTGTCTCTATTGGTATACACAGCCTCTTCCATTATTTCAATCACTACCTCTACGCTGATGGTTATCAAATCTACCTCTCTATCTGACCTTTCCCCCACTTGTTCAGTTTCACATTTCAAGCTGCTGCTCTGTCATCTCTTCTTCAAACTCCAGACAATCTCAAACTGTATCTTTTCATACATGAACTGCTCCTCTTTTCCTCATAATACCTCTCCTTCCCCTCTTTTTTCTATTTGCACTCTCAATTTTACTAAAGTTCCTGCCAGGGTTCCCTCCCGACTCTGAACTCTGGGGTACAGATGTGGGGACCTGCATGAAAGACCCCCTAATCTTATATTCCACCAGCTTAGGTTAAAAACTTCCCCAAGGCACAAATTCCTTGCCCTAGAATGGTATCGCTGCCACTACCAAGTGATTAGACAAAGATTCAGGAAAAGGACCACTTGGAGTTCCTGTTTCCCCAAAATATCCCCCCAAGCCCGTTCATCCCCTTTCTCAGGGAGGCTTGAGAATAATATACCAACCAAATAGGTAACCGAGGTGAGCACAGACAAGACTCAGATTCTTTAAAACAGAACTTTATTATAAAGAAAAAAGTAAAAGAAGCACCTCTGTAAAATCAGGATGGAAGGTAATTTTACAGGGTAATAAGATTTAAAACACAGAGGATTCCTCTCTGGGAAAAACTTTAAAGTTACAAAAAAACAGGAATAAACCTCCCTCTTAGCATAGGGAAAATTCACAAGCTAAAACAAAAGATAATCTAATGCATTTCTTTGCTATTACTGTTTCTGTAATATCAGATGCATCATTTCAGTAGGAGCCGGATTACTTGCTTGGTCTCTCTCTTTGTCTCAGAGAGAACAACACACACAGCACAAAGCAAAAACCTTCCCCCACAGATTTGAAATTATCTTCTCCCCTTATTGGTCCTTTTGGTCAAGTGCCAACCAGGTTATTTGAGCTTCTTAACCCTTTACAAGTAAAGGAGGGATTTTATGCTACCCTTAGCTGTATGTTCATGACACTTCCTATCCCAGATTCAAAGTCTTAATCACTGCATCTTCTCTCTCCCCCTCCTTACTATATCCATTCCAGGGACAGACTTAAAGATAAGGAACCAATAAGCAAGTGAACCAGGAGGAACCAATGATAAGGCACAGATGTGAGGTCTGGGGGGGCTGGATTTGCAGGCAGGCGCAGGGGATGGGTGTGTGGTGAGTTGTGCTGCAGCAGAATCATAGGTTCCAAGGTCAGAAGGCACCACTGTGATCATCTCGAATGCTCTCCTGCCTAAGAGGCCAGAGGACTTCCCTGAATTAATGCCTGTTTGAAGTAGCAAGATCTTTTACAAAAATATCCACTCTTTATTTAAAAATTGCCACTGACAGTGAATCCACCACAACTCATGGTAAGTTATTGAAGTGGCTAATCACTCTCATGCAAAAATTTGCAACTTCTTTAATTTTTTAATTTGTCTAGCTTCAACTTCCAGCCTTCGGATTACGTTATACCTTTCTCCAATAGACCGAAGAGGCCATTATCAAATATTTTGTTCCCAATGTAGGTACTTATAATCTGATCAAGTCAGCCCTTAACTTTCCCTTTGTTAAACTGAATTGATTAAGCTCCTTAGGTCTATCACTATAAGGCATGTTTTCCAATCCTTTGATCATTCATGGTTCTTCTCTGAACCTTCTCCAATCTATCAACATCGAATACCAATTTATCAGAACAGTGATGCCTGTAGTTAATGTGGCCAGCACTTTCTATTATAACACCAATTTCTGGTTGCTTATGACTTCACCAAACTTTAACCGTTCACGTTTTTTTCATGCTGAGTATCTACTGCTGATGAGAGCCCAGACCAGATGAGCTGGACATGTCGTGAGAATGTCAGACGAGCACATTCCTAAACAGCTCTTCTACGGAGAACTCACCCAGGGAAAGCGCTCCCATGGAGGACAAAAGAAGCGGTTCAAGGACATGCTGAAGACCTCTCTGAAGTCCCTCGAGATCAACACCGCCACATGGGAAACCCTCGCACTGAACCGTCCAGCATGGCGCAGCCTCATTCACACAGGCAGTAATACCTCTGAGGCGAGGCGTACTGCTGAGGCTGAAAGAAAGCGTGAGCTGCGCAAGTCCAGAGCTGCCCGCACATCATCGACAGTGCCATCACATCTCTGCCCGACGTGTGACAGGACGTTCCACGCCCGAATCAGACTGATCAGTCATCTTTGGACGCATAGAGCCCGGTCATTGAACGAATGAGTTGTTGAGGTCTTCATCGACAACGATGGACGAACATCATCTGCTTTCTTTTCTAAAGTTTCAGCTAAAACAGCTGAAGTACAGTTTCCGAGTAGAAGGTTAGAGAAAAATCTCAGTTCACACATGTTCAGTAGAAACCTGTTAGCTGAAGATTCCATCTGCACTCAGCGTGCTCCATTCCCTCACAGCTCCTACGTAGCAACTAGAAAGCACATGCATCATCCACACAGAAAGACGCAGCATGTTCTATCCCAGGGCTGTAAAAACTGACAAGGACTTTCTGAGCAACTGTTCCTCCTGGCTGCTGGGGACTGCTTTGTGACCAATACAGAAATACTAAAAGCACACTCTCAATTACACTTTTCTGGAATACAGGAAGCAAGAAGGAAGCATCTTAACTCAAATGCTGAGAGTCAAGAATAGTAGGAAGCAGGGCCATGTGCAGAAATTTTATTTTGACCCCCTTGGGGGGTGGGGCAGAGGGAAGAGCCCCTAGAGCCGCTCTCCCCAGACTGTAAGGGGAGCAGGGACCCCACTGCAGCCACCAGGCTTGGGAGGCGGGAAGAACCCCCGGAGAAGCAGAAGTGAGGCGAAGGGGGGTGGGGGCTGGGGGGTGAGTTGGGGGAGCTAAGAGGGACAGAACTGGTGAGAGAACTAGCGGGGCCAAACTGGGTGGAGCTGAGGACAGAACTGGTGTGAGGTTAGACTATACTATCGTTAACTATATTGTACAGACTGTGAATGGCAAAAGTAGTCAACAGCTTCATTCGAGGCAATAAGAGGGCGAGTTTATTTGGAGACAATATGGTGGTATACCTCAAAATAAATGAAGGTCTCAAGGTGTGCAATTGCAAAGAAAAGGTTGGGAACTACTGGCATAGACAAGGGCTATTGAGGGAAAGCATGAAGCTATATATGCACCTTATGATGTCAGTAAATAATTGTTAATCAGGCCTATGTGTCTCTAAAGCAAAATACATTCAGGTTACTAGAAAATTATGTATGTAGAGGACTTTGCTTTCATTCAATACTTTGCTTTCATTCTTTTTTGGCCTTCCTAATTATATTATTCTCAAGCCTCCCTGAGAAAGGGGGTGAACGGGCTTGGGGGGATATTTTGGGGAAACAGGAACTCCAAGTGGTCCTTTTCCTGAATCTTTGTCTAACTCACTTGGTAGTGGCAGCGATACCATTCTAGGGCAAGGAATTTGTGCCTTGGGGAAGTTTTTAACCTAAGCTGGTGGAATATAAGATTAGGGGGTCTTTCATGCAGGTCCCCACATCTGTACCCCAGAGTTCAGAGTATGATGTGTTGAACGGGAAAGAGGGATAATCCCAAAGATATTGAAACTGAGGGTATTATATATTCTGGTTACTACTGCAGATAACTTCATGGCTAAAATGGTAATGGAAGTGGTAACATAAGAACGGCCATACTGGGTCAGACCAAAGGTCCATCTAGCCCAGTATTCTGTCTTCCGACAGTGGTCAATGGCAGGGGTCCCACAGGGAATGAACAGAACAGGTAATCATCAAATGATCCATTCCCTGTGGCTCATTCCCAACTTTTGGCAAACAGAGGCTTAGGGACACCATCCCTGCCCATCCTGGCTAATAGCCATTGATGGACCTATTCTCCATGAATTTTTCTAGCCCTTCTTTGAAAGCTGTTACAGTCTTGGTCTTCACATCCTCTGGCAAGGAGTTACACAGGTTGACTCTGCGTTGTGTGAAGAAGAACTTCCTTTTATTTGTTTTAAACCTGCTGCCTATTAATTTCATTTGGTGACCCCTAGTTCTTGTATCATGGGAATAAGTAAATAACTTTTCCTTATCCACTTTCTCCACATCACTCATGATTTTATATACCTCTATCATATCCACCCTTAGTCTCCTCTTTTCCAAGCTGAAGAGTCCTAGCCTCTTTAATCTTTCCTCATATGGGACCCTCTCCAAACTCCGAAACATTTTAGTTGCCCTTTTCTGAACCTTTTCTAGTGCCAATATATCTTTTTTCGAGGTGAGGAGACCACATCTGTACACAGTATTCAAGATGTGGGCGTACCATGGATTTATATAAGGGCAATAATATAGTCTCAGTCTTATTCTCTATCCCCTTTTTAATGATTCCTAACATCCTGTTTGCTTTTTTGACCGCCTCTGCACACTGCGTGGACATCTTCAGAGAACTATCCACGATGACTCCAAGATCTTTTTCCTGACTCGTTGTAGCTAAATTAGCCCCCATCATATTGTATGTATAGTTGGGGTTATTTTTTCCAATGTGCATTACTTTACATTTATCCACATTATATTTCATTTGCCATTTTGTTACCCAATCACTTAGTTTTGCGAGATCTTTTTGAAGTTCTTCACAGTCTGCTTTGGTCTTAACTATCTTGAGCAGTTTAGTGTCATCTGCAAACTTTGCCACCTCACTGTTTACCCCTTTCTCCAGATCATTTATGAATAAATTGAATAGGATTTGTCCTAGAACTGACCCTTGGGGAACACCACTAGTTACCCCTCTCCATTCTGAGAATTTACCATTAATTCCTACCCTTTGTTCCCTGTCCTTTAACCAGTTCTCAATCCATGAAAGGACCTTCCCTTTTATCCCATGACAGCTTAATTTACGTAACAGCCTTTGGTGAGGAACCTTGTCAAAGGCTTTCTGGAAATCTAAGTATGCTATATCCACTGGATCCCCCTTGTCCATATGCTTGTTGACCCCCTCAAAGAATTCTAGTAGATTGGTGAGGCATGATTTCCCTTTACAAAAACCTTGTTGACTCTTCCTCAACAAATTATGTACATCTATGTGTCTGACAATTTTGTTCTTTACTATAGTTTCAACCAGTTTGCCCGGTACTGAAGGCAGGCTTACCGGCTGGTAATAGCCGGGATCACCTCTGGAGACCTTTTAAAAAATTTGCATCACATTAGCTATCCTCCAGTCATTTGGTACGGAAGCTGATTTAAATGATAGGTTACAGACTACAGTTAGTAGTTCTTCAATTTCACATTTGAGTTCCTTCAGAACTCTTGGGTGAATACCATCTGGTCCTGGTGTTTAATTGCTGTTTAATTTATCAATTTGTTCCAAAGCCTCCTCTATTGACACCTCAATCTGGGACAGTTCCTCAGATCTGTCACCTAAAAAGAATGGCTCAGGTTTGGGAATCTCCCTCATATCTCAGCCATGAAGACCGATGCTAGGAATTAATTTAGTTTCTGCGCAATGGCCTTATCCTCCTTGAGTGCTCCTTTAGCATCTCGATTGTCCAGTGGCCCCACTGGTTGTTTAGCAGGCTGCTGAGGTGTTTTCCCAGCTACAGGGGAAATAGCCAATCTTCAAAGAGAAATGACAGCATATAGGAGGTAGGTACACCTTTGGTACCTGCTTCAGTTCAAGACATCTTTTCCTGGAACCTCAGTTTGGTGTTGGCTGCTCTGATGGAGCCTCCCTTTTTTTGGGGTCATTAGCTACTTGTTCTCTTTACCAGCTGTGGATGAAGACTGCCTTTTTGGTGGTCATGATATCAGTTAGGATAGGACAGACTCAGGGCCTTACGGCAGGCCCCCCATATAGGGTCTTACATACAGTTGCTCTCAGGGCTCACCTGACGTTTATGGATGGTTAGGATTAGAATGTGTGATGTTGCACCCCATAATGCTTTATAGAAATATGCTTATGAGTGTAAATATGACATAACTGGAATATGTTTTATGCTAGATATGCCATGTAACATATCTTTGCAAAGGTTATGTTCTTCTGCGAGTATTCATCCTATTCATATGCATGTATCATTTTTATATCTGAAGTTATGAGCATTAGCTCTATGCTTGTATTTAAAGTGTTTGCTGTAGAAAGCACCTAAAGCAGATTTGGTCAACATAGTGTGAAGGGGTTATTCAAGTAATTGGGAGTAATTGGTTAACAATGGACCTTGATAGACGCCAATCCACATCTGAGCTTTCCTGGGAACGTCCTGTAGAAAACAGAGCCATGCATGGACATGTGACTTACCCATGTGACTCCAAAACTCCTTTTGGTAGCTGGATTCTACACAGGGGGAGAGAGGGGCTTCCACCCACAAGAGAGAGACTATATATGCCCCTGGTAAAACCCCTCCATTTGGTCTTCACCCCAAGGAGATACCAGAAAGAAACTGGAACAAAGGACACTAACTACAGGTGTGAGACTGATTGCTGGACCCAGACTAGGAGGAAGTCTAGTCTGTAAAAGAGGCCTATTGGAACACCTCCAATTTACCTGCATTTAGTTTTTACTGCATAGGCTTAGACTTTCGTGTTTTTGTTTTATTTTGCTTGGTAATTAACTTTGTTCTGTCTGTTATTACTTGGAACCACTTAAATCCTACTTTTTGTATTTAATAAAATCACTTTTTACTTAATTAACCAAGAGTATGTATTAATATCGGGGGGGGGTGCAAACAGCTGTGCATCTCTCTCTATCAGGGTTACAGAGGGCGAACAATTGTGAGTTTACCCTCTATAACCTTTATACAGGGTAAAACAGATTTATTTGGGGTTTGGACCCCAATGGGAGCTGGGTATCTGAGTGCTGGAGACAGAAGCACTTCTTAAGCTGTTTTCAGTTAAACCTGCAGCTTTTGGGGGATGTGGTTCAGACCTGGGTCTGTGTTTGTAGCAGGCTAGCATGTCTGGCACAACCAGGCAAGGTACTGGAATCCCAAGCTGGCAGGGAAAATGGGCTTAGAGGTAGTCTCAGCACATTCAGTTGGCAGTCTGTGATCCAACCCGTCACAGGATGGTTTCAGACTCCCACATCAGTCTATTCCCCACCCCACCCCCACTTTTCTTCCCTAACCCACATTCCTCCCCACCCTCCAGGCAAAATGAGACTTCAAGCATTGGACGTTGTGAGAGCTTCATTTGGACAGGGCCAAGTCATTCATGTGTACACCTAGACTCTTCATGGCATTTGCTGAAAGGGTAAAGGGACAGCCAGAGTCACTGGGTCTCACACTGTGTCAGAGCTTTCCAGATTTTGCTAAAATACCCACCTGGACAGTTGAACTCATTCTCTACGGCTCAGGCAGCCCCTGTGGCTTGCTTGGGTAACATTCTGTATCAGAAATATGTAAACCAGCCACGAGGTGTTTGATCCACATTATTACCATTTGTTATTCCTTGATGCAAGCTGCCAGGTCAAATGTTTATTTTGAGAGGGTAGTCCTATACGCATTCTACAAGAAGACCTGTGCTCACCCACCTCCTGGCACTAGGGTAACTGCTTGTCAGTCACCCAGAGTGGAATACGCGTGAACAATCATTTGAAGAAAGAACAGTTATTGTAAGTAACTGGTTCTTTGAGATGTGTTGTATGCATGAACTCCAGAGTTTGCCCTCCATTCCTGCTGATCAGAGTCCTACCCCTGGGGGATTCTTCGTGAAGGAACTGACTGCAGGTTGTGCCTGCCCTGCCTTTATGCCCTCAGCTGTCGGGACTGAGTGGGCACTTGGAGCACAAGTGCAGCCCCATAACTATTCAAAAGAATCTGATTTCATACACATAATAGCTTCCAGTTTTTAGGAAGAGCCAGGTAATATTTATGGGTAATTCGATCATTAGAAGCATAGATAGCTGGGTTTGCAATGACTGGGAGAATCGCATGGTGCCTTGCCTGCCTGGTGCAAAGGTTGCGGATCTCTCGAGACATCTACATAGACCAGGGGGTCAGCAGCCTTTCAGAAGACTGAGAGTGGTTGGGTCATTACAAAACCTAAACCTAATTTCCCCAATACTAATTTCCCTCTACTGTTACTCACACCTTCTTGTCAACTGTCTGAAATGGGCCACTCTCATTACCACATCAAAAATTATTTTTCCTCCCTTGGTATCCTGCTGTCAATTGAATTGTCTCGTTAGAGTGACCTCACACTTGGTAAGGCTAATCACATCTTGTCATGTATTTTATACCTGCTCCTGTATTTTCTACTCCATGCATCTGATGAAGTGGGTTCTAGCCCACAAAAGCTTATGCCCAAATAAATTTGTTAGAAATTAAAGGTACAGTGCCAAAAGTGAAATCCCTGCAAGCTGTATGGAAACTTTTTTAAAACACCATAATAAAGGCTCAACTTAAATGATCGGTAGACAAACTAATCAGAGGACGAGCTATTCCACCCATCACCCCTTTCTGGAGTCCTTAAAAAGGGAATTTGAAGGCTAGAGTGGAAGGATTTTCATCATAATACACGGTCCTTGACACATCACTTGGGACACCAAAGAATCACCGCTGCACCAGTGAGGACCACAGCACGGTAAAAGTGCTGTCTTCCCCTCCCTCATGTGTCCATTTCTGTCCTCCACTATCTTCCTCTTGTCCTGTCCCAGCTTTTTACCTGACACTGAAATCAACTGCACCAACATAGTTAGAGGAGACAGCCAATTCAACTCCACTCACACTACGGCTGACTGAACTGCCAGCCCAAAATCTGTCCATGACAGACTAGCTACCCTGTATCCTGAGAACAACAACAAAAGCTGTAATTGCCTCTAGCTTTACTATCCTATCTCTTCTCTCCCTTGTGTCTGTCTGTTTTGTTAAAAGCAGAAAAGCAACTAGCATTCCTGACTCAAAGACTGAACAGAACCAACTCCTTTCTTCCCCTCGAGGAAGAACTTCTTAACAGAATAACAGACTAATCAATATTCCTTCTCTCTGAAGAGACTTTGATAGGTTTTGGTTAATTTTGTAATCAAAATTACACAATTAGACCAGTATGGCCAGAATTGGTATGGGTAGTTAGGAGGGCACATAGGTGAATATCAGGTGGGTGATCCTGATGAGTTCCCAGTTACCTTCCTGTTCCTTTCAGAGTCCACCCCGGACTCTCTGGCAGACCTTCATTGTGCCACTCATGGTCTGGAAGTGACATGCTCCAGGAAGGAGCCTCTGAGAGAAAGGACAAAGACTAAGCCTCCTCAAAAGGAGATGCAGATCTCTCCAGCGCACTCTGTCTCAGTGTCTGGTACCAATCCGACACAGGTGTCTCAGCACTATGTATGGTAGCAATGCCAGCACAGACTGTTTGTGTACTGCTGGAACAGAAGACTAACAGTGCCAAGGAGGTGACCAGTGCAGGATCTTTGTGTGGGTGCACCATGACTCAGTGTTAGCAGAGCTGGTGTAGAGGTGCTTGGCATCAACTTGCTCAGTGCCAAGGACAAAGACGACTTCTTTGTACTAGAAGCAGCACTGTTTTTGAACCAGGCAGAGATTTCTGTTCTTGGTATGGAACTCTACCTTAAGATCTCAGCAGCCAGATCTGAGGTTTTCTGTCCTGAGGAGGGGGATCGGTGCCTGCTCTCATCCTCCATAGGGATGCTGCTTGCAACCTCTCTCCGAGTGTGTCATTCTTTCAGCTGAAAAGTAGGGCTTATGCAATGCAGCCCAGGAGCCTGAAGAGGCATTTCAGCTAACTAAGGTGCTGTCCACATGAGAATGACCCAAGTTCCTCTGATAGTCTTCCCACATCTGATAAGGCTTGCCTGGATCTTTCACTGAAGAAGAGCTTCAGCTTCACCTTCCTGGTCTTACAGATCAAGCAGTGTGCCAGGGCATTGCCCTCACGAAGGCACAGCAGGTACTGAGAATGCCCACTATTGATGGGCATAGCAGCATCACAGGACAGGCAGATCTTCAAGCCCAATGACTTAGGCTTGGTCTACACGAGCGCTTACTTTGGTATAACTTATTCGCACCCCTGGGTGACGTAATTCACGTAAATTACTCCAAGCTAAGCACCAGTGAGAACAGCACTATGTCAGAGGGAGAGCTTCTCCCGCCACTATAGCTACCACCTCTTGTGGAGGTGGAGTTATTATATTAATGGGAGAGCCCTCTCCCATTGGCATAGAGTGTATTTACTAGATGCGCTACAGCAGCGCAGCTGCATCACTGTAGTGCTTCTACTGTAGACTAGTCCTTAGGATCAGTCACTTTAGGCTTCTGTTCGGGAGGAAAAGGGGTAGACTCTTGTGCAGTGTGTTTTATACCAGGGAAACATCCTCATACAGCAGGTAATCCTATCACCATGCTGTTCTAAAAGTTAAGCAACTAAGTTAATTGGCAAATAAAAAACTTATCAGTACTGAGTTAAAACTAATAAACTTTCTAAACTGAAGAACAACTAAACTACTTACTGAGAGCAAAACTACAGGGTTCAGTCTCGAAGACAAGAGTGGTAAGAAGAAACTGAATGTTGGTTGCAGTGACACCACCCTTTATGCCCTCAGCTATAGGGAGTGAGACAGCACTCAGGATACAAGTGCATGCCCCACGCACACTGCTATTCAAAATAATCTGATCTCATGTGCATGGGAGTATGCAGACCAGTGGAATCTGTGTGGACAGTCACTCGAAGAATAAAATTTCAGCATCACTCAAAAGTTCACTGCTCCTGAGGAGTTAAGTCAGACTCTTTAGAAAACTTAGTTTCCTCTTTATTAAATTTTAATAGAAGGAAAACATGCTTTAAACTGTGAATTAATTACTATCTCAATTACATAACCATACATTTTGAAATGTTTTAATGATTGAGTGAAGATACAACCAATCATATATAGATAGATATCTGATCTTTTAAAAATGTAGATTACTTGTCCATATTTTAATATTTTGAAGCCTGTCATTTAACATATAGTTAAACAATGGAATTATCTGAGTAACACTTTCATACTACAAAGAAGCCTCAAAATATTCTAGTTCTAATTGTACTCAGCAACATTACAACATTTAATATGACAATATATTCATTAGAACAAGGAGTTTATAAATTACAGTAGAACCTCATTAATTCACCCTAACCACTGGCAGACCTATTGGGAATTCATGAATTTTGTGAAGTAACAGCTGAACAAAACAAAAAGAATAATGCACACAAAATGTATTTTGCTTCATTTAGTTTGCTAATTGACTATTCATTTTAATTTCCTGTAATACTTCTCAGCATGCCAATAAAAAAAAAGTTATGCAAGTGGCAAGATCTGACTTCTGCTTTTTATAATAACTTGTTTTATTGTTACTTCATCCCTCTCCCATCCACATCTGTCTATTTTGTCCATCTGTTGTGTCCTGTTTAACATCTGATTTATAAGCTCTCTGGGACGACGACCGTCTTATTTAGTTATATAGTACCAGGCACAATGGGACACTGATCTCTCTGAAACAGCAATAGTAAGTGCAGTGCTGCACACTTTATTAAAATAATAGTTAGTCCTGCCATGAGCGTAGGGGACTGG
Source organism: Mauremys mutica (assembly GCF_020497125.1). Taxonomy (NCBI): domain Eukaryota; kingdom Metazoa; phylum Chordata; order Testudines; family Geoemydidae; genus Mauremys; species Mauremys mutica. The sequence goes on along the minus strand of NC_059081.1, from coordinate 82,260,145 downwards.
ACTAGATGACCTCTCACGGTCCCTTCCAGTCCTGTGATTCTGTAAGTCAGTGAAAGTTCATAAAATGACACAATATATAACTTTTTGTCTGTCTGAAAATTAACTATGGAAAAAAAGGTCAAGTTGTTTTCAGTTATGAATGTTATGAACAAGTATAAGAAAACTAGACAGAGAAAGTGGATTCGTTCAAACAAGAAGGGGCGACTGATATGATTCAAGGACTGTTTAAATCATACTTGGTAAAAATAGAAGATGTGGAGCCGGAAATTAATGAATCAAAATGGGTGTGGTGGATATTAACCCTAATTGGTGGATAAAATAATAAGGGGGATGAACTATGCCACCCACTTTTACCCATTTTGGGATTCTTAAAAAGAGACTGAAAAAAACCACTATCATCTCTCATCCCACCTTATATACTAGCCTGTCTTGTCTCATACTCCCTGGCCCCAAGACAGAATAAGCAGACCAGTCAAAGATTTTCTTCCTGAGAGGAAGGCCATTAGGCCTTGTTCTTGTTCAAAGAACTTTGTTCACTGGTGAGTTCTGAAAATCACTACATGATCATGAGATAAAAGGTGGGTGAGGTAATACTGGACCAACATCTGTTGGCAAAAGAGACAAGCTTTCAAGCTAAACCCAATAAAAAGATGTTACCTCATCCACCTTGTCTCTCTAATATCCTGGGACCAACACAGCTACAACACTGCAAACATCACAACATCATGACATCCAGTTCTCAGCCCATCAGTGGGGATACCTAATTACTAGTACCACAAAGACATATAAGGGCCTGTTCTGTTACCTTCCTTTTATGTTGGTCCCTCCACCCCCACCCCTTCACTCTTCCTCCCAGCCTATCTTTCTCTCTAGGCTTTCCATCAAATCCTGAAATCAATTGCATTACCTCAGCACAGCACGATGAGATGACCACAACCCAGCACTATCTGAGAAGAAACGATGAAACCAGATGACATCCCTGACTGGAATGGGGACCAGGGTCCAAGCAACAGGTGCTGTAGTTGACCCGCCAGCCAAAGCATCCATTTGTGACTGACCAGCCACTGTTCCAAAAACATCAACAAAAGCTATATTTCCCCCATCCTCTCTCTGCTGTGTTTGTTAGAAACAAGAGAAGTGAATGCACTTTAACCATCAGGACTAAAAGTAGAATTAATCCTTTTCCTTTTCATCAGAGACAGATTGTTCTGAAAATGACACACTGATATTTTGCCTCCAAAACGGAGAGAGATTTTAAAGGTTATGATTGTTTGTTTTCCATAATCACTCAATTTCCCTGTTTCAATATACATGCTTGTTTTAATTGCTTATTCTTTCTTGTGTTTGAATGATAAAATTTCAACGTTAGAATTAATGCTTTTGGGTGTTTGGCAAGGAACCAAGTGAAACCAAGGCTTACGTAGAAAAAAAAATCCAAACCTCTGTAACGCTGTTTCATGTTGGGCCCTGGACAGATTTTACAACACCCTTTAACTCTTGATCTCTGAAATTAATAGAGCAGGACAGTAAAGAGCATGGTTTAGGAAAGTATGTATGACTACAGGTCTAATTTTGCTTTCCAGTTCACAACAAAGTCAATGGGAGTTTTTCTACTGGCCTCAGTCAAAACAGGATTGGGCCATAAGGGCTAGATTTTCATGACGGCTCAGCACTCAACAGATCCCACTGAGAACAGTAGCTGGTGAGTGCTACAGACATTGGGAAATCTGGATTACAGGTTTCAGAAACAGAAGCCTAAAATTAAGCCATCCACCATCCCGAATCAGCTCCCCTTTTGAACAAACCCAAACTTGATCAATTTTCAAACCACTAGCAAATTTGATTCAGATTACATTCTGAAGAACAACATTTTGATTTATCATGTCTTCTAATCAATCACATTACTTAAAATAATTAACTATTTTGTAACAATCTCCTAAAATATAAAAATGTTTTGGTAGATTAATTTGGCATTTAAAAGACTGAGGAATCTAAATTACTGTTTATTAATTATATAAGAACAAAAAACGTCCACCTTGTGAAATTCACATTTCCACTTCATTGGTGTCAAATGTAAACAAATGTTCAAGAACAGAATAAAAACATTACCAGCTACTGGCATATGAAGAATTACATCTAGAACCAAAGGATACATTTAGACAAATCTGAGCCCCACTGAAGTTAATGACAAACGTCCACTGAATTCACTGGAACCAAGATTTGGCTCTTTAGAAATCCCTAACATTATTTGAAAAAACACTGTACAATAAATCTAGTCTTGTTAGCAGGTCTCTAAAGGGATTTAGAAATCTCTGGCTTTTTTTTTTTTTAAGTGAAGTGTGTGTTGATTTGGTAAAAAGTAAGTATTTTTTGTTGAACCCTTAACTAGTCTATCTTCTATAGCACTTTATTCACTGAAGCTTTAATCTTTTAACTGTTTTATTTCTTCATCCCTATACAGTTATTCACAGAGCTTAAATATTCCTTCCATACAGTTCTAGTGTGGCTAAAACAGATGTATTATTTTACAAGATTCTTTGATCATGTCACCAGTCTACTTTGATAAACATTTTTTTTCTAAATACATCTAAAAGATGGGACACATGAGAGAAAAAACTAACATAGCTTGATTGGACTTTCCAATACAATGTTCACATTTTATTTTAAGGATCTTAATAAAAAACCATTTCAGGATCAATTTGAATGTATGTGCAATAGGGAATATGCACTTCATGCAATCCTACTAAGCCACTACTAACCCAGAGAGCTTTCAGAACCTGAAAAATGAGTAATACTTACATGCACTAGAATCAAAACTAAAAATGATCTATTTTATCAGTCAGTGATTTTTAGTGAAATTTGTTCAGTGACAAAATGCAGAGTCCTACCCAGATTCAAGCTGTCTTGTTAGATCATCATTATCTTCTCACTATAGGCATGATCCAAAGCCCATGTAAGTTGTCTGGATGCGTCCCTTAGCCTTCCCCTTAATTTTTCCCCTACTGCCTGTTCTAAAATATGATCCATAATGTTTGAATACTAAACTTTGAAAGCACTGTGAAAAAATGTATTTTCAAAGAAAAGACAAGAGTCAAGAAAAAATGTAACTGTTATTTGCTTAGCAGGGATTTGAAGTAAGGTACAGGTACCATAAGATATAGCCAACATGCCGGCTCTTAGTATACTCAACTGTGTTAGTGATTTGGGTTGAGTTACTCAGTTTTTATACAAATTCATTACCACTTATGGAATCTAAATGATGAAAAACCTAATTACAGTTTGCAAAGCCATTATTTTTCCCTAGAAATATTGCTTCAGTTAGTAAAGTCTTCTGCTATATTTATCAGATATAATATGATCACTGTATTAGAGTTGTTTGATATATTTAATCACAAACACAAAATAGATATGGTAAGTAAATACAGTTACTGTGGTTAATGTCATCTGTATAGGGCTGTATCTACTGCCATATTCTAAAATACTAATAGCAGCATTTGACGAGAATGCTTGTAATTCTAAATACATTACATGCCAGCCATATCGATCAGCCAGATACAAAAATGACATCCAGAAGAGTTACAGATATTCACAGATACAAATGGAATCAGAAAAATAACATTTACAGCAGCGGAATTACACCTTTCTATAAGGTTTCTATATTTTTATGAAGTGCCATATATGAAATGTTCTGTTTTTCCAGATATCATATTATTCTCCAGAGACAATTCAGTATTTTCCAATTATACAAAAATACAAACAGTACAAAATACTTCAAGAAATTATAACAAGCCTATACCAGGGTTCTCATTAATGCACTTTGTTTTCAAGAGATATGTAACTAATTGACAGATTTTAAGGAATAAAAGAATTCCTTCTTTACCTAATCTAAATGTGTTAAACAGCAAAGGTGTAGCTAGATGAATAGCAATGCAATCTAAATGAGATTTTAATAGTTTTGATACTTTACAGATTTCTTACAAGTTTAGCTAAAAGATAAAGGAGACTTTTAGTAGCTCTTGATTTATACTTGCTGTTCAAGACAGGCTAATTTTAAAGACAGAAAAAGCTCCGTTTATGAACTGATTAATGAAAATCCAGTGACAAGACACACAGCTTACAGTCCGACCCATGAAACAATTCATTAGGGATAAAACAAGCAGTAAAATACAAAAAGCTGTGCAACTTTAAGACTTCCACATATTTGTCTAAAAATAAATACTTTGAATTTTGAAAGCCTGGAAGCAAAGTGAAATATATTGGAAAATTTATTTCCATTTGAAGCTTATTGCTTTTGGTGTTCAATACTCAAACATAATAAAAAAAGTGTTACAGAATTGATTGTTTTAAAGATACGTATGAAAAAAAATTGTATTTAGTATTTACATTTTAGTATAATCTGAAAACATTTCTACAATGCATTTTTCTATTTATAAAAGCTCACCACTATTCTGTTTTGACAGTACAAAAATTAATATACTACCTTTCCTCTCAGAACGTTTCTTACGCCTCCTTTTATAGCGACGCCTCACAATGCTGAAGAAGGACCCCATGTTCAAAGTCCCAGTTAGCAGAGATGCCATGCAGGCTAAGTGCTACAATCCACAGTCAGCTCAGGTTGCCAGAGTGCTAAATCTCGCTCTGTCTCAATAACTCACTGTATTAATACAGTGATTTATTTCAGTAAGTCATAGAAGCAATGAGAACAGTTAACTCTGTGTTAACATGTCAGGACTACAAACTCTTCTGTCTATTCAAGGTCCATTCATCAAACTGCAGGATTAACTGCACAGTACACTAAACACTGCAGTTCATTCCTACTATCCGCAAGAGGCACATGTGACAGTTAACCCTTACATATTGTTTTGAAAATGAGAGAGCGAGGAGGGACAGGTTTATGAAACTGAACATGTATTTCCAGCCATGAGGATACCATGGCTGGAACAACACACCAACTAGTTACAGTCTGTCTTTTCCTTTCACCATTATAAAATGGAAATAACCTATATCACCATTACAGTAAAATTAAGCAAGAAAACCCAAAACAGCAAGGTTAACTCAGACTGTACCCCTTCCTTTATATTTTATAGCAATTATCTGAACAATATATTAAAGGTATAATGTGGCAAGAAAAACAAAAACACTACACAATAGGCATAAGCAACATATTAAGGTTCATGCATGAATCTTCATTTTGACTTCTGTTGATTCATTTTAACTGTTCCAACTTAATGCAGTGCTAGTGTAGTTTGAGCTTTCAACTTTATATACCACACACAGATATGTATATGCTTATATTTTACACAAATAAATATGCATATATTATGTGTATATATGGATAGCTGTAAAAAAACGGTTACACGCCTTTCGTAACTTGTTCTTCGAGATGTGTTGCTCATGTCCATTCCAAGTAGGTGTCTGTGCGCCGCATACACAGTCGCCGGAAGGTTTTTCCATAGCGGTACCCATCGGGTCGGCTGTGGAGCCCCCTGGAGTCGAACCTTCATAGCGGTCCGTATAGGACTCTTTGCTTAGGGGTCGGCCCCAGTTGTCCCTGTCTTTCTTTCTGGTTGGCCCCCTCCACCACCAGAGTACCCGGATGAGGATGGGTAAACAAGTACTCATACTCCTTGGAGGGCACAAAATATTTTCTCTCTACCCCTTTCGCCATGGAGGGAAGAGAGGCAGGTGTTTGCCACAACACCTTAGTGGTGTTATGGATAGTCTAAATGAGGGGCAAAGCCACCCTTGAAGGACCTTCAGGGACAGAATATCCACCATAGGGTCAGTCTCCTCTGAGATTTCCTCCATGTGCATGCTCAAGTTTTGAGCCACCCTCCTGAGCAACTCTTGGTGTGCCCTGGGGTCCATGGCAGGCAGTGTGGTGGTGTCCGCCATCGCTTCATCTGGGGAGCATAAGGAAGATGCCCGCAGGGGCACTGAGTCTTCCTGCCCCTCTGGTTCGTGGGGATCCCCTTGCATTGAAAGGCCCTATGTCGTGCGGGGGCAGTGCTGGTTCCCAGGCCCACACCCGTCTCAGTACCGCCCCCAGTGCCAGGTCCCGCAGCAGTCTCAGTGTCAACCTGCGTGCCCATCTCCTGCCCTTGCGGAGGTTCACAGGCTACTTAAGTCGATGACGGAGGGACCCATGCCTCTGAAGGCACTGACAAAGATCTGGACCCTGGACCTTGGACTTGGTGGTAGGCCCTCGGGGTCCATAAGGACCTTGGACCTTGGACTTGGTGGTAGGCCCTCGGGGTCCATAAGGACATCATGGGTGGCAGCTGCCCTTCCTCTTGCCTCGAGTGATACTGGGGAACAGTGCTGGCTTCGCCTAGAGGCGATTACAGCTCCGAGTCTGATGAGGACTCCAACCTCAGCAACCGAGGTGGTGCAGAACGAGACAATGCCAGGGAGCGGTGCCAAGGTGAGGATGAATGGTGCCTTATCATCATGAGCTTGCACCTAGAGGGCACGGTGCCTCTTTGCGGCGCCGGTGCCTGCACCGTCATTGCAATGAGGTCCCTAGCTGCTTCAAAAGTGTCCGGTGTAGAAGGAAGGTCTATGTCCTCCTCCCGACTCTCCCACACTTGGGAGTCCACTAGAACTGGACACAACAGACCTCCCAGTGAGGCTGGAGTCAACCGTACCAGCTGAGTCGGAGCTGGAGCAGGGTGTCCCAGCACAGGACACACCCCACTGGTGCTTCCTCGCTCCACTACTTTAGTGGGAGAGTGACCTCTCTCCATTTTCTTCTTCTTGTGCAGCACCGGTGAAGGGAACAGTGCCGGGCTCTCGCACTGGAGGAAGTCTTCAGCGCTGGGGAATGGCGGTGCCGAGAGTCCCTGGAGCCAGAGTCCTTTCTTGGCACCATGGTTTCTCTTACTGAGGCCAGCACGCTCTGCACCAAAGTACCGGGCTTGGGGTCGGATGCTGCCTGGGGGTGAAACTAACTAGACTATTTGAACTAACTAACTCTACGATTTTAATTATTTACAGATAACAATGAGAAAAAAGTCCACTAGGGGATTGCTTGCTGTTAGCAAGAGAGGAGCTGCTCCAATGAACATCACTAGCAGTAAGAAAGAACTGGAGAGGCGGTGGGTCGGCAGGGACCTATATACACCTCCATGAAAATGCAATTTCAGGGGGCTCCACAGCCTACTTGGAATCGACATGAGCAATCACTCGAAGAACATAATATAAACATGAGTATGTATACAGACACTTTGTTAGTAGATGGATTAACACTACACACAGATTCTAACTTTTGAGTGCTGGACATTGCAACATTAACATTGTTTATAAAAAGGCTAGAAAATTACATACACTGAAGAAAACAGGGTTTATAGCATGTGAAACTATACTGAAACCCGACGCCTGGTAATTCAACAAGGTTTGAAAACAGGCCCTATATCCACATCAGACTAAAACAGGGGTGGGCAAACTACGGCCCGCGGGCCACATCCGGCCTGCGGGACTGTCCTGCCCGGCCCCCGAGCTCCTGACCCAGGAGGCTCACCCTTGGCCCCTCCCTTGCTATCCCCCATCCCCCGCAGCCTCAGCTTGCTCGCTCCGCCGCTGGCGCAATGCTCTGGGCGGCGGGGCTGCGAGCTCCTGGGGCAGCAAGCTGCGGAGCCCAGCCTGACCCAGTCTCTGTGCTGCACGGTGGCGGCGGCTGCGTGGCTGTGGCGCCGCCAGCCAGCGGTGCTCCAGGCAGTGTGGTAAGGGGGCAGGGGACAGGGGGGGTTGGATAGAGGGCAGAGGAGTTCGGGGTGGTGGTCAGAGGGCGGGGGTGTGGATAGGGCAGAGGTGGGCAAATTACGGACTGCAAGCCACATCTGGCCTGCGGGGCCATCCTGCCCAGCCCCTGAGCTCCCAGCTGGCCCCGGCCCCTCCCCGGCTGTCCTTCCTCCCCCGCAGCCTCAGCTTGCTGTGCTGGCAGCGCGGCATCCTGGCTGGCTCCGGGGCTGGGCGGCGCGGTGCAGGGGCAGATTTACAAGTGAACACAGGGTGCCCTGGCAAAGGCCCCCCAACAACAGGGGGACCCAGGGCCGGGCACTCGGGCAACTCAACACTGGCTGCACTGAAATCATATGCAGGCGGGCGGTGCAGATGGCGGGAGCGCAGGGAACGCAGGCGGAGGACTCAGGGGGAGCACTGGGAGGCCACGCAGCCGGCCAGAGAGAAGCGGCCCTTTGAAGGGGAAACCGCCGCTTCTCTCTGGCTGTGCGGCTGCCCCTGCTCCTGTTGAGTCCTCCGCCCATGTTTGCGGGGCCACATTCCGAAAGGGGCTGGGGGGGGGGGAGATGGATAAGGGGTAGGGTCCTGGAAGGGGGCGGTCAGGGGCAGGGGGTCCTGGAAGGGGGTGGTCAGGGGGTGGGGGGGGTGGATGGAGGGGGGTCGGTTGGGGACAAGGAGCAGAGGGGTTGGCTGGGTTTGGAGGTTCTTAGGGGGGCAGTCAGGGGGCAGGAAGTGGGAGGGGGTGGATAAGGGGTGGGGGGCAGGCTGTTTGGGAGGGGGCACAGTCTTCCCTACCTGGCCCTCCATACTGTTTTGCAACCCCAATGTGGCCCTTGGGCCAAAAAGTTTGCCCACCCCTGGACTAAAAGAATAACTAATAGCAATAGTAAACTGTTATCCTCTACATAGACCAAAGCACTACAGGAGCAGATAACATATGCTATCAGAGGGATTACGTAGGACCCCACACACAGTGAGACTAAATTCTTCAGCGGCTGCCCTACATTTTCCTACCACATTATTCTGTCACTATGAAATACGTGTCATTCCTATCCTTCTCCCCAACACCCAAACACAACTACAGATCATAATTTTGTGATAAGGTAAGCTTTGGCCAACTGGTAGCCAACATGTTACCAAAAATGAGCACAAAAATGAACAGATGACTTAAGTAATTGAAAAACTATTTTGATAGTATGTATTTTGATAGGCATGCACTTTCAAATGATGTTTTCTTTTACTGTGCATTCTCTCACTGGCATCTTTAAATTTTCCTAAAACTCTGATAAAAATTATTCAGGCTCAAGTTGAGTAGGTCAACAATCATGCAATTTTCCCCCCTAAGGTTGCAATCTTGTTCTCCAGAATCTCAGATTTATTATTATTATTATTATTCATAAAGGCTCTAACCCTTATGGTTCAGAAGGAAACTTTCAAACTAAATGAATGTAACTAACATAGTGATGTCTACCTGGGTCTGCAGAAAGCCGAAAACTAGTACTAAGATTAGTGTGAACTTTCCCATTTCTCTCAATGGAGCATTAACTTGCATGCCCAGTGATGACTATTTAAATATGAGCACTTCATTATCTCACTACTGATCAAAGACTGTAAGAAATGAGAGGAACAATCTATTATAAAAGAGTTCTCATTTTGGTGCAACACACGGATGATGCATGAGGGAACCGCCACACTTCCCCACCACCACTCCCAGCTGAATCCTAGAGCCAAAAGACCAGAGGAGCCCAGAAGGGCATTTGAGTCCCATTAAGGAGAAGTCAACATCACAGAACCCAGAGAGACATCTAAGACACCCTCCTAAACTGACCACATCCATTCTGGTAGAAAGTCAGTAGTCTGAGTAGTTATCAATGGTTTGCTGTCAAACTGCAAGAACGTAGCTACTGTAGTCCTGCAGAGGTCAGTCCTGGGTCCAGTACTAGTCAATATTTTCATTAATGACTTGGATAATGGAGCAGAGAGTATGCTTATAAAATGTGCAGATGACACCAAGCTGAGAGGGGATGCACACATTTTGGAGGACAGGATTAGAATTCAAAATGACCTTGACAAATAAGAGAATTAGTCTCAAATCAACACGAAATTCAATAGCAATAAGTCCAACGTAGTACACTAAGAAAGGAAAAAATCAAATGCACAGCTACAAAATGGGGACTAACTGCTAGGTGCTGCTGAGGGTTATAGTGCATGACAAATTGAATATGAGCCAACAATGTGCTGCGGTTGTGAAAAGGCTAACATTCTGAGGTGTATTAACAGGATTGTTGTACATAAAACACGGGAGGTCCTGCTCTACTTGGCAACGATGAGGCCTCAGCTGGAGTACTGTGTCCAATTCTGGATGCCACACTTTAGGAAACATGAGGACAAGCTGAAGAGAGTCCAGAAGAGAGCAACAAAATGATAAGAGATTTAGAAAACCTGACTTATGAGCAAAGGTTAAAAAAAATTGAGCATGTTAAGTCTTGAGAAAAGAAGACAGAGGAGAGACTTGATAAGTCTTCAGATATGTTGAAAGCCATTATAAAAAGGATGGTGATCAATTGTTCTCCATGTCCATTAAAGATAGACAAGAAGTAATATGCTTAATCAGCAGCAAGATTTAGGTTAGATATTAGGCAAAGCTTCCCAACTATAAGGCCAGTTAAGCACAGGAATAGGTTTCCAAGGGAGGTTGTGGAATTCTCATCATTGGAGGTGTTTAAGAAAAAGTTGGACAAACACCTGTCAGGGATGGTCTAGGTTTACTAAGTCCTGACTCAGTGCAGGTGGCTGGACTTGATGACTTCTTGAGGTCCCCCCAAACCGGACATTTCTATGATTGTAGAGCAGCAGAGGCCTGGTCTTCTCTGGCAGTAAGAGTTGGGACAGGTAGTTTTCTTTCTGACTGCAGGGGCTGCTGCTCCCCCCTCTGCTAAATGCTGTGTGCAGGCTCAGGCAGACATCATGCATTAGTTACATTCAGTTTACATTCTCAAGTTTTTTCCTTCACAACCATGAGGACTAGAAACACTCCCATGTCCCTTATTTTAAAAGAGGAAGAAAAAGCCAGAGCTTAGGACTACCAATATACTTTCCCACCTTCCCCACCCAAATCAAGCCCTGAACTTACGGAACTACTTTTTACTAGTAAATTATTCCAGGCTAAATTTGAATTATCAGAGTTCACAATAAGTGACACATGGGGAGAGGGGAGAAGAAAGTAGGGAGATGTATTACTCAGAATAGGAAAATATTTTTACCTTCTTATAACTCAAAAAGGTTAACTTAAATTTTTTCATACACTGAACAGCAACATTCAATTTAAAAGTATGTCAGTAGTCGCTTACCTGGAGAGCAAGGAAGATAGCTAACGTCTGTATGGACCTGAGGAGGATTAAACCATTCAGAAATGTAGAAGAGGAAAAACTATTTGTGAGAAGGGAATTCCCACATCGATTCACAGAAGATGGATACTATTTGTTAACAGTGGTTGGGAGACTCTCTTCTAAATTGATCACAGCAGTGGGAATCTGGAAAAGAAAAGAAGACGTTACCTTGTGCAATGACAATGGTTCTTCGAGATGTGTGTCCACTGTAGGTGTATCTGCACCCCTGCTCCTCTAATCAGAGATTTTAGGTAACAGTGTCTGTTCAGCCCACGCATGTGCCCTCATGGTTTCCCTCGAGGCGATCTAGCGCTGCGTGGATGAACCTCAGTTCCTTCTCTACCGCAGAGACCCTTATCGAGAATTCCAAAGTAGAGGGGAAGAGGGAGGGTTATGGAGCACCCATAGGGACACATCAGGTAGAACAATTGTTACTGTATAAGTAAGTAACTTCTTCTTCAAGTAGTGCTCCTATGGTTGCTTCAATGTAGGTGACTTCAGATCAGCATCCCCTATGGAGGACTGTGGCTTCAGAGTGGGGTCTATTATTGAAGACAGTACTATGGAGCTGAAGATGGCGTTTGAGGCTGAGTCTCCAGTGATCACATGGGCAGAGGTCCAGGTCGCTGCTCTGCAAATTCCCAAGATGAGAACATTTCTAAGGTAGAAACTGATCTCATGGAGTGTGTGCAGGTTCCCAACAGGAATAGCAGGTTGCGCACCTAGTAACAGTGATTAATGCAACCGGAGACTCATTTGGAGAGTCTTTGAGCTACTATTGCAGAACCTTTGTATCTTTCTGCGAATGAAAGGAAGAGTTTAGGAGACTTCCTAAAGTCCTTAGTCTTGTCCAAATAAAATGGTAGGGCTCTTCTTACATATAGCGTATATAGAATTGGCTCCCTGTTGTTACAATGATATTTTTGGAAAAAATTAGAAGATAGATTAGTTGATTCATATGAAAGGTGAGGAGGCTACGGAGAAACTTGGGGTGCGGCCTCAATGTGACTTTGTCTTTAAAAAAGACCATGAAGGGCAGGTATGCCATCAGGGACACTATTTCTCCTATCCTTCAACCTGAGGTAATGGCAACTAAAAATGTTTTCCTGGGCTCTGAGCTTGCAAGCTTGTCCCCCTCCCAGCCAGGGAGGGAGGGAGACAGGAAAACAGTGTTCACCACCTCCTTCTTGTAAGTGGCTGTCCCGCGCCTTGGGGAGTAGGGGGTGAGGGTGGGGACAGTCAGCCCAGATGTGCCTACCTTTAAGGTACAATATAGGCACAGTACAGTATTTGCTGGTTTGTTTTGTTGGTGGTGGGGGTTTTTGTCTCCGCTGCTGCCTGATAGCTTACTTCCAGTTCCCCATGGTGTCCGGTTGACCGGTAATAGAATCATAGAATCTCAGGGTTGGAAGAGACCTCAGGAGGTAATCTAGTCCAACCCCCTGCTCATGACAGGACCAACACCAACTAAATCATCCCAGCCAGGGCTTTGTCAACCTGGGCCTTAAAAATCTCTAAGGAAGGAGATTCCACCACCTCCCTAGGGAACCCATTCACCACCCTCCTACTGAAATAGTTTTTCTTAATATCCAACCTAGACCTCTCCCACTGCAACTTGAGACCATTGCTCCTTGTTCTGTCATCTGCCACCACTGAGAACAGCCTAGCTCCATCCTCTTTGGAACCTCCCTTCAGGTAGTTGAAGGTTGCTATCAAATCCCGCCTCACACGTCTCTTCTGTAGACTAAATAAGCCCAATTCCCTCAGCCTCTCCTCGTAACTCATGTGCCCCAGCACCCTAATCATTTTTGTTGCCCTCCACTGGACTCTCTCCAATTTGTCCACATCCTTTCGGTAGTGGGGGGGGCCAAAACTGGACACAGTACTCCAGATGTTGTCTCACAAGTGCCGAACAAAGGAGAATAAGCACTTCCTTCGATCTGCTGGCAACGCTCCTACTAATGCAGCCCAATATACCATTAGCCTTCTTGGAAACAAGGGCACATTGATGACTCATATCCAGCTTCTCGTCCACTGTAATCCCCAGGTCCTTTTCTGCATAACTGCTGCTTAGCCAGTTGGTCCCCAACCTGTAGCAGTGCCTGGGATTCTTCTGTCCTAAGTGCAGGACTCTGCACTTGTCCTTGTTGAATCTCATCAGATTTCTTTACGGTCAGTCCTTAACTCTGGTGTTTGTATCTTTGAGGTTCTACTGCATAATTATTCTTATGACACAGAAAAAGGAAGAGAACTACCTACTCTATTCAAGGCCAAAGGCAGTAGAGAAGGAACTGAGGGCAATTCACCTGCACAGCACTAGATAGCCTCGAGGCAAACCATGGGGGAGGGAGGGCACATGCACAGGCCGAACGGACGCTGCTACCTAAAATCTCCAATTAGAGGAGCAGGGGCACAGATGCACCTACAGTGGAGCACCCATACAGACACTACATGAAGAACAAGAACTTAGCAGAAAGAGGACCCAGCCCTTCTGTCCACATGAGAAACCAGTACCATTTTATTTGAGAGAGATGAGTGCCCCCTCTCTTCTCAGCTCCTGCATTTTCTTTTCCCTTCTCCATTCTGCTCTCAGGATATGAACTGCAGACTAAGGGCAGGTCTACACTAAGGGCGGGGGTCGAACTAGGGTACGCAAGTTCAGCTACGTGAATAGCGTAGCTGAACTCGAAGTACCCTAGTTCGAACTACTTACCTGTCCAGACGCCGCGGGATCGAAGTCCGCGGCTCCAAGGTCGACTCCGCCACCGCCGTTTGCAGTGGTGGAGTACCAGAGTCGACCGGAGCGCGCGGGGAGTTCAAACTATCGCATCCAGATTAGACGCGATAGTTCAAACTCCGAGAAGTCGAACTCACCGCGTCGACCCGGCAGGTAAGTGTAGACTAGCCCTAAGTCTCTGAGAGCTCAAGAGCAGGTCAAGCTGGCTCCACCCCAGCCTCAGACCTCCCTCCCTCCTGAAGGCTCAGCCCTACTTTGGAGAGACAACTAAGTCCCATCCACAGCTTTCAGGCTTGTCTCTGCACATATAACAGTGAAACACTAGCAGAAAGTTTGAATTTCTCTAAAATCTCTGAAAAGGTGATTTTACAGTTCTACATAGAAAAGGGGCAACTTCACATGAAAGGTAAGAGGCCCATAAAAATAATAGCCTTATACACCACCACTAATAATAGAGACTCTGTAAATGGAACTTAAATTTGACAAATCTGTTGTTTCATGAACCAAAATATAATCTTACTCCCCCACAACTGTATTCACTCTGCAACATTAAACAGAATAAACAGCCATGATTTATTTTAGTCAGTAAATATTAAACTTATTATTTAATTTGTAGTTGCAGTCACACGCAGAGGCCCCATTGTGTAAATTACTGTAAAAAACACACAGTAATAGACAGTTGTGCCCTAAACATCTTCTCAGGCAGTTTGGGCCAAACCCACAGAGGACTTCAAATATCACAACTAAATATTACTGTATTCAGTGAGGCGCTAGTGCAAAGAGGGAGATACATTGCAATGGTCTGCTGCAATCCATCCCAACTGGCAAGTTTTCAGGGCTGTTGGCTTCATTTTTAAGTAGGAGTTACAAAACCATAATCTTTAGTAATATTTACCAAATTGGGTATCTTATTCACCTTTCCTTTGGTTAGTAAATATACATATTGTACAGTCTTGAAAGAACTACTGTAAGCTTGCATATTTATTGTTTGACTTGCCCCTAAGTTCAAAGAGTTAGATTACCCAATTCTACAAGCAAGATCAGACCAGAACAAGGCAAATCTATAGTGCTCAATTTGAATGCACCTTACAAACAGTAAAGCCTCTAGCACATCTCTCTGCTTCTGGGCTACAGACTTGAAGCCCACAAAATCGGAGCACTCAGCTAGGAAATTGGCATATGCCCTTACACCACACAGTGGCAGCAAGCATGGAGTTCTGTTACACAACATACACAACCCTCCCCTCTTGTAAGTATTAGCCATGGCAAATCATCAGAAAAAGGCCAAACAGCTAAGACAGTCACACCCCCGACTAAAGTTTTGATCTGCTAAGGAACCATAATAGTCCAAGTAATAAACACAAACCAATTAACCCTTACTCAATCAGAAAAAAGTAAGATACCTAACTAGGGAAAAACCAAACTGATTAAGAAACAGGCAATAAAACTGTCAAGACACATAGTTAATTGTAGTAAGGCAGCCCTCTGCCTCTTTTTGCTGGGCTTCTCAGAAAAGGGTCTCCCATCTCTTGGGGACCTTCCGATGGACCCTAACAATGCCACCACTGACTTTTGTTGCTTACTTTCTTCCTTGTGTAGCCAATTCAAAGTCCACCTACAGGGTTACTCCCATACAACCCCTTTTGCCTTTATTTCTAAGCAAATGTACTGAACCCAAGCCACTGCCTCTTCCGCCCTTAGACAAACTGCCACCAGACAGCGGCCTCCTTCTCTATTCTGTAGAAATGTGGCCTTGAACCCTCAACTTCAAGAGGTGATTTCTTGAATTCTCAGTAGTGTTTCTCCTGGATTCTCATCCCTTAAGTTTCCATCCCATCCTTTAGCCCAGTGATCCCAATAAGCCCTCTGCCCTCCAGATCAGATATCTTGGTGCTTCAAAAAACAAATCAACCTGCTTATTCCTTCTCAATAATGGGACTAGGTGTTTTCCTCATGGTATGTCCACATCCAAAACTGGACAGGTGAGTTATATCCTGTCCTATACCTGCACTGTCCAGCCAAGTTGATCCTAAGGAAGAAATTCTGTATCAAAGCTTCCAGATCCATCTTCCAGTACTTTCAGCAGGACGTCTTTCCTGAAGAATGCTTATCCTCATCGCAATACTTGTATTTTACACTGGGAGGTTCTCATTTTCATTTTGACACCCCCACCCCCGCCCCTTGACCTGTCTTCAGTCCAGGGGCGGCTCTAGGAATTGCGCAGCCCCAAGCAGGGCGGTACGCCGCGGGGGGCGCTCTGGCGGTCGCCGGTCCCGCGGCTCCGGTGGACCTCCTGCAGACGTGCCTGCGGAGGGTCCACTGGTCCCACGGCTCCGGTGGACCTCCCGTAGGCACGCCTGCGGATGCTCCACCAAAGCCGCGGGACCAGCGGACCCTCCGCAGGCATGCCTGCGGGAGGTCCACCAGAGCTGCCTGACGCCCTCCCGCGGCACGCCGCCCCAAGCACGCGCTTGGCGCGCTGCGGTCTGGGGCTGGCCCTGCTTCAGCCCCTCAAGCTTTTACCTAAAATTGGGAGCCAAAATTGGGTTACTGGTCCCCAGCCATCCTCTTCTGAATCTGGTTCTTGGATATCACAGAACTAGCAAAATATAAAACCGTGATTTCTGCCAAGATCCCTACCCCTTTCTCCCAGGATCCAGGGCCAAATACTCACACAAATCTGCTCAACCTAACAGGCTACAAATTGAGTAAAGTTGCTTCATAGCAGAGAATCTTCTCCTATGAGGTTGAATGTTTCCTGTTTAAGCACTATCTCAGTTAGCAGAGAGTGGCATACAGATAACAGAGTTTGCTCTCATTTGCTTTATAGTAGCACCAATCCAGCTGCTTTGCCCAAGGCACTGAAAGACACATGGTAAGAGACGGTCCCTATTCCAATGAGTTCACAGTCTAACACACAAAACAGACAAAAGACAGGAAGTAATATCCCCATCGTATAGATGGAAACTGAGAGACACAGTAAACGACTTGCCTAAGGTCACACAGAAAGTCTAAACACAGATTCAGAAACTTAGTCCAAGTCTTGTAGGTCCCATTCCAGTGCCTTAATCTTATACTTAGAGAGGCCAGTTTTTCTCCCCCTCAATAGAAGATTTCATTAGATGGGGGTAATGACCATAAAGGAACTGATACAGGAAAATATTTTGTAAATCACCCTTTGCCCAAAATGGAGTGATTTATATTTAATAGCTGCTCTCTTCTAGAGATCTCTTCTAGCACAAGAATAATTTTTTTCACTCAAGTTGTCAATTACTCAATTTCAGCATTATACTTCTCTCACTCATATCACTTACAAGACAGTCTTACATGCAGATCAGTAGCTACTACTGAGGGCATGTACTGTATTAGTAAAAAGAAAACTTTGAATATGTTACTATTGTTACCCATTGTTGAAAAAAGTTCATATATATATATAAAGATTCTTCTGCCTTGTGTCTTCAAGTGCAAGTGCAATTGTTCTCCTCAGTAACAGATTGTTTGTAAAACTTGTACTTCTTGAATAAAAAAATAAAACTGAAAACTAGACTAAAAATCCTCTTTATGAAAAGCAGTAATAAGTTTAGAAAAAAGGAATACTGAATCTATATTTAATACTAATCTTATGGTAAAGTACTAGAATACTAACTTTTGCCATCTGTAAAATAGGGATAATATTACTGACCTCTGTAAAGCACTATGAGATCTATGAAAGAAAAGCAAAAAAGAAAAGGAGGTGTTATTTAAGCAAGAACATAGCAGGGCATGGATCAGCATCTCCGCATCAGTACCCAGCCTGCACCGGGGAAGCTAATGATCCAACCAGTGGACCAAATTCGGTGATGAATCCTGATCATGTGCACTTGAGGCATGTTGCGCATACGCTAAGAAGCAGCAGCAAGAACATACATTACAATCCTTGGTTCTAAATTGGTTTTCATTTTACGGTCAGTATCAAGATGTACTGGGTTAGATTCTTACATCATTTACAGTAACACTGGATTTACACGAGTTAGTCTGGATTTACAAGAGTGTAACTAAGCTCAGAATATAGCCCACTGTATTTTCTTCCCTAACCCATAAATGCATACCGGTATGTTGGGCCAGAGTCTCAATAGGTATAAATAGACATCACTCCATTGGCTTCCCCAACTGACAACCTGGTCCCTTATTGACCAGCATTATTTGAGGAGGAAGAACACACAGTAAATCTTCCCAAATGCCATATTTTTTTCCTTTATTGAAAGTCTGAGTAATTTAAAAATCTATCAGCATGTCAAAGCAAGCAGTACCCTAATTATGTTAAATTTGTGTGCCATGAACTGCAGATTACATCTAATGGTTCATCAGCTCTCTTGTTGTGCATTAATTTATTTCAGATCCATTTCTCAAAAGAGTTCCCATAATTTAGGTTATTTCCTAAATGTGTATCTTTACTACTACCTGCCTCCGGGGTACATTTACATAAACTCATTTTGGCTTAGGAGAAGGTGAGGAAAAAAACCACTCACTTTCTTGTGTTGTTCTGCAAGATGTGTTGCCCATGTCCATTCCAATTGGGTGTGCGTGCACCGCATACACAGTCATCAAAAGGTTTTTCCCCCTAGCAGCACCCGTCGGGTTGGCTGTGGATCCCCCTGGAGTGGTGCCTTCATGGCAGTGAATATAGGACCCTGCCAACCCACCACCTCTTCAGTTTCTTCTTGCTGGCTACTCCGACAAAGGGGAAGGTGGGTGGACCTTGGAATGGACATGAGCAACACATCTCGAAGAACAACAGTTACGAGAAGGTGAGTAACCATTTTTTCTTCTTCAAGTGCTTGCTCATGTCAATTTCAATTAGGTGATTCCCAAGCCCTAAGTAGGAGGTGGGGTCGGAGTTTATGGAATTACAGATTGGAGCACCACTCTGCCGAATACCACATTGTCCCTGGCATGCTGGGTAATAGCATAGTGAGAGGTGAAAGAGTGTTCCGAGGACCATGTCACTGCCCTGCAGATCTTCTGAATCAATACCTGAACCAGGAACACTGCCAAGGAGGCCTGCGTTCTTGTGGAATACGCTGTTAGTGCAGTGGCCGGAACTTTTGCCAGATCGTAGCATGCTCGGATACAGGACGTGATCCATGATGAAATTCTCTGTGACAACACCAGGAGGCCTTTCATTCTATCTGCAACCACCACAAACAACTGGTTCGACTTATGGAAGGTCTTCGTGCAGTCAATGTAAAAAACCGGTGTTTATCAAACGTCCAAGGAGTGTAGTCTTTGTTTTCGACTATCCACGTGAGGCTTATGGTAAAAGGCCGGTAGAAAAATTTGCATGGAATTGGTAGACAACCTTTGGAAGGAAGGCTGGATGAGGCCTAAGTTGCACCTTGTCCTTATAAAAAATGGTATAAGGAGGGTTGGGGGTTAGGGCTCTAAGCTCAGACACTCTCCTTTCTGCTGTTATGGCGACCAGGAATGCCACTTTTCATGATAGGTAGAGCAATGAACAAGTCACTAGGGGCTTGAAGGGGGAGAGGGGGCATTAGTCTGGACAGGAACAGATTATAGTCCCAAATCGGGATCGGTTGTCTAACCTGCGGGTATAGTCTGTCAAGACCCTTCAGAAAATGACTGACCATCAGGTTGGCGAAGACTGAACAGCCGGCCACTCCCAGATGGAATGCCAAAATGGCTGCCAGGTGGACCTTGAGAGATATACCAAGAGGCCCTGCTATTTCAAATGTAATAGGTAATCTAAGATGAAAGGTATAGGTGCCTGCATCAGGAGTGTGTGAACTTGAGAACACCACGTTAAGAATCTTTTCCACTTGGCTAGGTGGGTGGCCCTGGTGGAGGGTTTCCTACTGCCAAGTAGGACCTCCCTAATGGCCTCAGAGCACATTAGCTCCGTTGGGATTAACCATGAAACTTGCAAGCAGTGAGGTGAAGAGACTCAAGGCTGGGATGATGGAGGCAGCGGTGCTCTTGGGTGAGCAGGTGTGGAAGCAGGGGCAATGAGATTGGAGTGTCCACCAATAGCTCCAAAAGCATGGCATACCAGTGCTGGCAGGGCCAGGCTGGTGCTATCAGAATGACCACAGCCCTTTCCCTGCAGACCTTGAGTAGAACCTTGTGAATGAATGGAAATGGCATGAAGGGAGGAGGAACGTGTCCACAAGGGAGCCCAGACTATGATTCCGGAAGGAACAGAACTGGAGGCATTTTCTGTTGCTCTTTGTGGCGAATATGTCGATTCGGGGAACTCCCCAAGTTTGGAAAATGTTGTTCACCACATCCGGGCGAATAGACCACTCATGATTGTGAAAGAATCTGCTGAGATAGTCCGCCAACTCATTCTGAGAACCTGGGAGGTAGGGTGCTTCCAGGTGAATTGAGTGGGCTCTGCAGAAGTCCCACAGCTTGAGGGCTTCCTGACATAGGGGACAGGAATGAGCTCTACCCTGCTTGTTTATATAAAACATCACAGTTGTGTTGTCTGTCATCACCTGGGCGCATTTCCCTTGCAAGTGGGCCTAGAAGATCTGGCATGTCAGGCAGACCGCTCTCAACTCCTTGACACTGATGTGGAATGAAAGCTCGTCTTGTGACCAGAAACCTTGGGTCTGAAGGTCTCCCAGGTGAGCACCCCACACCAATGCTGACGGCATCTGTCACCGGGGACAGGGTGGGCTGGGCCTTGGCAAAGGGAACTCCTACGCAGACCTTCTGTGGGTTGAGCCACAAGTGGAAAGATTCAAGAACTGACACCAGGATGGTGATCACTTTGTCCAAACTGTTGCGCCCTGGCCGACAGGCTGATGCCAGCCAGGTCTGGAGAGGTCTGAGCCTCAACCTCGCGCACTGTACCACATATATACACGCTGCCATGTGACCAAGGAGCTTCAGGCAATTCCTCGCTGTGGTGGTGGGGCACTGCTTGAAGCTTTGTATGTCTGTCTGTCATTCTGACCCAAGTTTAACACTGCTCCAATAAACTCTATCCGCTGCGTAGGGGATAGAATAATAGAATATCAGGGCTGGAAGGGACCTCAGGAGGTCATCTATTCCAACCCCCTGCTCAAAGCAGGACCAACACCAACTAACTCATCCCAGCTAGGGCTTTGTCAAGCCTGACCTTAAAAACCTCTCAGGACTAAGACTGACAATTACTCTAACTCAATCCCGCAGGCTGAACGAACAGAAGTGTTAATTTCTTGGAAGCAGAACTGCAGTGAACATTTCTTGCTAATTATTTGATTTGATATCCACTTCTCATGCTACTCAGGTCTGCTCTGCACTTAAAACACCATGGACCTTGTGCTGTCTACATGGGGACTTAGGTAAATTTAACCACGCTGCTATAGGGTTGACTTGTACTCATTGAGAAGACCACCCAGCCTGTCAAAGGTAGATCTTACCAAGCTGACATGGAGCTCCACTTGCTCCCTTGATAGGCCCCTGAGCAGCCAGTCGCCAAGGTACGGAAATACCTGCACCTGCCTTCATTGCAGGAAGGCGGCTACGACTGCCATGCATTTGGTAAACACTTGAGGGGCCGCTGACAAACCAAACAAGAGGACCGTAAATTGGTAATGGTTGTGGTTGACCACAAACCTGAGGAAACATCTGTGGGCTTGAATTATAGAGATGTGGAAGTACGCGTTCTTGAGGTTGAGGGCAGGTATCAGTCTCCCACATCCAGAGGCAGAATGATTGCATTTAGAGAGACCATGCAAAACCTCAACTTCTTCATGAATCTGTTGAGACCTTGCAAATAGAGGATGAGTCTGAGACCCCCTTTGGCTTTGGGGATTAGTGGAGGGGAACTGAGAGGAAAGAGGTGGGCGGGGGCGAGGGGAGAAGAGGTGGAGTGGGAGCAGAGCCCATGACAGAGCCGGGGGTTTAACACCCCCCGGCACTTTGGAAAGTCGGCGCCTGTGCCTGATGCGCTCTACTATCGATCGGGGATAGCCCAGAGGATGAAGACCCCACTACCGCTTTGTCCAATGAGGACAACAACGAAGCTAAAGGCAGTACCAGGCCCTCTTGGCCCTCCGCTCCCTGGACTCATCCTGCTTGGTGCAGTGCTTCTTGGCGCTGACCGTGGCCTCGGAACTGGTCATGGACTCAGGACCTGGACATGGTTCCGTGCCATTCACTAAAGCTGTTTCAGAGCCCCGAGGGGTGGGATGATCGCTGGCTGGCAGGGGCACATGTCCTTCCGATACCTCAAACTGGGAAACCCTGGAGTGTGTGCCCTGGACCTGATGGTAGGCTCATGGGGATCTAGAATGGCCATTGCGCGGGCCCCTGCCACTGTGCCTGCGACAGCACCATCCTCACATCCTGCCTGTGTCTGTGCCAGTCTGATTAGTGCCTGCTGCGCTGCAAATAGTAGGACTCCATCTCTGAGTCCGATGACTGGGACATAGAGCATGAAGACCATGGTGGTGCCGAGTGAGACAGTGCCGGAGAACACTGTCACGGAGAACGGTGCTGCTAGGGCGGTGTCAGGGAACGATGCCGCGGGGACGGCGAGCAGCATCTCATAACTGCAGGCTTTCCTCTGGATGGTGCTGCTGACGGGACTATGGAGCCGTCATAGCAATCAAGTCCCTGGCCACTTCAAATGTATCCGGGGTGGAAGGCAGCTCCAGCGTCTCCACCTGGCACACTCTAGCAGGGGAGTCCAATGGCACTGGACTCGACAGACCCCCTTGCGGGTCCAAAGTTGATGGAGACGGCTCCTGCAAGACCGGCGCTGAGTGCCCATGCATGGGCCGCACCCCGGTGACGCTGTCCGACCCGGCCGCTCTGGATGTGGGCAAACACCCTCTGTCTGCCTTCTTGTGCCACTTATGCAGCACCAGATAATGCGAGCAGTGCCATGCTGTCTACACATGCTTCAGCACCGGGGAGTGTCGGTGCTGAGGATCTCTATGGCCAGAGTCCTTCCTCGGCACCGTTTCTCGAATGGAGGCCGAAGCGCTCTGCACAGAAGTGCTCAATGCCAGCTCCTGCCAGCCCGGAGCCATCTCGGGATGGAGGGCCGCTTCCATCAGGATCTGCTTCAGCCTGAAGTCCCATTTTTTTTGGTCTGTGGGTGGAACTCTTTACAGATCTTGCACCAATCTGTTGGAAGCACCTCCCCCAGACACCTGAGGCAAGAGCCATGGCGATCGCCTTTAGCATGGGCTTGTGGCAGGTTCCGCAGAGTTTAAACCCTTGGAATCAAGGCATGCTCCAAACTCCAAAAGGGGAGACAAATTGGGGTGGGGAAGGCCCCCCACTCCTAGCTAACTAACTTATTAACTTACACTAACTAAACTATTTACAGAAAGCTCAACTACAATCACTAGGGAAAGCACTTGCTAAGGCAAGCGACCACAGTTCCAATGACCGTCACTGGCGGTGAGAAGGAACTGAAGAGGCGGCAGGTCAGCGGGGCCCTATATTCACTGCCATGAAAGCATCACTCTAAGGGGCTCCACAGCAGACCTGACAAGGGCACTAGGGGTAAAACCTTCCAACGACTGTGCACGTGGTGCGCACACACCCAATTGGAATCAACATGAGCAAGCACTCGAAGACGAATAAGAACAAGCCCTATGTACAGTTCACAAGATCAAGAGATCTGTAATAAGATACACAAGATTTACTGCTTCAGATGTCACTTTATACTAAGATTAACTTAACTTCAGTTTAAACATTAAGTACATAACATAAATTAAACTCTATTTGTTTTGCTTAACAGTATACATTAAGTTTCTAAATTCCAATGAAAGTACTTGTATAACATTTTCTTATCTCCAGTTTGACAAGTTTTATTTTTGCTTATGCCATTACATAAGGTAAATTAAGTTTTTATCTCAGTTACCATTATAAGCCTTTTCGTTCACACTTTCTCAAACATTCAAATAAATTCTTTTGGGGCTGAAATTTGGTAGGGTGACTCTGGGGTCAAAGCAGAATGTGTAAAACTTCCGTGATATCAAATAGAATAGGAGGTGCTAGAGCTACACTTCCATAATATTTCAGCAGGTATTGTTTGAAAAATATTAATTTGTTTTACTTAATCTTAACACAGTATTTGAAGTGCAGACTTGAAACATAGATAAGTGGAGAACCCTGACCCCACAGTAGTGCCATTCATTGATTTTAGGCACAACTCAAGAATGTGGGGGAATAGTTGGGGAGCAGGTTGGAATGAGAGCTATGCTTCACAGTCGGAGTATTGCCTGGCTCGTGAGAGGTCCTCAGGTTTCTTAGAGACCACTAGCTAAGCATGTCACCTAAAGAGAATGACAAATGCCTCAGGACAGAAGGATTTAAACACTCAGCCAGCTCTTCATCTTATAGCATTATTGAGGTTTATATAGTCCTATATCATCCAGTTTACTTCTCTCTTCCCTGGTTTGGCAATTACACACACAGCATAAACAAGGCATGGGGGTTAGTATGCAGAAGAGCAGAGAATGACAATACACACAGATAATCAGGATGGGGTCAAACACTGATACTGATAATCTCCTGATTACACAATCCTCTTACATGCATGTCAAATAATCCTGCCTATTAGACCTGTCTCCCCTTCTCTATCAGTTTTCCCAGATCTCTTCCCATCCTCTCTCATTACTTCCCCTTATCTATTTGTATTACAGTAGCACCTCAAGGTCCCAAATGAGACAAGACAAAGGCTGGGAGGAGAAAAGAACCACAGGGTGGTAAAGTAACTTGTGTAAGTTCACACAGCATGTCTAGCACACAGCTAGAAGTAGAATCCAGGTCCCCCAAATCCCAGTCCAGTGTCCAATCCACTAGACCACCCTCACTTTTTCCCTAGTTCATCACCCAGATTTCATTGCTCTCCCCCCCGGTACATAGCTGGCAACACATGAAAATTTGCCAGGACAGTTATCTTAATAAGGGACTGACTTGAGTCCCTTGACAATTGACTCGTCTCTATCTGCATTCTGGCAGTTTCTGAATTACTTTCTTCTTAGGTGAGAAAAACAACCCAGAACTCACCTTGCTGACTATTGTTTTTCAGGCAGAGTTTAGGTCCTTTTACTTATAAAACCCTAAATGGCTTGGAATCTGCCTAACACAGACTGCCTCTCTCCGCTGCTGCAACACTGTTGCAGTTAGCTTTAGTATAGGTGTTCAATCTCCTCCAGTTTAGGGGAGAGCTGCTGGCAGGCCATTCTCTTTGGGACCTGAACACTGGAACTCATTCCAGATTCCCCTTTGTCCAAAACAGTCCAAATCCACTGTCCTTGGGGAAACACTCTGTTACAGATTGTGGGTTATGTCTGTCACAAACTGTTTGGTGAATGCCATTTTCAATTATACCCTTCACCTTGCATTGTAACCTCCATCTTAGGTTAAGACATCCAGGTGGTGTTGAAAGCCACTCAAATCTTGACAGGGTCTATTCTGGATGTTGTGTGCTTAGGGCAGGGGATGGAACACCTTGAAGAGTACAACGAGATAGCTATCAAGGACCATCAACAATGAATGACTCTTTTTTACTGGAACACTGGGTGTTCTCCTAGCACTGCCATTGCCTTTGAATGGCTCAATGACCATTGCACTTCCTTGGGACAATGGACTCTACACAGAAGCCAATGGAGGCGCACATGGAGCTGGAGCACACCTCAACCCTAGCCAAAGCGCATAAACATAAATTAGATAGACTATTTTGAAAGGAAGCTTCCAGGAGCCATTTCATCAGCATGTGTAAGCAGACCAGGCTGGAGAGAAGAGAAGCCAGGAGTGACTCTGCCTTGCCTAAAGACATTGACCAGAACCAGGATTCTCAGACAGGGTGAGATCAGATTGTCAGGACTTTTCCATAGATCTGTAACTCTCTTGTGCTTTAAGAGTCAAGTGTTTGTGGTTAAGAAATTCCTTTGCTAAGCCTTTGTTCCTTGCTTTACTGCCATCTTGTCCCTGAAGGGTGTAACTAGGATATCAGATGGACTTTGGGGGTGAACAAACAACTGGGGGCTCAGGAGGACTGTGACACTGGTTCCAAGGTCTAGGTGGCTGGATTCTGGAGTCCCACTGTCCAAGAAACCAGGACTGTACCAGAGAGCCCCAGAAGGAGGATCAGTGATTAGTCACTACCAAGACCCAGGGGGATTAAAAGCACATTTGAGTCAGCCATTGGATCCAATCACAGCAGAGTGGTGTCCATCCAGAAGGTGGTACTGGGCCAGACTGTAACCTATTGATGGCAGTGTTGTGGAATAAGTATGATGATGGGTAAAACTTTTTAAAAGGATGCTTTTGCAAGGAAGTAAACCACTGCTCTTAAACTGAAAACAGAAAGTGGATCTTTTAGTCTGTTCATAGGACAGATAGCAATGTGAATTACAAGGCCCCTAAAAAGATTAGCTTGTGCTTGCAGAAGAATCTGCCAACAGCTGATCATGAAAAGACAGAAAGGGTGTGTTTGCTGTGTGTAGATGACCAGAGGCAGAATGGGGTACAAGCCCCAGACCAGGACCTAGATGAGGTTTCCAGTTTTCTTGCAGGCCATGCAGGTGTCCAAGGAGATAGAGGCCACAATGACAGGAAGGCTGAGAAGATGATGAGTTCCCAGAGGAAGGCAGGAAGGATGATATGAGTGTAAACAGCAACCAGAGGAAAGACTGACCTCCACATCCAGGCCTAGTTCCCCAAAATTAGCAAAATCTGTAGTGGCAGAAGCCGAAGCTGGAGCAGGAAAAGCTGCAGTTTGAGAAAGAAAAGTTGCACCTGAGAGACAGAGATTAGCAGACCAGGAGCAGGAGAATCAATGAAAGCATGAGGAGTGCCAGCATGATCTGAACTTGGAGCAACAGAAGCCAGAGATTGGGTGGCCCAATAATTGGGGATGGAACACAGAATGCCAACTCCACAGGGAGCACAGGTGCTAAATTGATGCCCCACTTTAAGGAAGGAAGGTATTAAAGCCCATCGCATCACCTTTGATAAGAGGTTTGAGAAGGCTTTTCATCTGAATCAGATTTTCTTTGCAGATTGGCTCCCTCTTCTAATCCCATTACTGGTAGGAAAAACCACAGGGGGCTATAACCAAATGGAAGGTACAGACTGTGGGGATTATGAGCAATATGCTGTTCTCAATGGTGGCAGATGACAGAACAAGAAGCAATGGTCTCAAGTTGCAGTGGGGGAGGTCTAGGTTGGATATTAGGAAACACCATTTCACTAGGAGGGTGGTGAAGCACTGGAATGGGTTCCCTAGGGAGGTGCTGGAATCTCCATCCTTAGAGGTTTTTAAGGCCTGGCTTGACAAAGCCCTGGCTGGGATGATTTAGTTGGTGTTGATCCTGCTTTGAGCAGGGGATTGGACTAGATGACCTCCTGAGGTTTCTTCCAACCCTAATCTTCTATGATTCTAATATAGATTTTATTCATAGATTTTAAGGGCAAAATGGGCCACTTCAGTCATCTAGTCCAACTTCCTGCATGACACAGACTGTAGGACATCCCTGAATTAATTCCTGTTTGAAAAAAAATCCAATATTGATTTTGAAACTGCAAGTGATGGAGATTCCACCACAACCCTTGGTAATTCATTCCAGTGGTTAATTCCCCTCACTGTTAAAAAT
Organism: Mauremys mutica; assembly: GCF_020497125.1. Taxonomy (NCBI): domain Eukaryota; kingdom Metazoa; phylum Chordata; order Testudines; family Geoemydidae; genus Mauremys; species Mauremys mutica. The sequence continues at coordinate 82,232,672 of NC_059081.1, read as the reverse complement.
GTGCACGTTATTTCCAGTCTGAATTTGCCCTGTTTCTACTTCCCATCACTGGATCTTGTTATACCTTTGTCCACTAGACCAGTGGCTTTCAACCTGTGGTCCACGGACCCTTGAGGGCCTGCAGACTATGCCTAAGATTTTCAAAGGGGTTCGCACCTCCATTCAAAATGTTTTAGGGGTCCACAAATGAAGAAAAGTTGAAAACCACTGTGCTAGACTGAAGACAATCACATTTCTGGCACTCACGTAGATACATCTAGACTATGATCAAGTCACACCTTAATCTTCTCTTTGATAAGTAAATTGAGCTCCTAGAATCTCTCACTATAGGATATTTTTTTCTTTCCTTTGATCTTTCTTGTGGCTATTCTCTGGACCTTTGCCAATATTTGAACATCCTTTTTGAATTGAGAACACCAGAACTGAACACAGTATTCCAGTAGTGGTCAGGGGGAGGGATAGCTCAGTGGTTTGAGCATTGGCCTGCTAAATCCAGGGTTGTGAGTTCAATCCTTGAGGGGGCCACTTAGGGTTCTGGGGCAAAAAAAAATTGGTTCTGCTAGTGTAGGCAGGGGTCTGGACTCAATGACCTTTCAAGGTCCGTTCTAGGAGATTGGTATATCTCTTATTATTACTATAGACCAGTACAAAACAGAGATAATAAATCCTCCTTATTATTACTCAATATTCCTTGAAAATGGAGCTGCAGCAAAAACCTGATTCAAGTCACAAGCCTTCTCAAATGCAGTGAGATATCAATGTCTATCTCCCCCTCCACCCCATATATACATCCAAAGTGACTGCACCACACCTTAAGCAGACATGCCTTTGTCTGGCTTGCTAGGGGAAGGGATATACTGCTTTAGGATTGGGAGTGGAATAGAGAGATACGGACACTGCTGCAGAAGCAGAGAGGATCAGCATGGTGATGCTGTCTCATTCCCCAGGAACTGGAAGGGAAGGGAGATGATAAAGGACAAGGCCTTTTCCCCAAACCAGGCAGAGCAGCACCCACCCTCCCACCCTTGGAAATGGCAAAATACAGATTTGGTCAGGCCCCACTGTGAGCATTCTACAAGCTGCTCCTTTCTCAGGGAGGCTGGGAAGGAATTTTTCCCTCACCACCAGATTGGCCAAGGGGGACTTGGGGCGGTTTTCACATTCCCCGCAGCAGGTTGAAGGCTGGGGGCTTTGTTAGGGTGAGTAGGGAACAGGAGTTAGGCTATGATATCACAACTCATTGTGTAAATGTGGGGTGGATGTCCTGTGCAGGTACTCCATAAGGAGGGACTACAGTGATCAGACAAATGGTTTGGTAAAGGATTTAAATGAGGTATTTGTTAAAGGAGTAGAACACAGGGTGTTTAGGGTGCCTATGACTGGCACCTTTATACGCAACCTCAACTCTCATTCAAGGGAGTGGGGAGATGGCAAGGTCTTAGCAGCAGGTTGGCTGAGGGCGGGGGAGCTGACGGAAGCCTCCAGGTCAATTTTGAAATGATGGAGTTACCTGTCCTGTACACTTTTATCTGCCGAGTAGTCCCAGACATCTAATAATAAAGGTGGAGCTTAATAAAACCATATCCAGCCTGTCCTCCTTCCAGTACAGCCAGACAAATCCCACAAACCCTTTTAGCCACATCATCATTCTGTGAGCTAATGTTCAGCTGATTATCCACTATGACTCCCATGCTTTTTCATAGTCACTGCTTTCCAGGATATAATCCCCCATCCTATAAGTATGGACTACATTTTGTTTTGTTGTATATTATCTTACATTTGGCCAAACTGAAATGCATATTGCACCCACTCTATAAGTGACTTGTTCTCTTCATTGCTGACCACTCCCCAATCTGTGTCATCCGCAAACTATCAAAAACAATTTCATGTTTTCCGCCATACATTGACAAAAATATTGAATGGCATAGGGCCAAGAACCAGTCCCTGTAGGACAGGAGTCGGCAACCTTTCAGAAGTGCTATGCCAAGTCTTCATTTATTCACTCTAATTTAAGGTTTCGCATGCCAGTCATACATTTTACCATTTTTAGAAGGTCGCTTCCTATAAGTGTATAATATATAACTAAACTATTGTTGTATGTAAGGTAAATAAGGTTTTTAAAATGTTTAAGAAGCTTCATTTAAAATTAAATTAAAATGCAGAGCCCCCCGGACTGGTGGCCAGGACCCAGGCAGTGTGAGTGCCACTGAAAATCAGTTTGCATGCTGCCTTCGGCACACGTGCCATAGGTTGCCTACCTCTGCTGTAGGACCTCATTAGAAACATTCCGCTCAGTGATGTTTCCCCATTTACAATTATACTATCAGACTTATCAGTTGACCAGTTTTCAATCAATTTAATATGCGCCAATATAAAATGGCCTTGTTCCTTAAATTTTAACTGACTCCAGAGGCTTAAAGAAAGAGGGGCTTTTTCGGGGGGGGGGGGGGGGAGAGGTTCAGAAGAATAAGAGGATGCTTTATATCTAGATTTGATTTTGAAAAATAGGGAAGAACTGGTTGAGAATTTGAAAGTGGAAGGCAGCTTGGGTGAAAGTGATCATGAAATGGTAAAGTTAACGATTCTAAGGAATGGTAGGAGAGAAAACAGCACAATAAAGACAATGGATTTCAAAAAGACAAACTTAAGCAAACTCAGGGAGTTGGTAGGTAAGATCCCATGGGAAACAAGTCTAAGGGGGGAAACAGTTCAAGAGAGTGGGCAGTTTTTCAAAGAGACATTATTAAGAGCACAAGAGCAAACTATCCCAATGTGTAGAAAAGTTATATGGCAAGAGACCCCCCTGGCTTAAACAGGAAATCTTCAATGATCTGAAACTCAAAAGAGAGTTCTATAGAAAGTGGAAACCAGCTCAAATTAAAAAGGATGAATGTAAACAAATAGCACAAATAAATTGCCCAGGGAGGTTGTGGAATCTGCATCATTGGAGGTTTTAAGAGCAGCTTAGACAAACACCTGTCAGGGATGGTCTAGATCAGGGGTCCCCAACCCCCGGTCCGCGGCCCCGTACCGGTCCGCGGCCTCTTAGAAACCGGGCCGCGAACCGACCCAGTGGAGCTTCCGCAGGCGTGCCTGCGGGAGGTCCAGCTGAGCCGCGGGACGAGCGCTCCCTCCGCAGTCGTGCCTGCGGGAGGTCCGCTGCTCCCGGGGCTCAGCTGGAGCTTCCGCAGGCACGCCTGCGGGAGGTCCACCGGCTCCAGCTGAGCCCCGGGAGCAGCGGACCTCCCGCAGGCACGACTGCGGAGGGAGCGCTTGTCCCGCGGCTCAGCTGGACCTCCCGCAGGCACGACTGCGGAGGGTCCGGCAGACGAAACCGGTCCCTGGACCTAAAAAGATTGGGGACCCCTGGTCTAGATAATACTTAGTCCTGCCATGAGTGCAGGGGACTGGACTAGATGACCTCTTGAGACCCCTTCCAGTCCTACGATTCTATGATTTTATATGGACTTGGGGACTACCGCCACAAATGGACAAAAGTAGCGAGTCACTACCTTAGATGGGTTGTATGAAATGGTTGTGTTGTGAGAGTTTTATGGTCTGTGTTTCCATGACTTTAAAATGTAGGCAGTGGATAAGAAGCCAAAAGGCCACTGGGCCACAAGGTGCCTGGCAGACAAGTATGGGGACAGTAGGTCTGGTTCTGGGAGGAAGCCCAATAGAAAAGTGCTCAAGTATGGGACCCAGGAGTGGGAACGTGCAGGTGCATCCCAGCAATGGAAAATGGTTAATTCCAAAATGGAAGCAGCTACTTCTCCAAGCTAACCCCCTCGGAGAAATCCCAAAGATCTGAGGCGTTTTAACCATCAAGGAACAAAGAATAAGTGAGCTAACTGCTCAGGAACCACATATTAAGCAGCTGACAGTGCACCACAATGGACTAACATATCAGCAATCCAGGCTACACCTCAAATTTATGGAGTTAACTGTGTGACTTAGTCAGCTCATCTGAGGCATAAAACATACATGGGGCTGAGTTCATTCCTCAGACACTCTAATGGGAACAGAAACACCAGATCCCCAATGGGAACAACATGTGAAAGTTAATGGGGAGACATTCTGGGAATGGAGATACACAGGCACTGCTCAGACCCTAGTCAAGCCCCATGTGATGAAATCAAATCAGGTTCTGGAAGGCAGCCAGATATAGATAAAAGTTCCAAGGGTAAAGCTATTTGCCTTGCCTTTCGCCCTGATCTCTGTAAAGAGCCAGGAAGGCTTTAGAATGATGGTGGGGGAAACATTAGAGGATATTCCATTTAATATTTTATTGGGGAATGATGTTGTAAGTCTGAGCCAGGGTCCAGTCCTGCTACTGGAGCAATCTCAGGCAATTCTATTCACTCACAGCAGCTGAAGGATGTAAGAATACAAATGAATTATCTGGGAAAAGTAGGTCGGAGATGTCTTCCCTCTTCCAATGACAAGGAGGTGACCTGGGCAGTATCCTAAGGTGTGTGTGAGAATACAAATGGACCCATGTTGGGAGGGGAAGCAAGGAGAAAATCTGCCCACTCCCCTACAGGTTGAGTGTGCCAAACTGGCTTAAGTGCAAACACACAGAGGCAAGAGTCAGTGGCTATGGAGGCAAATCCACTGCCTCCCCCTACTGTGGAAACTGGAGTATTGCCACAGGGGACCCTGACTCTTGACCCTTGAAGAGGTGGGACAGAAAACAATCCTTGGGTAGGGAACAACAGATTGTTCCTGGGGTGGAAAACGGCTGTGATACACTGCAAAACCCATCTCTTTTCTCAGTGTTCTCGCAAAGGAAGAGTGTGTTGAAGGCTGGTGTTTACTCACTGAGGGAGTACCTCTTTTCTTTCTTGTTCTGAGCAGGTTGTTGAATTGATTCTTTTTTATATTAAAACTGATTATATGGCAAAGGCAGCCAGAGCCCTTAAGAGGTACTTGTTTATGTTTTACATAAGTTTAAATAAAATAAATGAAAAGTGGATTTTAAAAAGTTACCCCTTTAATATTGTTCCCCTTTCTGATGTTCTAACTTCCCATTAGACCTCTGTTGTCCATGGTGATGAATGTGCAGTGGACGCACTAGGTAACAGAAGAGAAGATGATGAGTAGGACAAGGAATTGAAGAAAAATGAGACGGAAAGGGAACCCACTTCAGTGGTAAGTGGGCCGTTAAAGAAGATTTGATGGTCATAAAAAGGGTATTTGATTATGAAAAGATCAGAGAAGGTTCAGTGTTCACTGAGTGGGAAAACACATCTACGGCTGAAGATGAAACAAGAAAATGAATGCAGGAAGCTAGAATACTAGATAGAACGCAATCCTCAATAACTTCAATTTTCACAATGAAGGTGAGAGTAGCTAGAATGATGGAAAGATAAATATTGAAATCAATGGGAAGATTAGAGGTATGAAATTACTGGATGCTTCCTACAGTCACCTGGAATGATTTAATTTTGAGAAAGGTTGGGTTCAAATTTTATATCCTGATAATTCTCAAGACTGATAAACACTTATTTTCTCAACTAAGGTACAGAACCACTAAATCAGAAAAGAGAATTAGATGCAATATCAAGATAGAATTGGAAACTTATGTAGCAAAAGGATATCACTTCACGTTTGATTGAGCGCATATGTAATACACCACTACCTCGATATACCGCCATCCGATATAACACAAATTTGGATATAACGCAGTAAAGCAGTGCTCCGGGGGGGGGGGGGAGGCTGCGCACTCCAGTGCATCAAAGCAAGTTCAATATAACACGGTTTCACCTATAACGCGGTAAGATTTTTTGGCTCCCAAGGACAGCGTTATATCAAGGTAGAGGCGTATATCTCCACAAATCAATAAGTTTCACTCTCACTTGCATGTTCAGCCACTACTATCTTGCTTCTATTCATTCCCACCAAAGTTAAACCAACTACGATAATGGGTTAAATACGATAATAACCAACGTCAAAGGGACCAATATACCGGTAATCCAAGACTGAGTTATTTAACCAAGTGTTCCATCACTTTTTCACAACAGAATAAAGGAAAATGGTTTCATATGTTTCATTACACTACACCAGCACCAACCTTCCTGCTATTCTAGTCAGCCAGCTCACTTGACTCCAGATCTATGCAGTCTTACTACAGTAAGTTAGTACAATGCTAAACATTGTAATAGACCAAATAAGATTTGCACTGTAAAACAAATTCTCATGTCACTAATCTAGAATACCTGAACTGTACAGTAAACCCACTGATTTAGTACTGTAAATGATAGACTACAGAGCATGTTTTGTTAAAATCCTGAAATACAGAAGTGCAATCCAACAGCACCCTCTAATGTTACAGACTAGATACACAACTGTATTTCAGTTGTAATGCTCCAATGAGTGAAAAAAAGCTCTAAAATTTTATTTTTTCCCTAAAATGTCTTAAACTTATTTCTATAGTAATATGTTCAAAAAAACCTGAATCTGAAAAGACTGCTTCTAGCTAAATTGTCTCTTAAAGGGAAGGTTATATATATATATATATATATATATATATATATAAAATTAAAAAGGACAATTAACACAATCACATTGCATATAATTAACACCACTCTCAGGATTCCATTTAAAAAATTATGTTAAAGCATTAAAATTAAGTACACAGAAGTCAGGAAAGCTAAAGTTAAGATTGCATACAAGTCTTTGCATATTACCACACAGCCTTTAATTACATGAAAGACCTCTGCCAATTCTTGACCCCCAATATACTGCCAGATGGAAAAAATAGAGATGTAGGGCTTGGAACCAAGAAAACAACATTTTGAAAGTGTGCTGCTGTAGCCAAGGATGACATACCATTTCAGCCAGGAAACCAGAATATTCTGGATCTTTGGGTGAGTATTGTTGGCATTTTATTGTATTACTTTGGGAAAAAAATATAAACTAGCTACAGCCAAGTATTGCTGTGTAAATAAGGGTAGTTTAAGTATTTCAGTTGAATTAATATCTAAGGCCCTACTTGAATCGCAGGACGATTGTCAAATAATTGCAGCTGAGTTGCAGGCAAGACATGGAAAACTGCGGAAAAATAATAATGACCCTTATTATTTGCAGTAATTTGGAAAAGCTGACAGTGGGGACTCCAGCTCTTAGCTGCCCAGAGCTGATAGCCGGGACTCCCGCAGTCAAAATTGCAGTCAAAGCTTAATATTGCGAGATTTGTAATTTCCACAATATCGCAAATTGAGTAGAACCGTATTAATATATATTTAAGTGGTTTTGAAGGATAGAGGCTTACTATTAAAAGAACAGCAAAAAGGACAGAATGGTGTAACTGAAAGAGTATTTTGTCTATTTTCCCATACCAGAAGAACTGCTAATGGGATTTTTCTCAAACACTAATGAAAATATTCACCTTCAGCCACAGACCTTGCTTGGAAAATTTCAGCCTGAAAGGTGAATGTTTTTTAACCAACAAAAAAGTATTCAAACAAGTCACTAGAATGCAAACTGACTTAAAACATTACTACAGTGGGTACAATTGGTACCCGTTACAGTAGGCTAACAGGTCTTATTTCTATGATGAAAAGGTTGCAGGATGGGGCCTCTAGTTCATAAACAAAACAAAAAACATTGATTATGTCACAAGTTTACCACTAAATCTTCCAAAATCATTTGCACTGACTATTCTGATGCTAATTGCTATAATATACTGTACCAAACTAGGGCCCAAATCTTTCAAACCTCTCTTACAGGAGAAGTCCTTGCTCTCACAAGTAATTTCATTATAGTCAATGTGTGAATAAGAGTTATTTATGAGATAAACACTGATCTGCAGGATCAGGACTAAGTGAACTAGTACATTTTTAAAACGCAGTTTCACTTGATAGAGATATCAGGTATTTCAGGATCATGTTTCTTATTTTCAGTCCTGATTCAGGATTTTATTGTACTGAAACATTTGTTTTTGGTTTTATACATTAAAAAGTTGTACCTTTTAAATCTTCAATGAATTTATAAACAAGTGTTTTAAATGTTTGATTTTTTAATACTTTTTTTTAAAACAGAAGAATTCATTCTGTGTACACACAAATTTTCTTCCATAAAAAACTTGAATGTATATCAATTAGAAACCACACAACCTCTCAGTAATAATTTTGGCTCACTGACTGCTTACCTCTTCAACTCTTAGAAGCCCGTGCTGGTCCTGCAACCTACAAAACAAAACACAACCACACTTAGATTCTTCCAATAATAAACACATTCCATTTAGTAAATGGCAACTTTTTGTCCATAAAGGGACACAGCTGCTTTGGTGGTGATTTGGCCCATAATCACTAAGTACAGTCTGAGGTGGCAACATACAATTATTAGCTGCACAAAGGGAGGGAGACTGGCCACAAGCTGCCAGCTAAGGAGTCCGCACAGCAGACACAGCTACCAGAGCCAACTACTGCGCAGCCCTCAGGCGCAGGGAGGGGACTAGGAACAGCACCAGTAGAGGCACAATTCGCTCTGGAAATCCCCAGCTGGGGGAGAACCTCTTGGAATGCCTATCAGCTGGCACAGTTTAGAGCAGCCCCTGAGGGTACTGACAGGTTTCAGAGTAGCAGCCGTGTTAGTCTGTATCCGCAAAAAAAACAGGAGTACTTGTGGCACCTTAAAGACTAACAAATTTATTTAAGCATGAGCTTTCGTGAGCTACAGCTCACTTCTTCGGATGCATAGAATGGAACACACAGACAGGGGATATTTATACATACAGAGAACATGAAAAGGTGGAAGTATGCATACCAACAGGCAGAGTCTAATCAATTGAGATGAGCTATCATTAGCAGGAGGAAAAAAACTTTTTGAAGTGATAATTAAGATGGCCCATAGAAGGTGTGAGGAGAACTTAACATAGGGAAATAGATTCAATTGGTGTAATGATTGGGAATGGGAATGGTTGGGTCATTACACCAATTGAATCTATTTCCCTATGTTAAGTTCTCCTCACACCTTCTATGGGCCATCTTAATTATCACTTCAAAAAGTTTTTTTCCTCCTGCTAATGATAGCTCATCTCAATTGATTAGACTCTGCCTGTTGGTATGCATACTTCCACCTTTTCATGTTCTCTGTATGTATAAATATCCCCTGTCTGTGTGTTCCATTCTATGCATCCGAAGAAGTGAGCTGTAGCTCACGAAAGCTCATGCTTAAATAAATTTGTTAGTCTTTAAGGTGCCACAAGTACTCCTGTTTTTTTTCCTGAGGGTACTGTAACCTGCAGCCAGGGCTGGGCAGAGAATGAGGGAGCTATAACTGGCCATCTAACAGATCCACTCATGCTCTCCTGCATCTAACATAAGAGTGCAGAAGAGAATCTGGCCCACCAGGGCACACAACTGCAAGCTATATTTAACTTTAACCACCAAAATAACCTAGAAAAATGAAGCCCGCAGGACTGTCACCTATACAGAATAAAAATCTAGTTGGATCTTAATACTTGCATCTGTGCCTAAAAATATTTTTTCTGTTTATGTTGACAAATTCCAAAATGGCTGTGGGGATCGCCAGGCTGGAGTTGGTCCTGCTTTGAGCAGGTCTCTTCCAACCCTAATCTTCTGTGATTCTATAAACCATAGAAACTATTTCCACAGTAATGTTTGTGGTTAAACAGCTGTGCAATCAAGAATTCAGAAATTATGTATTGCTGCAGAAGTACAATTTGAACATCACCTCTTCGGTATTCGGATAAATGTTTTTCTACTAAGCAAGTTTAATTTCTTTTCTTATTCATAAACTAGAATAATATTTCTAATGCTAGTTTTGTCCATAAGAGGGAGATGCTGCACTACATAAGATCACTTAAAATAAATTAAAGGCAAGAGCCATTTTTTTAAATATTACATTAACTCAGGGCTTGTCTCTATGAGGACACTTAGGAAAATTAATCTGAATTAATGAAAGGTGTGAATTTAAAATGGATTAGTTAAACCACATAAAAATCCTGTGTGGATACTCTTATTCAGAATTCAAGTGGCCTTAAATTGGTTTAGCTTTAATTCAGTCAATTAAACTAAACCAAATTAAGGGCATTTAAATTCCAAATAAGAGCATTCACACTGGGGTTTAATGTAGTTTAACTAATCCACTTTAAAAATTAATCTGGGTTAATTTTCCTGAGTGTCCCCAGGTAGACAAACCCACAGTCTGGTTAATTCACATCTGATTTTTTTTAAAACACTTCATGATGTTCAGAATCATTGGAAGATACAAGCACAGTTGAAGTGACAGAATATCTTAAGGATATTCCCCAGATGATGATGCAAGGAAGTAAGTGACATGGAGACAAAGCCAAGTCTAACATTCACTGAAGTCAGTGAGATTTCCATTTACTTCAGTGAACACTGGATTAGATTTATCAGCCATTTCCTGTGCCCCTTCATCAATCCCCTCCCCACCCCAAATAGTCCCATAGACACAAAGCTCAGTTGATTTTGCACACATATATTTGACTCTTTTGTCTTTAGTTCACAGAAAATACTTTATCTTGAATTCAAACATCTCAGTGGAACCTTGCTTTTAAACAAACATTTTTTCTTCTGACAGTTCCGATTGTTATATAAAATTATAGTTTCCAATACTGGGTTGTCACATATTTCTGGTGTCCTTTCTTAAGAAAATGTTATTTTTTTAATATTTAGAAATTTATTCCATATTTTCAGCTGTTGTCATTTAATGTAGCTTCCCTTGATTTCAGTGGAGCTAACCTGATATACAGTTGCTAAGAATCTAGTCTAAATTTAAAACAATTTAACATTTATAAAGTATATAAGCTACTTCCCGCCATAGATGCTTACATAAATATAGAAGCAGCAAAGAATCCTGTGGCACCTTATAGACTAACAGACGTTTTGCAGCATGAGCTTTCGTGGGTGAATACCCACTTCTTCGGATGCAAGCATCCCAAGAAGTGGGTATTCACCCACGAAAGCATACTGCAGCATGAGCTTTCGTGGGTGAAAAACCACATCTTCGGATGCAAGCATCCCAAGAAGTGGGTATTCACCCACGAAAGCTCATGCTGCAAAACGTCTGTTAGTCTATAACGTGCCACAGGATTCTTTGCTGCTTCTACAGAACCAGACTAACACAGCTACCCCTCTGATACTTGACTACATAAATATATAGGATCAGAATCAGGCAATAGGGATTTCATGCCTGGAACTGTTTCATAAGATCCTTTATGTTTTTAATTTTATATACATTTTAAACTTTAAAAAATATTAAAAGTATTTAATTCAAATTTTTCAAAAATATTTGTGCCACATTCTGGCAACTCAATCCCTTGCCAAAAAAGCTTGATCAGCAAAAAATTCTCTGTTGTCCCACAAAAAAGTTGGTCAGCTACTCCCAAATACAAACACGGACGCTCACCTGACATATTAATATTTTCTTTATAATCTGTTTTTGCCTCACAATCATTCAAAGGACATAAAAGGTATTAAGAAGAGGTTCTTTAAATACATTACAAGCAAGAGAAAGATGAATTAAAGTATAGATCCTCTACTTAGCAGGAAAGGAGAGCTAATAACTGATGACATTAAGAAAGCTGAGGGGTTTAAATATCTATTTTGCTTCAGTCTTCACTGAAAATGTTAATGGTGACCAGATACTTAACACAATTAATATTAACAAGGAAAGGAACACCAGCCAAAATAGGGAAAGAACAGATTAAAGAATATTAGATAAGTGAGATGTATTCAAGTCTGAAGCAATCTCAGAACCATTAGTAATTATCTTTGAGAACTCCTGGAGAAGGGCTAACACAGTACTTATCTTTAAAAGGGGGAACAAAGAGAACCCAGGGAATAATAGACCAGTGTTACATTATCTGATTAAAATATGACCATGTAGATCGTTGCTACCACTGTTATATAATTGCGACAAATCTTGTACAAAGTATGTCAAGTAAGGTGTCTATGGAAAGGTTATGAGTTGCTGAATATGATTATCCTATTTGTATGCATGTATCATTTTTGTATCTCAGGTTATAAATATTAACTATGTACCTGTCTAGCAAATGTTTGTTCATGTGGTTACACCAACAAGGTATTTAGCCAGCACACTGTGAAGGAACTAGTTGAGTTGAATGGCCCATCAAAGAACACTTGACTCAGAATGGACCATGGAAGACGCCTACCTAAGCTTAATGGATTTTCCTGTGAACATTCTAACTAAAGTATGGGTGATGGCTTCTACTATGACTAAGCAAAGCATGCATGGACTTGTGACTTGCCCCTGTGACACCAAACACCATCTTGTTACCTGTAACTTTCCACAGTGAGAACAATGGGATTCCCTTCAATTGGCAGAAACTACAAACAGCCCTTGAAGCATCTCCATTTTGCCTCTTTCCTGCTCAAACCTCTGGACTATGATGAACTTGTACTAATGGGAGCATTCTAACCAAGGGACTAAGGACCTTCCAATGATTTGGAATCAGCCAGAGACTTAACAAGACCGCAGTTTATTCCATCACTGCTATAAGCCTGATCCAAGAACTTTGCAATTATTGTATGTGTTTGATTCCTTTAACCAATTTTAACTCTCACCTTTCTCTTTCTTTCTTTCTTTTTATAAATAAACCTTTAGATTTTAAGATACTAAAGGATTGGCAACAGTGTGATTATTGGGTAAGCTCTGAGTTGTATAGTGACCTGGGTATATGGCTGGCCCTTTGGGATCAGAAGAAACTTTTGTTTGATTAAATTGGTTTTCAGTAACCACTCATCATTAAGTCTAGTGTCTGCGTGTTGAATCCAGGACTGGAATACCTAAGGAGGCTGCATTTCTGACTTCTTGTTAGCCAGTATGGTGAGACAAAAGTTTACTTTTCTTGCTGGTTTGGTACATCTCATGGAAGATGAACCACGAGTTTTGGGGTGTGTCTGCTCTTTTTCCCAGCAGCTTGTTCTGAATTTGGTATTCTCAGTTGTGACCCACGAAAGCACAGTGACAACCAGTCAGCCTAACTTCAGTATCTGGAAAGTTATTGGAACTTAATCAATTTGTAAGCACCTGGAGGATAATAGGGTTATAAGGAATTGCTAGCATGGATTCCCAAGAACAAATCATGCCATGCCAGCCTCACTTCCTTCTTTTACAGGGTTACTGGCCTAGTAGATGGGAGAACCAGTTGATGTGATATATTAATTTTAATAAGGCTTTTGACACAGTTCCACATGATATTCTCATAAGCAAACCAGGGAAATGTGGTCTCGATAAAATTAGTATAAGATGGGTGCACAACTGGTTGAAAGATGATACTCTAAGAGTAGTTATCTGTGGTTCACTGTCAAACTGAGAGGATATATCTAGTGAGGACCCAGAGGAGTCAGTCCAGGGTCCAGTATTCTTCACTAATGACTTGGACAATGGAACGGAGAGTATGCTTATAAAGTTTGCAAATGGCATCAAACTAGGAGGGGTTGCAAGCACTTAGGAGGACAGGATTAGAATTCAAAATGTCCTTGACAAATAAGAGATTTGGTCTAAAATCAACATGCAAATTATTACACTTAGGAGGGAAAAATCAAATGCACAGCTACAAACTCGGGGGTAGCTACCTTCACGGTTGAACTGCTGAAATGGATCTGGAGGTTATAATGGATCTCAAATTGAATACATCTCTACCCCATTGTAACGCCACCCGATATAACACGAATTCGGATATAACGTGGTAAACCAGCGCTCCGGGGGGGCAGGGCTGCGCGCTCCCACAGATCAAATCAAGTTCAATATAACGCAGTTTCACCTATAACGCAGTAAGATTTTTTGGCTCCCGAGGACAGCGTTATATCGAGGTAGAGGTGGATAAGTCAACAATGTAATGCAGAAGCAAAAAAGGCTAATATTCTGGGGTGTATTAACAGGTGTTGTATGTAAGACACAGGAAGTAATTGTCTACTCACTATTGGTGAGGCCTCCCCTGGAGTGCTGTGTCCAGTGCTGGGCACTACACCTTAGGAAAGATGTGGACAAACTGGAGAGAGCCCAGAGAAGAGCAACAAAAATGATAAAAAGTTTAGAAAATCTGACCTGTAAGGAAAACCCAAAAAAATCTGAGGATGTTTAGTCTTGAGAAAAGAAGACTGAAAGGGAACCGGATTGCAGTCTTCAAATATGTGAGGAGCTGTTATAAAGAGGACAGTGATCGATTGTCCACTATGTCCAGTGAAGGTAGGACAAGAAATAATAGGCTTAATCTCCAGCAAGGAAGATTTAGGTTAGATAATAGGAAAAGCTTTCTAACTCTATCGGTAGTTAAGCTCTGTAAGATGTTTCCAAGGAAGGCTGCGGAATCCCCATCTCTGGAATTTTTAAAAACAGATTGGATGTTTTACAAATAATGAAGACTGAATTTTGTTATTCATATGGTATTTCCATATTGTGCATATATTTACATTTTTTTCATTATATGTTTATATTTTAAATAAAAACAATAATAAAGTTTCAAAAACAGAGATGGTCGAGGTTTACTTGGTCCTGCCACAATGCAGGGGGCTTGACTTGATTACTTCAAGGTCCCTTCCAGCCCTACATTTCTATGATACTATGTTAACCCAATTCACTGAACTAACATGATGGGGGGGGGGGGAACAACCCTTTGCTTGTCAAGATGGGGCTAGTGGAATGCTGCAGTGAGGTACTGGGGAATGGTGCATGCACTGAGCTCTAGAACTGAATGGATTTACCTGCAATTAGCAAAAGCCATATCCCTAGCTGCTCCTCCCTCACCACCACCCCACACCCCTGGGCAAATTTCAAAGGCTTGCTGCAAACAATGGAAGTGTTAGAGCTATTGAAAAGAAAAGTCACAAGAAACTTTCATGATGAAAAGTGTTAGGCGGAGGCTAGGAGGTGGAGGGGCTTTTGTTGACTTACTTTTGCATCTGGCCCTTTTCTTATTTTCCATTGAAGTTGCAAAGCTAAAGGGTGTCAAGTCACCTGACCTCAGACCATGGTGTCCATTGGGCTTTGACAATGTGCCCTAGCAATCTTGGATGCATCTCTGCCACTATCTAAACACTACTTTGGTTGACCCTGCTGGGAGAGGGAGGGAAACCTCACCTGTCGAACTGATGTCATCTCCCATTCTATGAACAAGGTCTGATTCCTCCCTGTCCAAGAGACGAGTAAAATCTTCATTCTGATGTAAGCTTCAGTCTCATGTAACTAACAGAGCATACTTATTTCCTTCTATCTTTCATTTCTGTTTTGTTGCGGGGAAACTGATTTAATAAAATTACAAGTTTGTAAGTGAGCTGAAAATTTTTGGATTGCAATCTATTTAACTGTGTCATCACAACCTTGTTGACACTGCAATCAAATTTCACATTACCATCGTAACTTAAAGATGTAGAAAACAAAATTGATTTGTAAGTTAACTATGTGCTACACAGAGAAGTTAATAAAGTATAGAAGGTTTACATCTCAAATGGTTATGATAGATATCCTAAAATATAGCTTGGCCTGGAAGGTTTAGATTTTTATCCATAGATTATTTACTAATATTTATTTCCCCATATATACACACAAATCTATGAAAAAATATTTCCATCAATTATAACTGAAATTTACATATAGGCAAGATAAGAAAAATGATGTTTGATAATTTGGAGTTTGATTAAAGGATATTTACCTTGTATATTTTGACATCTGATGTTGATCATTTGTGTTCTAACAGTTATAAAACTTTAACTTTCTGAATGTCAACATCTACTACCATTAAATTCCCCACAACTGTAAACGTTATGATAAAAATAGAATACTTAAAAATAAACATCAATATTATAAAAATTGAATTCTGCCAAACCTAAATATAGCACTAGCCGTGGAGTGCAAAGTCAGAAAAATTAATCCTACAACCATGACAGGGTTCAGGTTAGTCATATAAAGACTGACCATATTACTCAACACTGCAGACTTTAGCGTATGCCTGCATGCTGAAATGTAAAGGCATAACTATACTCGTATAATTATATGCTGCAGTTACACCAGCATAACTACCTATGTGAACACACTTCTTACAGAGTAAGAGTACCTTTTTTCCAGATTAATTTATAGTGCTTTTAAAGTGACAAATGAAATGAGAAAAAGGCACTCCACTCTGGAATAAGAGTGTCCACACAGGTAGTTACAGAAGCATAATTATATCAGACAAGTTTATTGCCATAAACAAAGAATGGGGCTCCACTGTATTTGGTACATACAAAGGGACAGACAGCCCCTGCCCCAGATAGCTTACAGTCTAAATAAACATGACAAACAGAGGGTGGGCAAAGGGGTAAAACACAGACAGAGTAAATAATATGATGGCTAACGTCATGTTAGTTCCACAATTTATTTTTGGAGGTGAGGGGGTTAGTTAGGAAGGGATATTTTAAATGGAAAGAAAGAGAAGAGACAATAGAGCCCTGCACAACCTGACCTGAATCCAGTGGGACCCAACTTTAAGTGCTGGATTCAGGCCGGGTCAGAAAACAACCTTCCCCTCCTAGGTTCAGGCCAGATCTGCTTTCCTTCTCCTGCCTACGGGGTCAGTGCGGTAGCAGTTGTGTGCTCCACTTCTGCTGGCCACTGCCACCTCACTGTGCTGTGGAGTGAGTCACAGCCCCTCTGACTCTGCAGCACACACAGCACAGCAGGGGGTGGCTGTTGGCAGGGGTAGGACATGACAGACACCAGCCTGCCAACCCCACGGGCTAAAGGATGTCTCCTCAGTCAGCTGTCCAGTATCTGTACACTTCATTTTGCAAACAACATTTAAGTGAAAAAGAATATGAAATGCTGTGGTGCATATTATAACCCCATATACAAGCATGCTATAAAAACAGACTACCGTCATTTACACACACTTCAACAGGTGCTAAATGAAAGGTAACCACTTGAGGGCACTGAAGACTAAGCAGAATGTCTACTAGCTTCATAAATAATTTCAATATAAATATGGTTTATAGTTTGAATTAAAAAAACACCATGTAATTTTGAACTAAAATTGTATCCACCAAGTATGGATATTTTAGTTTAGTGTGGAATCAAATTTGAAATGCACATAATTTCTAAGTTTAAATTGCTCAAATATTAACTTACAACAATCTCAAATCACTACTTCTCAAAAGGTTTGAGACTCAATTTATTAAAGTTGCCAACTTTTTTTCAAATGGTATACCATACACTATTTCAAATCAAATTAGCTCTTCTGCTTATTTAACTTTAACACACACTTATATAGGCCTTTCATTCAGAATAAAAATACCGCACAAACACATACGCACACACATAGAGGGGATCACTTCATCTCAAATTACAGCCAACTGATGTCAAATTCTGTAATGTGTGGTCCCTATCTGGATTCCAAACGTGGGTACACATTCACGCCATGCACCAGAGCCGGAACTGTACATAGTAGTGACCACTGACCCGCACATGTGTCAACTGCGTCCAAGGCTTTAAAAGGCTGTGAGGGTCGACAATGCTCTAGTTCCCCCATACCAGGAAGCAGAGGAGTCTAAAGCAAAGGGGATGGAGGGTGGGATTAGAATCCAGACAGGGATCACACATCTCAAAGAACCTCCAGATACAGTAAGTAACCTTCTCTTCTTCTTCAAATGACAGTCCTATGTGGACTCCAAATGTGGGAAAGTAGCGAGCAGTGCTCAGCGTGGAGGCAGGCGTGAGGGCTCACCAGAAGACACAGTCCGAAGGACCGACAGCAGCATTCAATGCCAAGACAGGGCAATGGCATAATGGGTGGAAAAGGTGTGAGGTGGGCGCCCTACAAATGTCATTCCAGGGAACAACCACAAGGAAGTTGATATCACAGCATATGCCCGGGTAGAGAGTACTGTGACTTGGGGGTGGGGGGGAGGGAGAGAAGGAAGACATGGGAGAGCGTATAGAAGTCTGTGATGCAGCAAGAGATCCACTTGGAGAGTCACTGTGAAGAGAGAGTGCGACTCCGGCAGCACTCTGCAACGGCGAAGAAGAGTCGAGGAGACACTTGGAAGGCGCGGGTGTGTTGGAGATAAAAGGCCAATGCCAATGCCCAGCGAACATCTAAAATGTGGAACGCACACTCACAGGAGGAGGCATTCAGTTTACAGGAAAAGACTGAGAGATGCACGCACTGGCTGAGGTGAAATGGGGGGGCCACCTTGGGAAGGAACTTGGGATGGAGACGGAGGAAGATGGTGAATGGCGGGTCCGCAGTTTGTTAACTTACCTCATGGATGTGATGGCCATCAAGAAGATTACTTTCATGGAAAAGTGGGCAAGGGAGCAGATTGTGAGTGGTTCAAAGGGTGAGTTAAGGTTAAGGCGGAGAGAATGAGATTAAGGTCCCAAGAGGGGGTAGGTTTATACACAGTGGGGAAAGCATTGAGATGGCCATGAAGGAAGCAGGATGTGGTTGGGTGAGAGAAGACAGAACACATCCACAGGGGGGAAGAAAAGCACTAAGCGCTGCCAGGTAGATGCAGATGGAGGAGTTGGTGAAGTTCGACTGGTGTAGGTGAAGGAGGTAGGAAAAGGAAATAGAATAGAAAAGGAATAGAGACAGAGTCAATGGGGTGATGGTGGCAGCACGCCCGTGTAATAAAACAACACCACTTGACCTGGTAGCAGGCCTGAGTGGATAGGCATGGGCTATGCGTAAGGATGTCACAGAGGGGGGCAGAGAAGAACTTGTCGACGCACTAACTCCATCCAAATACCAGGCCATGAGATGGAGAGGGCCTGCGTTGGGGTGACCCAGACGACCATGAGCTTGCGTGAGGAGATCCAAGAGGACTGAAAGACGGATCAAAGGGCGAGTTGAAAGGTGAAGGAGATCCATGTAACAATACTGGTGAGGCCAGGAAGGGACAATTAGAATGATTGTTGCCTGGTCATGGTGTACCTAGAGCAGGACTTGGGGAAGCAAGGGGATGGGGGGAAAGGCATAGCGGAAGTCAGTGATCCACGGGATCAGAAGGGTGTTGCCCTGGGAACCCAGTCCGAGGGTGTCCCTAGAGCAAAAGTGGGGAAGCTTGTGTTTCTCCGGTGCTGGAAGAGGTCCCAGCATGGCGTGCACCAGAGATGAAATAGGGAGTGGAGAGTGGGGTCATGGAGGTGTTGAGGAGGATGTGTAGGGTCCAGATAATGGTGAAGAGGTGGGCCCAGAATGGTGCCACAAGAAGCCAAGGTAGGGAAATACAGAGTGACCCAGGAGACGCATGTGGACTGCCATGATGGCGAAAACCTTTGTAAATATGCAGGGGGCAGTAGCAATCCCAAAGGGAAGGACCTGGAATTGCTAGTAGGAACTCCCTACCATGAAGCGGAGGAATTTGCAATGAGTGGGGTGGATGTCTATATGGAAATATGCATCCTTCATATTGAGAGCCATGAACCAGGCTCAAGGGGGAAGAGAAGGTATGATGAAGGGGGAGCATGACCATCCGAAAATGGAGTCTGTGGATAAATTTATTGAACAACCAGAGGTCCAAAATGGGATGGAGACCACCTCCCTTCTTCAGTACGAGAAAGTAAAGAGAACAGAAACCATGGCTGTGGTAGCACTTTGGAACAGGTTCTATGGCACAATTCTGGAGGAGGGCACCTGCTTCCTCTTGGAGAAGATGGTATTGGGAGGTATCTCCGGGAGGTCCCCAGGTTGGGTGACAGGGTGGAAAGGAGAGAAATTCTGTGGTACCCCAATGAACAATGTCCAGCAGCCAGAGATCGGTGGTAATCGCACCCCAGTTGTAACCAAAGAGGGCAAGACGACCCCCGAAAACAACCTGGAGGGTGACTGGAAGTTCACACTTCTCGGGGAAGGAGTCAAAAGGACTACTTGGAGGAACGTTGCAGGAAGGCAGAAGTGGCAGGAGCAGCAGGAGCGGAAAAGCGGGATCACTGTGAGCACAGGTGATGCCAAGACAGTTCCAATGGACATTGAGGATAGGGCTGGTAAGTGGCTCAAGGGTAGGGTCTGAAGGTCAACCTCTGTTGCCTGTGTGTTGGGGCTAGGGTATGTATACTCAATGACTGAAGGGTGGCACGAGTCCTTAAGGGAGTGCAAGGATTCATCAATTTTTTCACTAAATAGTTTGCTGTCGTCAAAGGAGAGGTCCTCGAGTGTAGTCTGGACCTCCTTTGGAAACCCACTACATTGCAGCCAGGAATCACGGCGGAGGACAAACCCCGAGGCCAGAGAGAGGGACGCAGTATCAGCAGAATCAACCGCTGCCTGGAGAACCACCTTGGTGACCAAATTGCTTTCGTCCAGAAGGTGTTGGAAGTCCTGCTGCTTCTCTGGAAGGAGGAAGTCTTGGAATTCTGCAAGCTTCAAAGTATGAGAGGAAGTCACACTTGGCCAGGATGGCCTGCTAGCTGGCTATGCAGAATTGGAGACCCACAGAAAAGCAGACCTTGCAGCCCAGCAGGTCCAGCATTTTGGCGGCGTGATCCGGGTGAGGGGGATAGATTTAAAATGCTGTTGCGGGCTGCGCTCAGTCACCGTGTGGACTAAAGAGAGTTCAGTGGCGAGTGTGTAAACAGAAAGCCTGCCCCTTTGTAGTGCATGAAATAACGATGCTCTATCCCCTTGCGAATAGGGGCACAAGAGGCCCGGGTGTGCCAGACCATCTAGGCCAGTTGTAAAATGGCCTTGTGAATAGGCAGGGAGGTAAGGAAAGGCCCGGGGGGGGGGTGTAATATACCCAGAAACTGGCTCTGGGGGTCCTGTATGTCTTCTATGGGCAGGCTGAAGGCTGTAGCCATCCGTTGAAGCAGATCCTGGTATTTCAGGTGGCCGTCGGGGGGGGGGGGAGGGCAGAGAGAGTAAGGATAGAATAAGTGCATTGTCCAGGGAGGAAGAGGTGCAAATAGGGACTGGTGGGTCTGATGGTACCACCGGTACCGTAAGTGCCAGCAGTACCAGAACATCCTGGGGCTCCTCATAGACAGAGGGAGGGACTGTGTGCATAGGGGACAGCGATGATGAGGGCATGGTTGCCCCCCATGGTCACGGTAGGGGTCCCAAGTGGCCCAGTATGGCCAAGCATAGAGATCACCAGTCATCGGCGATGCCTGCAGATAGTGGAAGCATGGGTCGACCAGCGGAGCATACATCGGTTGATATGGGTGGCGCTGTGGGTCCAAGCTATACGACCATGCGGGCATGAAGGCGTAGTCTGCCTTAGAGGATCACTCGGAGGCTGAAGGCAGGTCCGGTAGGGGCAGAGCCGTCGGGACTGCCTCACCATCAGTCTTGGATGAAACAAAGCTGGACAGTCCAAGAGCAAATGGTTCCTCTGTAGAAGGGCCCAGCAGAGAGAGAGAGAGAGGGGAGCAGGTTGCTGGAGAAGCGGCTCATCTGCGGGACACAGCAGTCTGGAAGTGACGAGTCCCAGAGCATGGAGGAGAGCCGGCATATGGCAACATCAGTTCAACCACTGACACGAGAGGAGACAAGTGCCCCAATGTATGCAGGGACCAGGCATGCAAGTCCAGATGGTCCCAGTGGAGTGGATGGGACCAGGAGTTAAAGTGGCAGGGCCAATGGAGCACAGTGCTTCGACTTAGACTCATAGACTAAGGTCAGAAGGGACCATTATGATCATCTAGTCTGAAATCCTGCACAATGCAGGCCACAGAATCTCACCCATCCACTCCTGTAACAAACCCCTAACCTATGTCTGAGTTATTGAAGTCCCCAAATTGTGGTTTGAAGACCTCAAGCTGCAGAGAATCCTCCAGCAAGTGACCTGTGCCCCATGTTGCAGAGGAAGGCGAAAAACCTCCAGGGCCTCTGCCAATCTGCCCTGGAGGAAAATTCCTTCCCGACCCCAAATATGGCGATCAGTTAAACCCTAAGCATGTGGGCAAGAACCACCAGCCAGCACCCAGGAAAGAATTCTCTGTAGTAACTCAGATCCCACCCCATCTAACATCCCATCACAGACCACTGGGCATACTTACCTGCTGATAATCAAAGATCAATTGCCAAATTAATTGCCAAAATTAGTCTATCCCATCATACCATCCCCTCCATAAACTTATCAAGCTTAGTCTTAAAGCCAGATATGTCTTTTGCCCCCACTACTCCCCTTGAAAGGCTGTTCCAGAACTTCACTTCTCTAATGGTTAGAAACCTTCATCTAATTTCAAGTCTAAACTTCCTAGTGTCCAGTTTATATCCATTTGTTCTTGTGTCCACATTGGTACTAAGCTTAAATAATTCCTCTCCCTCCCTAATATGTATCCCTCTGATTTATTTATAAAGAGCAATCATATCCCCCCATAACCATCTTAGGTTAGGCTAAACAAGCCAAGCTCTTTGAGTCTCCTTTCATAAAATAGGTTTTTCATTCCTTGGATCATCCTAGTGGCCCTTCTCTGAACCTGTTCCAGTTTGAATTCATCCTTTTTAAACATGGGAGACCAGAACTGCACACAGTATTCCAGATGAGGTCTCACCAGTGCCTTGTATAACGGTACTAACACCTCCTTATCTTTGCTGGAAATACCTCGCCTGATGCATCCTAAAACCGCATTCGCTTTATTAACGGCCATATCACATTGGCGGCTCATAGTCATCCTGTGATCAATCAATACTCCGAGGTTCTTCTCCTCCTCTGTTACTTTCAACTGATGTGTCCCCAGCTTATAACAATAGTTCTTGTTATTAATCCCTAAATGCATGACCTTGCACTTTTCACTATTAAATTTCATCCTATGACTATTACTCCAGTTTACAAGGTCATCCAGATCTTCCTGTATGATATCCCGGTCCTTCTCTGCATTGGCAATACCTCCCAGCTTTGTGTCATCCGCAAACTTTATTAGCGCATTCCCACTTTTTGTGCCAAGGTCAGTAATAAAAAGTTTAAATAAGATTGGTCCCAAAACTGATCCCTGAGGAACTCCACTAGTAACCTCTTATGCTCTGATCGGGACTTCTTCAGTGCTGGAGCATCCAGGTTAACGCACAACTTCTCACCCGGCCTAGCACAGCTTGGGGAGGCAATGCTGCATTTAGAGGCAGTCCCCATCGGAAAGACACCTTTTTGCCCATGGCTGTGCTTCCTGTGAGCATGGTGGGTGTTGGGCAGTTGCGGTCGTGCCACTGGTGCTGGCTAGGAAGGGCCCAAAACGGTGCTCACCACTGGGACGAGTGGCACTCCGCCAGATGCGTCAGTGCCAGATCCAGTTGTGCGTGTGAGCACATTGCCTCCTCCGTAAGGAACTTGTGAAGGTGAAGATCCCTAGCGTCTCAAGTCCGAGCCGGGAAAGAGCGGCAGATGGAGAAGTGGGTAGCAATACGAGCTTCACCCAAACAGTAGAGGCAACGTTGGTGCTCAACACTCACAGAGAAGGAGTGTGGGAATAAAGCACAATATTTAAACCCAGCTTGCCGGGGTATTGTCCCTGGGCTGGGGAGGAGCCCCGCAAGGGGAGAAGTCCAAAAAAGGAGACTTAAAGTAACGAACTAATGGACAACTATATACAACTAGAAAAACCATCTACAGACAATGATCAAAGAACAGTTCTCTTAGCAAGCTAAAAGCCCCAAGGAATAGGGGTTCCGACTGTGACCATGCGGCAGTAAGAAGGAATTAGAGCAGCTTCAACCAGCAGAGCCTCTTAAAGCCTCGGACACATCATCTGGTCGATGCACGTGTGGGTCAATGGACACTACTATGAACAGTTCCTGCTCCAGTGCATGGTGCACATGCATACCCATGGTTGGAATCCACATAGGGAGCTCATTTGAAGGACTTCCAGAAAGGCATCCACTTATTACGTGAACGCATAAAGAGATGGAGACTCCACCATTTCTATTTGTTTGCTCCAATGGTTAGTCACCCTCTCTGCTAAAAATCCGTGCCTCATTTCCGACATGAATTTGTCTCGCTTCAGCTTCCAGACAGTGGTTCTTGAGCCATGCCTTTCTCTGTTAGTTTAAAGAGTCTTTTAATACTCAGTATTTTCTCCCCGTAAAGGTACTTAAATTCTAATCAAGTCCTCTCTCAATCTTTTTGATAAGCTAAAAGCAGACTGAACTCTTTTAAGTCTCTCACTGTAAGGCATTTTCTCCAACCCTAGAATAATTTTTGCAGCTCTTTGCTGCACCCTCTCCAATTTTTCAACATCCTTTTTAAAATGTGGAAACCAGAACTGTACACAGTAGACCAGTATCTATCTCACAAATGCCTTATACAGAGATAAAATCACCTCCCTACTCCTGCTCATGGTTCCACTGTTTAAACATCCAAGGACCACATTTGCCCTTTTCTCCACAGCTTTGAACTAGGAGCTCATGTTCAGTTGTTTGTCCAGTATGACCCACTGCTTTCCAGGATACAGTCTCCACATTCTGTAAGTATGGTCTTCATTCTTTGTTCCTTTCACTTGGCTATATTAAAATGCCCTTTGTTTGAATGGGTTCAGTTTACCAAGCAATCCAGATGGATCTGTGACTGCCTGATCATCATTTATCGTTCCACCAATCTGTGTGTCATCCACAAATTTTATCAGCAGTGGTTATGCCATTCTGCAGCTGCCCAAAGCTTTGCTATCTTTGCTGTTCTCTTCTCTCTCACTCTGTGTTTACCTTGTAGGAAATAGGGACGGACTTCAGCAACAGAAACAACAGCTCCAGCCCATCTGAATATTTTTCTTCCCCCAACCTCCCCCCCCCCAAAGGACAGTTTTCACCTTCTTTAATCTCATCAAAGACAGACTTTCACAAGAGGTTGAGGGTTCTTCTAAAACCTCTCTACAACTAAAGGGAATATTGTTAAAACAAAAGGCTTCCTTTGCACTTTACATTTCAAATGTTTTAACAGTTTCTCCTTTTCTGAATTTTTTAACCTTTTATTAATAGTGTGTGTGCCATAAGACTAAGCAAGTCAAGTCTCTGTATCCCAGGCCTTGTATAACTGTTTAATATTGTACACTGACAGGGTCATGTGAATACCTTTGACTCTCTGGGCCTGTTTATTCTATTGAAATTAATATAACAGGCCTTCTGTGCTCTCAGGAGGTGAAAGAGAGCATTGTGACAATACAGTGAATGGAGGCATGGATTATTTTTTTCTGATGGCAGTGTGGCCTCAGTATTATTGACAGTTATAGGAGATGTCAGCCATTTTGAAAATGGACAGTTTTTCATAGAATTTTTTCAAGCAGAACTATTTTCTTGACCTCTGCTGAAGGAGAAACTGTCAGTTATGAAAAATAATGGATAAAATTGACCATTACTTCAAAAAGAAGTTCTTCAAATGTAGCTTACCTACAAGATTTCAGTGGGTTTTAACTACATGGGAAGGATGTAAAATCTGCATTACTCCATTAAGATAGTATTAGGACAAAAAGACCTTACACAGAGTACCAAATCTCTTAAAGGAGTCATTTATTTATTTTTTAAATTCATAGAATCAAATAATCATAGAAGATCAGGGTTGGAAGAGACCTCAGGAGGTCATCTAGTCCAACCCCCTGCTCAAAGCAGGACCAACCCCAACTAAATCATCCCAGCCAGGGCTTTGGCAAGCTGGGCCTTTAAAACTTCTAAGGATGGAGATTCCACCACCTCCCTAGGTAACCCATTCCAGTGTTTCACCACCCTCCTAGTGAAATAGTGTTTCCTAATAGCCAACCTAGACCTCCCCCACTGCAACTTGAGACCACTGCTCCTTGTTCTGTCATCTGCCACCACTGAGAACAGCCTAGCTTCATCCTCTTTGAAATTCAAACTAGTCAATTTGTAAATCTTCATAAAATGCATCCTGTACTCATAAATTTAGGGAAGGACACACTATTTTTCATACATGAAGTCAGAGCTGCTGAATCCTTTCTTTAAGTCAAAACTCAACTAAGCCTTGATTATGGAGTTAAAACTTTTTGTCTAGAATTATTCAGTTGTCTTTCATTAAAGAAATCAGTGTCTATTAAAGCATTTGTAACTATAATCATGGCTGCAATTTTGAAAGTGTTTCCATTCCAACCCTCTTTCCCCCTCACCCTCTGTGAGTTACTCATATAACTTTCTCAAATTATTAGGTTGAAACTTTCCTCACTTGTTTATAGTTAAAAACCCACTGAATGTATGTACAAAATTAGCTCATCCATTCATACTGAATACTGAAATATTAAAATATTTTGCCCACCTTTTAAAAAATTTTTGCTTAGATATAAACTTTCAAATGGCAGAAATTATAAACTTCACATTTTAGTTGTTTACAATATTCATAAAATAAAAGAAATATTCCAAATCTGGAGAAAATTGGTTAAATTTATTTATGATATGAAGATTTAAAGATGTGTATGTGAAGATAGTTCTCTCTAGGTCAACTCAAAACTAAAATCAGTAAGAAGGTTGTGGGTGTTTGTAACTTCTTTAGCTTTGGGGTGCCTTCACTGCTTAAACTGTCTTCAGGATAAAAGGTGGCTAAGCACTTACAGCAAGGTAAGTGCTAAGCTGACAAAGTCTTATGGAAGCTTAAAATTTCAAACCACCTTAAACTCTAAAGAATAAACTACAAAACAATAATAATGTTATGCCCTTTCTTGCTTATAAAGACAGCTTCAGCAAGGGTTGGGTTTTGGAGGACTTTAAAAAAAAAAAAAAAAAAGACCTAAGTCCTGACTTCCCTCCAATAAAATTAATGAAGGGAGACTGGAATGACCTACTAATCTGAAACCTGGGCTGCAATTATCCCAGTTCTACAGTAAGAGGGAACTGCATTCAAATAATTCACACTGAATTTGACTACCCAGCACTCAACATTATCTCCCCCTCAACAACAACAGATCTGCATTCATGCTTCAGCTTATCCTGATGCTACCACTCTAGTCCTCCAAACTTTGCCAGAGTTCACCAACAAAGATGGAAAGTCAAAACGTTTTCAGAAATACATAAAACAAATGTTGACCCCATTCTATATATTAAAAGATTAGTAAAAGGGTTTAAGACAATTTGGTCCTGACCTGTAAATTTGCCTTCTCAGATCAGAAAATGTATGACATCAGTCTGGATGATACTGTTGGGTAAGCTCATCTACAAGCAGTTAGGAGACAGTTCAATTATAGAAGGTCTGGCACCCAAGTGCTCCCCTTGTACAAACCAAATCAGCATCACAGGCCCAGCAGATCGCTTCCAATGCGTGAAGTTCTATAATAAGCCTAAAATATATTGTCACAAGTAGGTGGAAAAAATAAAAACTGATGAATTTCCTCATTCAGAGAAGATAAATGTACAAGTAAGGACAAAGTTGTCTTACTGTCATACACAGGCAATCCATCAGTCTGAAATGGACTTTTAGGAATTAGGAAGCAGCCTAACACAGAAATGTTTCAGAGTAGCAGCCGTGTTAGTCTGTATCCGCAAAAAGAACAGGAGTACTTGTGGCACCTTAAGCCTGGTCTACACT
Source organism: Mauremys mutica (assembly GCF_020497125.1). NCBI lineage: Eukaryota > Metazoa > Chordata > Testudines > Geoemydidae > Mauremys > Mauremys mutica. The sequence goes on along the minus strand of NC_059081.1, from coordinate 82,205,226 downwards.
AGGCGTTTAAATCGGTTTTAGGAGCGTAAAACCGATTTAACGCCACAACCGTCCACACTAGGAGGCACCTTATATCGATTTTAATGGCTCTTTAAATCGGTTTCTGTACTCCTCCCCGACGAGAGGAGTAGCGCTAATATCGGGATTAACATATCGGAATAGGGTTAGTGTGGCCGCAAATCGACGGTATTGGCCTCCGGGCGGTATCCCACAGTGCACCAGTGACCGCTCTGGACAGCATTCTGAACTCGGATGCACTGGCCAGGTAGACAGGAAAAGCCCCGCGAACTTTTGAAATTCATTTCCTGCTTCCCCAGCATGGAGAGCTCATCAGCACAGGTGACCACGCACAGCTCATCAGCACAGGTAACAATGCAGTCTCCTGAGAATCGAAAAAGAGCCCCAGCATGGACTGCACGGGAGGTACTGGATCTGATCGCTATATGGGGAGAGGATTCAGTGCTAACAGAACTGCGTTCCAAAAGACGAAATGAAAAAGTATTTGAAAGAATTTCTAAGGCTATGACGGATAAAGGCCACAGCAGGGACTCAGTGCAGTGCAGAGTGAAAGTTAAGGAGCTCAGACAAGCCTACCAGAAAACCAAAGAAGCAAACGGAAGGTCCGGGGCAGGTCGAAAAACATGCCGCTTCTATGCTGAGCTGCATGCAATTTTAGGGGGCTGCGCCACAAGTACCCCACCCCTGATCGTGGATTCCGAGGTGGGGGTTGTAATCTCTGCCATGGCTGAGGATTATGCAGACGGGGAAGATGAAGATGAAGAAGAGGAGGAAGACCTAGCAGAGAGCACACAGCACTCTGTGAGCCCCAGCAGCCAGGAGCTTTTTATCACCCTGACGGAATTACCCTCCTCCCAGCCCTCACAAGCAACTATCCCAGACAATGACGCCATGGAAGGGAGCTCTGGTGAGTGTACCTTTGCAAATAGCAAACATTGTTTTTTAAGCAAGCGTTTTTTAATGATTGATTTGCCCTGAGGACTTGGGATGCATTCGCAGACAGTATAGTTACTTAGAAAAGTTTGTTAACATGTCTGGGGATTGAGAGGAAATCCTCCAGGGACATCTCGATGAAGCGCTCCTGTAGGTACTCCAGAAGCCTTTGCAGAAGGTTTCTGGGCAAGGCAGCCTTGTTCCGCCCACCATGGTAGGACACTTTACCACGCCATGCATGTAGCAAGTAATCAGGTATCATTGCGTGGCAAAGCATAGCAGCGTATGGTCCCGGTGACTGCTGGCATTCAAGAAGCATCCACTCTTTATCTTGTTGTGTTATCCTCAGCAAAGTGATATCGTTCAGGATAACCTGGTTAAAAATCAGGAAATTAAGTAAGGGGGGTGGCCATTTTTCTACTGGGTTCGTGGACTGCAGCAGCTTAAAAAAAAACCTTTCCTGCACGTAGCGAAGCGGGGTGAGGGGAGGAGTGAAATGCCGATGATCTTTTTTGTGTTTGGTCACCGGCGATCTTCCCCAAGCTACCAGCCACGCAGTGGGTGGGGGAGTGGGAAGGTTGTTCATTAGCAGGGAGCTAGCGTGGTATTAGCCATGCGTTGGGGGGGAGGGGTAAATCACTACAGAAGCCGAAAGACAGTGGCTTACCATGGCCGCATGCAAGCTGAATTCTGATGTCTGGACCTGTGTCTGTGAGATCTGTAACTCCAGAGCTGCAAGCACTCACTATTAAGATGAAAAATGCGACCTTGTAGGGAAATCACATGAGCTAGGTGAATAGTGCTGTTCACTGTGAAAGAGTATAACCATTGTTCTGTAAAATGTATCTTTCTAAATATTTATCTCCCTCATGCAGCTGCAAATTTTTCAACCATCTCTCCTCCATCCCAAAGGCTAGCACAGATAAGGCGGAGGAAAAAGAAGACGCGAGATGAGATGTTCTCGGATATTATGGAAGTTACACGCAATGAAAGAGCTCATCTGAATGAGTGGAAGGACGTGGTATCAAATTACAGGAAAGAGGCCAGTGAACATGAGGACAGGAGGGATGAACGTGAGGACAGGAGGGACAACCGAGATGAGAGGTGGCGGCAGGAAGACCGGCAGGAAAATCAGCGGTGGCAGCAGGAAGATCAGCGGTGGCGGGATGCAACTCTTGGGCTGCTGCGTGATCAAACTGACATGCTCCGGCGTCTGGTGGAGCTTCAGGAACGGCAGCAGGATCACAGAATGCCGCTGCAGCCCCTGTATAACCACCCTCAACCCTCACCATGTTCCACATCCTCCTCACCCAGACGTGTAAGAACGCGTGGGGGGAGGCTCCGTGCACCCGCCCACTCCACCCCCGTGGACAGCCCAACCAGAAGGCTGTCGTTACTGTGAATTTTTTTTAATGGCCTTCTCCATCCCTCCTATCCTCCTCCCAAACCACACCCTTACTTCTCTCCCTCTTTTTATAATGAATTAATAAAGAATTCATGCTTTTTAAATGAGAGTGACTTTATTTGCATAAGTAAGCTGTACTCGAAGGGGGAGGGGGAGTTGCTTACAGGGACTGAGTCAATCAAGGGGGTTGGGTGTTCATCAACAAACACAGCAGTCACACTGTACCCTGGCCATTGATGAAGCTCGTTTTCAAAGCTTCTCTGATGCGCACCGCTTCCTGGTGTGCTCTTCTAATCTCCCTGGTGTCTGGCTGCGCGTAATCAGCGGCCAGGTGATTTGCCTCAGCCTCCCACCCCAAGGTCTCCCCCTTACTCTCACAGAGATTGTGGAGAATACAGCAAGCAGCAATAACATAGGGGACATTGGTTTGGCTGAGGTCTGAGCGAGTCAGTAATGTCCGCCAGCGCGCCTTTAAACGGCCAAATGCACATTCCACCACCATTCTGCACTTGCTCAGCCTGTAATTGAACAGATCCTGACCACTGTCCAGGCTGCCTGTGTATGGCTTCATGAGCCATGGCATCAAGGGGTAGGCTGGGGCCCCCAGGATAACGACAGGCATTTCAACATCCCCAACTGTTATTTTCTGGTCTGGGAAGTAATTCCCTTGCTGCAGCCGTTTAAACAGAGTAGTGCTTCTGAAGACGCGAGCGTCATGAACCCTCCCTGGCCATCCCACGTGGATGTTTGTGAAACGTCCCTTGTGATCTACCAGTGCTTGCAGCACCATTGAAAAGTACCCCTTCCGGTTTACGTACTGGGTGCCCTGGCGCTGCGGTGCCAAGATAGGGATATGGGTTCCATCTATCGCCCCCCCACAGTTAGGGAATCCCAGTGCAGCAAAGCCATCCACTATGGCCTGCACGTTTCCCAGAGTCACAACCTTTCGTAGCAGCAGCTTAGTGATTGCTTTGGCTACTTGCATCACAGCAGCCCCCACAGTAGATTTTCCAACTCCAAATTGATTCCCGACTGACCGGTAGCTGTCTGGCGTTGCAAGCTTCCACAGGGCTATCGCCACTCGCTTCTCTACTGTGAGGGCTGCTCTCATCTTGGTATTATGGCGTTTCAGGGCAGGGGCAAGCAAGTCACAAAGGTCCATGAAAGTGCCCTTACGCATGCGAAAGTTTCGCAGCCACTGGGAATCGTCCCACACCTGCAACACAATGCGGTCCCACCAGTCAGTGCTTGTTTCCCGGGCCCAAAATCGGCGTTCAATGGATAGAATCTGCCCCATTACCATCAGGATCTCCAAAGCGCAGGGGCCCGCGGTTTGAGAGAATTCTGTGTCTACGTCCTCATCACTGTCATCGCCGCGCTGCCGTATCCGCCTCCTCCTCGCCTCGGTTTGAAGGTCCTGGTTCACCATAGACTGCACGAGAGTGGGCGAGGTGTTTAAAACATTCACGATTGCGGTATTGAGCTGAGCAGGGTCCATGCTTGCTGTGTTATGGCATCCGCACAGTTCACCAAGCAAAAAAGGCGCGAAACGCTTGTCTGCTGCTTTCAGGGAGGGAGGGGTGAAGCTGTACCCAGAACCACCCGCGACAATGATTTTTGCCCCATCAGGCACTGGGATCACAACCTGGAAATTCCAAGGGGCGGGGGAGGCTGCGGGAACTATGGGATAGCTACGGGATAGCTACCCACAGTGCAACGCTCCAGAAATCGACGCTAGCCTTGGACCGTGGACGCAACCCACCGATTTAATGTGTTTAGTGTGGCCGCGCGCAATCGATTTTATACAATCTGTTTTGCTAAACCGGTTTATGTAAAATCGGAATAATCCCGTAGTGTAGACGTAGAGACTAACATTTATTTGAGCATAAGTGTTCGTGGGCTACAGCTCACTTCATCGGATACATAGAATGGAGCAAGTGAAGTAGCAACAAAAGTCAAGGACAACAGGCTGCAGAACCCGATGACCAAGTGCCATATCTGAGGATGATGATACATTTACGGTGTAATGATTTAAGAGCATTTTTGGTATTTGGAATACTTGCAAACAAAACAAAACTATTAGGCAATAAGCCTACTTGTGTTCTTTATACACTTCTCCATCTTGTTGCTGTTACAAAATTTCAATTTCAATGCAAGGTTTCAACAGAACATGTACACTTTTATACTGTAGACATATTCCCCTCTGATCTTCTCACAGAGACAATTTCTGTGTCTATAGCAGGGATAGTCTATTTTTTCTCAAGGTCCAAGTTTCTTGATCAAGGTATAGTCAAGGTCCAGACTTCAGAAAAACACTTTTCACACCACAACAAGAATGATAATAAGTAAGTAAGTAAGACTTTGCAGTTCAAAAGCATCTGGTGGTACGGATTTGGCCTGTGGTCCACCTATTGACTACCCCTGGTCTACAGCATAGCCTCAAAACCTGTATCTCTCCTGAATTCCCCCACAGGTTCAGGAGAATGGTTCCTGGCTCCCCTCCAAACACTTCAGAACCTCTTAAGCAAAACAATCCAAAGATTCTTTCAGCCAGCAGCAAATTTCAATCCCTCAGCTAATAGCTGATTATTTCTTTGGTGCCTAGCAAATCAGGGACTCTTTAGCCCACATATAAAGTAGTCGAGTACTGGGATGCAGTCTTCACAGAAGATCTCTTTTGGTTTTGCATTAAACAGGTGCTGAGTCCCTAGGGCTAGCTCCAGCTCCTAAATGCATAACCTTTTCCCCTGAACTCTCACTGCCTCATTTCTCAGATGGTCAATGTAGGAAGCCTGCAAGACTGTTTTCCCTTAGTGGAATCTATCCGTACAACTTCAGAAACAGTTATCGAGCATGTCCAGTAACTACACCCCTCCTCTAGATGCCTCTGGGCTCTTTTAACCAAGTGCTCTGCCCTGCTCTCTGCACAGGTGCAGAAAGAAAGGATTTAACTAAAACCCATGTTTCCTTCTCCCCCACCGCTTGGCTCCCCTTTTTTTTTAAGCTAAAAAAAAATCAAATTCTGCAGCACAAGTATGTGGATTACAACTACTTTTCTAGTTCCCTCTCACAAATCTGTTTCTCTGTTCAGGAAGGGGAGTACATCTTGTAGAATGTGTTCTAAGGCTAGATGGCGACATTTTCCAGAATTCTTCAGTCTCAACTGCTACACAAGATTACTGAAAAACTGTATGTTGCTTTCAAAGCTTAGAGGGCCTTTATTCTTGCCAGAGAATTAAACTGACAAACCATTTTTCCAGAAAATGTTGTTTGGTTCAAATAGAATTTAATGGCCCAAGAAATCCAGGCGGGGCTACAGCTTCATAAGAGTAAGGTGGACCAGGACAACATGAAGGTAACATAATATCCTGATTTAAACAATAAGATTAAATAAATGTAAGTATAATAGGGCTGTCAAGTGATTAAAGATATGAATTATGATTCATCGCGCTGTTAAACAATAATAGAATGTCATTCATTTAAATATTTTGGATGTTTTCTACATTTTCAAATATATTGATTTCTATTACAACACAGAATACAAAAGCAGCAAAGAATCCTGTGGCACCTTATAGACTAACAGACGTTTTGCAGCATGAGCTTTCGTGGGTGAATACCCACTTCGTCAGATGCAAGTAGTGGAAATTTCCAGGGGCCCTGGAAATTTCCACTACTTGCATCTGACGAAGTGGGTATTCACCCACGAAAGCTCATGCTGCAAAACGTCTGTTAGTCTATAAGGTGCCACAGGATTCTTTGCTGCTTTTACAGATCCAGACTAACACGGCTACCTCTCTGATACTTGACAGAATACAAAGTGTACAGTGCTCACTTTATATTTATTTTTATTACAAATATTTGCACTGTAAAAAAGAAACAAAAGAAATAGTATTTCAATTCTCCTATACAAGTACTATAGTGCAATCTCTTTATCGTGAGTTGAACTTACAAATGCAGAATTATGTACAAAAAATAACTGCACTCAAAAATAAAACAATGTAAAACTTTAGCGCCCTACAAGTTCACTCAGTCCTATTTCTTGTTCAGTCAATCACTCAGAGAAACATGTTTGTTTCCATTTGCGGGAGATAATGCTGCCCACTTCTTGTTTAAAATGTCACCTGAAAGTGAAAACACTCATTCACATGGCACTGTTGCAGCCGGCATCGCAAGGTATTTACATGCCAGATACACTCAAGATTCATATGACCCTTCAAGCTTCAACCAACACTCGAGAGGACATGCAGCCATGCTGATGATGGATTCTGCTCGATAATGATCCAAAGCAGTGAGGACTGATGCATGCTCTGCCACCAGCAGAAGGCCGATTTTCTTTTTTGGTGATTCGGGTTCTGTAGTTTCCACATTGGAGTGTTGCGCTTTTAAAACTTATGAAAGCATGCTCCGCACCTCATCCCTGTCAGATTTTGGAAGGCACTTCAGATTCTTAAACCTTGGGTTGAATGCTGAAGCTATCTTTAGAAATCTCACATTGGTACCTTCTTTGCATTTTGTCAAATCTGCAGTGAAAGTGTTCTTAAAATGAACAACATATGCTGGGTCATCATCCAAGACTGCTAAAACATGAAATATATGGCTGGTGTGACGTAACACCCCATATTCTTCATAGAAATATTGTTATGATATAAATATGGCATAACTAAGATATGTTTTATGCAAGATGGGTCATGTGAGATATCATTGAAAAGGCTATGATCTACTAAATGTGATTATCCAATTTGTATACATATATCATTTCTGTATCTGAAGATAGGAATATTGACTATGTAACAATTACAACTGTGTGTGTACTTGGGGGAATGCCCACCAGACATTAGGCAATCAGCCTGAATGAGACATTTAAAAAGGACAATAGAACTTTGAAGATACTAATCTCCCACTGTCCTGAAGAGCTTCCTGGGATGTTGCTTTGACACTGCAGGGTCATCAGATGACGTCACCTGGTACGAAGTACCACTTTGGACACAGCTGGCATTTTTCCACTGGAAACAAAGGTTTCCCAATTTATTTAAATTCTAGTTAAAGCTGGGAAGTATATCAATCAGGGCTCTTCTCCATTGCCTCCCTGTCCAAGAAGGGAGATTGCTAAAAACACCTGAACAGAAAGGCAGGGGGCTGAATCCAGGCTTAGACAGGGGCCAGTCTGTAAAGAGAAATAAGTGAAACTCTAAGCTACAGAAACTCTGCAACCTGCCTAAAACAACATTTAGGGTGAGAAATTATATTTTGTAACCTGGTCCTTGAGTGTATTAAGCTTAGGCCTGGTCTACACTGGGGGGGCGGTGTCGAACTAAGGTACGCGACTTCAGCTACGTGAATAGCGTAGCTGAACTCGAACCACCTTAGTTCGAACTACTCACCCGTCCAGACGCCGTGAGATCGAAGTCCGCGGCTCCCCTGTCGACTCCGCCACCGCCGTTCACGGTGGTGGAGTTCCGGAGTCGACGGGAGCGCGTTCGGAATTCGAACTATCGCGTCTAATCTAGACGCGATAGTTCGAACTCCGAGAAGTCGAACTCTACGCGTCGACCCGGCAGGTAAGTATAGACCTACCCTTAGTTTGTGTGTTTTATTTGCTCAGTAATCTGCTTTGTTCTGTTTGCGCTCCCTTTAATCACTTAAAATTTACATTTTGTAGTTAATAAACTTATTTTTTGTTTATGACAAATCCCAGTTTGTACAATTCATATCTAAGGGAGGGGGCAAAAAGTTGTGCATCTCTCTCTCCACATTCAGGGAGGGGGGCAATTTTTACTAGTTTGCGCTGTGCAGATCTCTTAATACAGCACAAGACATTATTATTTTGGGTTTACACTCCAAAGGAGGTATGCATGTCAGTGCTGAGTAAATCCTCAAGCTGAATCTTCCCACACAGAGCTGATTACAGTCTGTGTCCGCAGCTGGGTGTGGCATTACCTGTGTGCGTGCTAGAGAGGGCTTGAGGGCCTGCCACAGCTAGAACAGGGTGAGGAAATCCAGGCTGGTGGAATGGGCAGAACCAGTGGGACCCCAGCACAACAGGTGACACCCCAGACAAGGTAAAACATAGAGCAGGAGACATACAATTCTCCCCCAAGGAGTTCAGTCACAAATTTAATTAGCACTTTTTTAATGTGCGTCATCAGCATGGAAGCACGTTCTCTGTAATTGTGCCCGAAGCATAAAAGGGCATACAAATTTTTAGCATATCTGGCATGTAAATAACTTGCAATGCTGGCTACACAAGTGCCATATGAACACCTGTTCTCACTCTGAAGTGACACTGCAAATGAGAATCAGGCAGCATTGTCGCCCATAAATGTAAACAAACTTGTTTGTGTTAGCAACTGGCTGAACAAGAAGTAGGACTGAGATACTCCTGAGGGAATTCTGCGCTACTGTGTGCACACATAATTAATGAGTCACGCATATTTTTATTTTATATATTTATATATTTAATGACTCATGCATATTTGCGCAGAAAAAAGCTTCTGCCAAAATGTTGCTGCAGTTCCACCTTTTGCCCACCAGAGGGTGCTGTGGCAAGAGAAGAGGGAAGAGAAAGAGCCTGCCTTTTTCACAGTGCCTGTCAGGCCAGGTCAGGCGATGGGGCTATGGGGAGACTGACAGTATGGGGTGCTGGGGAGGGTCAGAGAGGGCTCATAAGGGCTAGTGGGGGAGGACAGACTGGGGCAGGGGCTGAATGGGAGTGGAGGCACAGGGCCACAGCGGGGAGGGAGGTGCAGGGCCACATGGTGATGGGGAGGATGTGCAGAGCTACATAGGGATGGGGAGTGGCTGGGTGGGGGCACAGACACACACAGGGACAGAGGGAGGGGGAACAGGGACACATAGGGACAGGGGAGTGGCTGGGTGGGGGTACAGAGCCACATGGGGATGGGGGGGTACAGAGCCACATTGGTCCGGGGGAGGGGTGCAGGGCCATATGGCGATGAGGGGAGTGGGTGTCACAGCTATATGTCGCCTCTGTGCATGGGCTGAAGCTGAGCTGGGACTGAAACCACGCAGAGCTATGCTTGTGCTCCAAGTGGTCCCTGGAGCCCACAGCTCCACTCCTGTGTCCTCCATCCCCAAAGCCCACCCCCCTGCACCCTGACCACATGCTCCTGAGCAGTCCCTAGAGCAATCCACCCTGGCCTCATGTCCTCCCACCCCCATCCTTCGAGGCCAACCCTCTCCAACCCTTCCCCCTCTCCCCCAGCCGGCCTCTTTCCCTCCCCAATCTGCCTCCAGTCACCTGCTTTTGCCACATCCCAGCCTCCCCCCCATCTCCCCAGGGTGCTATCTGGAGTCTCCTTGGTCCCTCCTGCTTCCTGGAGCCTCCTTCCTACCCCCTCTTTTATCCTAGCCACCAAAGAGGCATCACACTGCTAGCTGGATCATAGTCCAACACAGCTTTGCCTCCTGGCCTCAAGCTCAAAAGTACTCACACATAATTCACACCCTGCTTTGCTACCCAAATCCCAGCCCATACCCAGTCCTCTCCCCTTGCCCCTTCTCTGCTTCTTGGCTCAATTGGGGACACAGAGGAACATTTGGAGGGGGCGAGCAGGACATCAGGGAGCTTGGGGAGGGGGGACAAGCGGAGGGTTAGGGGAGGCGAGTGGAACTTGGTGGGGGTCTGGACCTTGACAAAAAATAATTTACTACCTCTGCCCTAGATGCAAAATGCTTTCAGAAGTGTAGGATATCAAGTAGCTGTTTGGAGTACCTGAAATCTAGAAGATTCATACTTAAATTCCAGGCTATAGCTTGAACTTGTCCAGGGATTCACAATATACTGGTTTCTTCTTCAGGTCTTTGAAGAGAGGTCATTTCCAAGGAGCACAACATGACACCATCAATTGGGAGGAACGAGGTCTACAAGGCCAGCATAATGTTATAAGAGGAAACAAACCCAGTCCTTCCTTACTTTCTTGGCCATCCAAGCTGGGTGGGTAAAAGAGGATGGAAGAGAAAGTTTCTTACCATAAATTTCCTTGTTAGTAGCTTCTCCACTAATTCTTTATGGATGAATGGACTGTGCCTCTTCTCTGTGGAAATCAGAGGCAGCCAGGTGCTGTTTGGGGCCCTAGGACTAGCTCCTGCCCCATATTTTTAGCCACCAGCTAAGTTCTTTCATTGCTGGAGTAACAAATGTGGGTTGTTTTATTTTTACCATTAAGAGAATTTGAAATTATATTATCTTTAAAGTGCACATGTATATATATACACATCTCCCTTTAGAAGAAAAATTTCAGTTTGTTACTAACTATATTCCAGTAGCTGCCAAATTCAAACAGGATAAATGTCATACATTTGTCATGCCTCGAGAAATGAAGTGGAATATTTTCGCATACATACTGTCTCAAAGTAAATTAGAAAGTGGCCCAAATTAAATGAAAAGAACAGACTTCCATATGGTAAAAAATATTGGTCTGAGGAGATTTTCTGCAGAATTTATCTAAATATTGAAATTGGTAGCAATGGCACTATATTATGTGCACAGGAATTCTTGTTCAATTCAAGAAGACTGAGAAACTTTTACTAAACTGCATTTAGATAAGGTGCAGTTCATTAAAGTAACATCTCAGCAATTAACTGCTGTGGCTTCTTCTGCAGGTGCCCAATAAGTACATTCATCATTAGGCCTGAGGCACCCAAAGATTAGAAACTTCATGAAAACAGATCATGCTTCAAAGCCGGTTTTCCTTTTCAAGAATTCTTATTCTGATTGACTTAAAAGCACCCTCAATGAAATTTAACAGACTCAGTTTTAATTGATTTTTGACCAGGATTCCAATTATGTTTAAAATGCTGCATTATGAAAATATTTAGTAACATCTGAGATTGTGTATAAGAAAAAATTCACAAGTCCCAGTTTTCATTTGTTAATACTGAAGTAATTTTGTTTTGTAGTCAAAGATTTTATGCCACTTTGGTGTTATAAAGAGAAAGTTCTGATCCTGCAAATATGTACGCACTAGCTTACCTTTAAGCACAAGCAGTGTCACTGAAGTCACTGGGACTATTCATGTACGTAAAGTTATTTTGTGCATAAGTGTTTCCACAGGATCAAGGCCTAAATTTTCCAATATTTTGTTCACTGAAATTTTGTAAGCCTCAAATGAGATACCCCCACTCTAGGTGACGTTTAAAAATAGCATTGATAATTTAGTTTGTTATGAATGTTAGTCTTCCACTGGAATAGCATGAGTTTTCAAATTAGGTTGAGGCGTTGAGGATTTTAAAAGTGATTTAAAATTGAATTTAAAATCACTCCACTGTTCAAAACCAGTATTTTGAAGATAGCCTCTAGAAAAGCAGAATTTGATCTATTGATAGTATGAAGTAGCTGCCAGAGTTTAGATACCCAGAAACATCTGATTTTAGGAAACAGGATTTACACGCAGTCTTTTTGCTCTGGCCTTTTTAAGGAGTCTTGTGGATGTTAAGGACGCTGATGAGCCTGCATAAAGTATACTTCTGAGGGATGTTTTTTTCCTTGCTACATATTGCTTGTTTACAGGAGTCTGCTGAAATCATCCTGAAGAAACTCTCATCCAGTCAGGATGCCCAGACCTGTGAGATTCTTGTTCCCCTCATACCAAAAGTAAAAGCTGACCAAACGAATAAATAGGCTTTCATAGTTGAGTCCCATCTGGATGCTAAAAGCATATCAATGACCCTAACAGAGAATCACTGGTGAATTACACTTTTCTTCTGTTACCCAAGCTGTCAATTACAAATACTCTAGGGATCAGGATTAAGAAGGGACCCTTGATTCATAAGGTCTGGGTCTTTTTTCGCATGTGCAAATGAGGTTCCTTGTCTGGTTTTGTAAAGTCTGAAAACAATGCCTTCTGGGACAGCAGCAAACTAGGATTAAGATCAAAGCAGAGGAAAAAAAGCAGCAGCTGAGGTGTATCCTTTATATGACCTTCCTTGAAAGATACTCTATTTCTCTCTGCCCAGGACATTATTTCTATTAATTCTGATAAGAGGTTTGATAGTCCCTCTGGTTTTGCTTCTGAAAAAGTCAGACCCCAAATGTCTCAAGTTGGGCACCCAGAACACAAAGATCACACAATCAGTGCATTTAGCAGCTTGCTCAGGAATACATAGCAAGTCAGTAGCAAACTCTGGGATAGAGCTCAGTTCTCACGAGTCAGTCACCACCTTAACCACAAGACCATCCTCTCACTTCCTGCCTCATTCAATACACACCATCCAGCTTTTGCAGAAAATGTAGTGAGAGTCCTAATACTTCAGCCTCATTCACTACACTACCCTGGTTAGTCCGTCCCAGACATAGAATGAGGCAGGATTTTATGTTAAAAATAGTTTTTAAAGACATGATGACATACCATCATAATGTATATATATATATATATATATATATACATACATACAGGGAAAAAGAATTAAGGAAACCTTAACTTTTTAAATTTCCTGACTTTTGAGTTTGTGATTTTGCAAACTTAACATTCTTTTAATGTAGCATATTTTAAGATACAAATTCCAAGGTGTGGATGTGCTGGTGGTTTTTTGTTTTGTTTTAAAGAAAAATGTAAGTTCATGTGTTCCTCTCATGATCATCAGCAGGGTTTGAACCCAAGACCATCAGCAATGCAGCCCAGACTCCTGAGCTAGCATCCTTATCTGACACCAGAAGTAGGCTGTTATTTTCTGTAGAGACTCAAAATACTGAAAGGTTGTAGTGAGTAGGTCCATTTCACAAAGTATAGCCAAGCACAAAGATTTAACATTCATTCTTAAAGGCAGTATGCGTAAGCAGATAAGATTTGGGTCTGCCACATTAGAGGTTTGTGCTCTATGCCCAACTAGGATAGAAGTGAACTTCTTTGTCAGAGTAAATAAGATACTGTATATTTCTGTAAAATGGGATGGTTTGTACAGTTGACATTTGCCTCCCTTCGGAGAAAGAGATGTTACCCTTTTCACTGAGCAAGGCCTTAAAGTGCACCATCCTTTACACAATTGAGCAGAAGAGGTGAGATTAAAACTCATGGACTCCTCACTCCCACGGCAAAGCATTTTGGCAGTGGCAGTGGTGGTGGCAGTGGCATTGAGAGGAACATGATGAGAAAGATTTGTTATCTGTGTCCCATCGAGACCCAGTTCTGTCTGCATGGCAGTTTCAGGAGAGTCACTGGTCTGGGGAACATTCTTCAATGGACAAGGAAATTTCTGAGAATTTAGGAGCATTCCTCTAACAAGCTTTATTGTGCATGTGCAAATGGTGAATTTTTTTTATTTATTTTTACTTAGTCATTTTTTCAAAGGAATAGCAAAATAGCACCCCTGTGACCACAGGACTAAACCCCTGGCAAATTTCAAGTGCTTGCTGCAAACCTCTGAGATACTAGTGATATTTTAACAGTCCAATAAACTATTTACCATTGCCAAGACTACTTATTTTTCCCTAATCTCTTCCTTGAAAATGGTTGAACTATTTTTGCTCAAACTTCCCAACGATTCAAAATGAGTCAAAACACAAACATGGAAAATTTCACCCCAAAACAGCTAGAGTTCATCAAAGTTATCAGCAGTTGAGAACAGCAGGTGTTTTGCACCCTTAAATGCATGAATTTCCAGACAAAAATTATATTTAAAATGGAGTTACAGTTGAGAATGTGTATCACTACAATACATTACAGGAATGTTGATGTTATCCCAAACCAAGCATTAACCCAGTAAATTTGGAGGTAACGCACTTAAGAAATCTAAACATATTAAGATATAGAAATGCACAATAGAGGCACCTAAACACCCCTACCTCATTCTTCCAGTGACACAATGCAACAGTATGATTATGATCAAGGCATTAGAAGAAAGTGATCTTTGAAGATTTTTTCCCATTCTCATTGTGTCACTACAGGGAAGAGTTAAGGTCTGAGTGCTCTAAATGTGTATTTCACATTTAATAAATGTCTTAAAGATATCACCTTTATAAAAATATATCAGAAAACAATAACATTTAACATTTAGTTCAAAAAACCACAAGGCACTACCTAAATATACTAAGAGTATTTCCTCTCTCCAACAAAAAACCAAAACATAACTTTAGTCCTCAAATCCACTCATATGAGTCCTAAAAAAAGTAAGTAAAAATCTAGAAAGCCACTCAGCTTAGTTCAGTTTCTCTGCACCCTTAAAGAGAATATTTCAACCTCTCTCTTTTAAAGCATTCTGAACTTCACCGGGGTGCTGAAACTAGTCACCTCTTTTCTGAATCCCTCTCATTACACTTAAGTGCCATGCCACCATTACACTCAGGTGGAAGTTACGTGTTTATATTACACATCAGTCCTCTGAAACGTTTCATTAGCACGCTAGGTCACCATTCTGCAGCTAAAAATATTACCTGCCTCTGGGAAGGTGTGTCCTTTCCATCCCTGACAATTCTATGCTTCCCTTCACTTTTCTTCACACAGTCTCCCCTCCCACAGGAAAGGTAAAGTACACTGCCAATATACTTCTTGAATTGACAATGTAAATGACCATTAGGTCATGGAATCATAGAAGATTAGGTTTGGAAGAGACCTCAGGAGGTCTTCTAGTCAAACCCCCTGCTCAAAGCAGGACCAACCCCAACAAAATCACCCCACCAAGTTAAAGTGCTATTTTAATATTCTCTCAAATTATATTTTAATCCATGATCTAGAATAAAACAGTCATTGCTGATATAGTCGGCAGTAATGATAACAGATTGAAGTTTGCATTTTAATACAGTCAAATACAAAATCAAACATTTAGGAACATAGAATGCAAGCCCAAAGCAATCCCATATTTCCAAGACAGAGAAGGATATATTGGAAAGCACTGACTCCTACATGGACTTCAGGGTTATGATGGATAACCAAAAGAACAAGCTCCCAGTGCAGCTATGTGGCCAAGAGGGTTAATACTATTGCAGAACAACATTAAGGAGGAGAGGATATTGGTATAACCTCTATCCATGGCATTAGCAAGACCACTACTGGAATAGTGTTGCCAGTTCTGGTATCCGGAACACTTCAAAAAGGATGAATAACTGAAGAGGATGTTTACAAAAGACCCACAAGAATGAGCAAATAATTGGAAAACAGCGAGAGATAAAGGAGTTCAGTCTCCTTAGTTCATTGAAAAGAAGGTTAATAGGTGACTTGATCAAGATCCAGTATTGGCTTGGAGAGATGATGAGAGCAGAGGGCTCTTTACAACCCCTGAAAATGTCATCACAAGATTCAATGTCTACAAGTTGAAGTTAGAAAAATTCAGATTGGAAATAAGGCACACATTTAAACACTAAGGGTAATTAACTGTTGAAAAAAATTACCAAGGGATATGGTGGATTCTCCATCACTTAACCTTTAAATCAAGACTGCATGTCTTCTTGAAAGATATGCAAAGTTCAACAGCAAGCTGTTGGGTAGTTGAACGAATTACTGCATGAAATTTTAAGGCCTGTGTTATGCAGGAGGCCATATTAGAAGATCATTAGTTCCTTTAGGCCTAAAAAAAACCTATGAATTTTAATCCAGAAGGGAATGAATTTCCTGCTGTCAGCTTGTCTTTGGAGTAAGTGGACTCTTAGCCAGCCATGGCAATATTCAACCTGTCTGCACTACTGAGCATGTTGCAGTGATAAACACTTACAGACATAATATTAGTACATAATGTCAATACTTTCAAAAAATAATATTTAGAGCATCTTGCTTCTATACAGAAAAGGAAAACTAAGCTTTCCCTCTTCTTGTCCTCCCAAGCAATATTCCAAAAACCACATTTTCTTACTTCTCAGATACAGAAGCTGCTTTCTATATTTAGACTTCTCTGACAGTACCATTTATACACATCAAGAGTGAAGTCCTTAATATTAATTCCTTTAAGTTCAACTGCTTGCAATATCCTATATAAGACCTGGAAAAACTAACCAGAAACCTAAAGGACCAAATACTAGCAAGGCTGATACAAAGGACAGACCTCATTCCAAGATCTGCAGATATCAAGAGTTACCTAAACAACTAGTATCTCACCTCTCATATCAACATTACCTTAGTTTTGAGTTAGTCCTGACAAGTAAATGTTAGGAGCAAAAGAAAGGAAGGGACCTTCCCCTTCTCCTCATTCCTGCCTCTTCTCCCATTCCACTCTCCTTGCTGCTGAGGTTGACTTTGGGGGAATCTGGGGGAATGTGAAGAGTTTAGCTCCATTGTCTTACCAGGCAACAAATTTAGGTCATTTATTTGACATCTAGTATATTGCCCCCTGGTGGAGAAGAGCAGTTGTAACTTCTTGTGAAAGAAAGTGCTGTGGGAAAACACTTTTAGTACTTCTACAGATGCCTCATTGGGTCTCCCTCAGAGCAAATAGAGGGAAAAGAGCACCAAAAGCTGTGCAAGTGTTTTTTCTTGATAACTTTTATTGGACATTATTGACATGAACTGTGACCGTATAAATCACTGTTGCAACCAATGTTATATATTTGCAGCAAATATTATACAAAGATTGTTGTGTGAGGTGTCTGAGGTGTCTGACAAGGTTATGATTTGCTCGTTATGATTATGCTGTCTGTATGTGTGCATCATTTTTGTATTTGAAGTTATGAATATGGGCTATGTACTTGTATCTCAAATGTATTTGATTCCAAGTAGCGTCAGTGAAGCATTTGGTCAGCTTCTTGAGAATGGGCACTTACTGAGAATAGTCCTATCAAGAAACACTTGGCTGACAATGAATTTTGGGAGACGCCAATCCACATCTGAGAATGGTCACACCTGGGAACATTCAAACTTAACATGTAAACAATGGCATCTGCCTGTAAAGAACTGAGTCATGCATGGATATGTGGCTTGCCCATGTGACTCCAGGCTCTATCTTGCTGCTATGATTTCCACAGTAAGAACGGAGGGGTGTCCATCCACAGGGCAAAGGATATACAAGGCCTTGTAAATCCCTCCATTTTGTCTAGCCTCCTGCTTCTGACGGGACTTTGCTACAAATTGAAGTTCTGAACGACCCATACCAGCTGTGGATGTACTCCAAAGACTTGATTTGAACTTGCAGTTTATTCCATCACTGCTATAAGCCTGAACCAAGAACTTTGCCATTACTGTATGTAATTGATTCCATTTAACCAATTTTAGCTCTCATCTATATTTCTTTCTTTTATGAATAAACCTTTAGGTTTTAAATTCTAAAGGATTGGCAACAGCATGATTTGTGGGTAAGATCTGACTTGTATATTGACCTGGGTCTGGGGCTTGGGCCTTTGGGATCGGGAGAACCTTTTTCGTTTACTGAGGTATTGGTTTTCATAACCATTCGTCCCCATAACAAGTGGCACTGGTTGTGATACTGGGAAACTGGAGTGTCTAAGGGAATTGCTTGTGTGACTTCCGGGTAGCCAGTGGGGTAAAACTGAAGTCTTCTCTGTTTGGCTGGTTTGGTTTGCCTTGGTGTGCAAAGGAACCCCAGCCTTGGGCTGTAACTGCCCTGCTCTAAGCAATTTGTCCTGAATTGGTACTCTCAGTTGTTTCCCACCAAAGGCAGCATCGTTACAAACCAATTTCTACTGGCGAGAAAGAAGCTTTCAAAGTACACAGAGCTCTTCCTCAGGTCTGGGAAATGTACTCAGAGCTTCAAGGCTAAATGCAAAGTGGAAAGGATTGTTTAGCATAGTAGTTAGCACATATTCTAAAGGGACCACTCAAGGCAGAGTGGCCCATTACCAGCTCTGCAGTCATAGGACAAAAGTGGGTTGTCTTATGACTGCAGAGGTGTTAACGGATCACTATGACACTCAAGACCTTTCCTAGTCATTGCTTTCCACAATACATCTCCCATCCTATAAGTGTGGGCTTTATGTTCTTTGTTCCTAGTTGTATGACCTCACATTTGGCCATATTAAAACACTCCTCTTACCAAGTGTTCCAGATCACTATCAAACAACATTCCCAATTAATCTACCAGTCCAATCTTTGTGTCACTTTTAAACTCTATCAAAAGTTTATTTTAAATTTTCCTCCTAAACAATAATGTCAGATATTGAAGCCTCCTTTCTGTCCAGTGAAAACTTGTAAGAGATAGCAACTGTGCAGAGACCCAACAAACAACTGGGCTCTACTTTTCTCCTCATTTCTCATATGGTTCAAACCAAGTATTTCACTCCCCTGGCCTGAGTGACCAGACAGCAAGTGTGAAAAATCGGGACAGGAGGTGGGGGTTAATAAGAACCTATATAAGAAAAAGACCCAAAAATCGGGACCATCCCTATAAAATTGGGACATCTAGTCACCCTATCCCACACACACACACCCCACTGCACGCGCATGCGCACACATACACACTTTATTTACAATAAGTAATGAGTCAGAGATAGTAAGAGCCTGCTCTGTGGACATTAATCACATGTGAGAACTAAAGTTGCCTGTACAACCTTATTTTGGCACCCTTGTGTGTATGCACTATGATGCAATCTTTAAACAATCGCATATGCTTATTTCCATATTAAGTTCATAGAATGGATGTTCCCATCTTGGAAATTACCTTGTTCTCATTCTCTATACTATTACAAATGATAAAAAAGTCGGTTACTCACCTTTGTAACTGTTGTTCTTCAAGATGTGTTGCTCATATCCATTCCAATTAGGTGTGCGCGCACCGCGTGCACGTTCGTCGGAAGATTTTTACCCTAGCAACACTCGGTGGGTCGGCTGGGGTATATACCGGATATATACCCCTGCCGACCCATCCGCCCCTCAGTTCCTTCTTGCCGGCTACTCCAACAGTGGGGAAGGAGGGCGGGTTTGGAATGGATATGAGCAACACATCTCGAAGAACAACAGTTACAAACGTGAGTAACCGTCTTTTCTTCTTCGAGTGCTTGCTCATATCAATTCCAATTAGGTGATTCCCAAGCCTTACCTAGGCAGTGGGGTCGGAGTGAGATGTCGCAGAATGCAAAACTGCTGAGCCAAAGGCTGCATCATCTCTGGACTGTTGGACCAGAGCATAATGTGAAGCAAAGGTGTGGACCGAAGACCAGGTAGCCGCACAACGTATCTCCTGGATAGGTACATGAGCCAGGAAGGCGGCAGATGAAGCCTGAGCCCTGGTAGAATGTGTGGTGAAGTGGCTCGAGGGTACATGAGCCAAGTCGTAACAAGTACAGATACATGCCGTTACCCACAATGAGATCCTCTGGGATGAGACTGGTAGACCCTTCATTCGGTCTGCCACTGCGACGAAGAGCTGGGGCGTTTTACGAAATGATTTTGTGCGCTCGATATAAAATGTGAGCATTCTACGGACGTCCAGGGAGTGCAACTGTTGCTCCCATCATGATGAGTGAGGCTTCGGGAAGAAGACCGGAAGGAAGATATCCTGGTTGACATGGAATGCTGATACCACTTTAGGGAGCAATGCTGGGTGTGGACGTAACTGCACCTTGTCCTTGTGGAACACAGTATACGGGGGTCCACCGTGAGAGCCCGAAGCTCGGAGACTCGCCTGGCCAATGTAATGGCTACGAGAAAAGCTGTCTTCCAGGACAGGTATAGCAATGAGCATGTTGCCAACGGCTCAAATGGGGGAGACATAAGTCTGGTTAGAACCAGGTTGAGGTCCCATGTTGGGGCGGGACGTCGTACTTGTGGGTATAGGTGCTCCAGGCCCTTAAGAAATCTAGAGACCATAGGGTGTGAGAACACGGAGCGGCCACTCCCCCCTGGATGGAAGGTAGAGATGGCCGCCAAGTGTACCCGCAATGAAGATACCGCCAGGCCCTCCTCTTTGAGAGACCAGAGGTAATCCAAGATGGTTGGGATCGAGGCCTCAGTGGGGGTAACACTGTGTGACCCGCACCAGCAGGAGAAACGCTTCCATTTGGACAGATACGTTGAACGGGTGGAAGGCTTCCTACTACCCAGGAGTACTTGCTGTACTGAGGCAGAGCAACACAACTCTGACTGGTTCAGCCATGCAGCAGCCACGCCTTGAGGTGAAGGGCCTGCAGGTCTGGGTGGCGAAGTCTGCTGTGGTCCTGCGTTATGAGGTCTGGGTGGAGTGGCAGGGTAATCGGGTTGGCTAGTGACAGATCGAGTAGCGTGGTGTACCAGTGCTGCCTGGGCCACGCTGGAGCGATCAAGATTAGGTGCGCTCTGTCCCTGCGGAGTTTCAGCAGGACCTTGTGAACCAGCAGGAATGGCGGGAAGGCATAAAGCAGCCGGTTCGTCCACGGCATCAGGAATGCGTCCGAGATCGACCCCGGTGAGAGGCCTTGGAAGGAGCAGAACATCTGACATTTCCTGTTCTCGCGGGAAGCAAACAGGTCTATGTGGGGAAATCCCCACCTCTGGAAAACCAAATGAATAACATCCGGGCATATCGACCACTCGTGGCAGAGGAATGACCTGCTCAGCTGATCCGCCAGAATGTTCCGAACCCCCGCGAGAAAGGACGCTACCAGGTCTATCGAGTGGGCTATGCAAAAGTCCCAGAGTCTGATGGTCTCCTGACAAAGGGGGGAAGATCAAGTCCCTCCCTGTTTGTTTATATAGTACATGGTCGTTGTGTTGTCCGTAAACACTGAGACACCGCGGCCTTGTAAATGTTGCAGGAACGCCTGGCACGCTAGGCGGACTGCTCTCAGTTCTCGGACATTTATGTGAAGTGTCAGCTCCTGAGATGACCAGAGGCCTTGCGTACGAAGGATCCCGAGGTGCACGCCCCAGCCGAGAGAAGACGCGTCCGTCGTCAGGGACACTGAGGGCTGAGGCGGATGGAACGGTAGCTCTGCACACACCAGGGAGGGAGTCAGCCACCAGTCTAGAGAGCCTAGAGTGCTCGGGGGAATGATGACTATTGTGTCTATTGAGTCCCTGCTCGGGCGGTACACCGAGTTGAGCCAAGTTTGCAGGTGGAGTCTGGTGTGCTTGGTTATGAACGTGCATGCCGCCATGTGGCCCAAGAGACCAAGACCAAGGTCGTCGGGAAATTCTGCAGACCGCGGATGATTGTTGCCATTGCTTGAAACCGCGGCTGTGGTAAGCAGGCCCTGGCGAGATTGGAGTCTAGGGTCGCTCCTATGAAGTCTAACCTCTGTGTGGGAACTAGAGAGGACTTCTCTATATTGATCACCAGGCCTAGACGAGTGAATTGGTCCCTGACGACGCCCACATACTGGGTGACTTGTGTCTCAGAGGTCCCCCGGAGGAGCCAATCGTCCAAATACGGAAACACGTGTATCCGACGTCGGCAGAGATATGCAGCGACCACGGCCATGCACTTCGTGAATACCCTTGGGGCTGTGGAAAGGCCAAAGGGCAGGACTGTGAACTGGAAGTGCTGATGGTCGGCTACGAAACGGAGGTACCTCCTGTGCGGAGGAAAAATGGCGATATGAAAATGTGTGTCCTTCATATCGAGGGCGGCATACCAATCTCCAGGATCCAGGGACGGGATAATGGTCCCCAGGGATACCATATGGAACTTCAACTTTACCATAAACTGGTTGAGTCCTCGCAGGTCTAGGATGGGTCTGAGACCACCCTTTGACTTGGGGATTAGGAAATAACGGGAGTAAAACCCCTTGCCCTTTTCATTCTTTGGCACCTCCTCTATAGCCCCCATGGCAAGGAGCGACCGCACCTCTTGCAAGAGGAATTGCTCGTGAGAGGGGTCCCTGAAGAGGGACGGGGTGGGAGGATGGGAGGGCGGGGTTGAAACAAATTGGAGGTGGTATCCATATTCCACCGTGCGTAGGACCCAGAGATCCGAGGTTAACTGAGACCACACCGGGAGGAAGTAGGAAAGACGGTTGGAGAAGGGAGGAGAAGGATCCTGGCCTATAACTGGTACGCCATCCTCGGGCGCACCTTCAAAAGTTAGATTTTGGTCCTGCTGGTGGTTTCGAGGGACCTTGATTTTGGCCCCTTTGGGGTCTTGATTGGCATCTACGCCTACCTCGGCCGCGCCGGCTGTCAAAGTCCTGCCTGTTTCTAGGCACAAAATACAGACGGGGAGGTTGGGGGTGGAGGAGTCTGCGTTGGGTCACCAGCATGTGCATGCCTAGCGAACGCATTATGACCCTATTGTCTTTCAGGCTTTGCAACCTAAGGTCAGTCTTCTCCGAGAAGAGGCCTTTACCATCGAACGGCAAGTCCTGGATGGTGTACTGCAACTCGGGTGGAAGGTTGGAAACCTGAAGCCATGAGATACGCCTCATGGCAACACCTGAGGCCAGAGTCCTGGCTGCTGAGTCGGCTGCATCGAGCGAGGCTTGGAGGGAAGTTCTGGCCACCTTTTTTCCTTCCTCCAAGAAGGCTGCGAACTCCTGGCGGGAATCCTAAGGGAGTAAGTTCCGTAAACCTCCTCACCTCCGCCCATGTGTTGTAATTATAGCGGCTGAGGAGGGCTTGTTGATTCGCCACCTGGAGCTGTAAGGCGCCCGCCGAGTACACCTTACGGCCGAGCAGGTCCATTCACCTAGCCTCCTTAGATTTTGGGGCTGCCGCCTGCTGGCCATGGCGTTCCCTCTCATTAACTGATTGAACGACCAGTGAGCAGGGAGGAGGATCGACATATAAATACTCGTGCCCCTTAGAGGGCACCATATATTTATGCTCAACTCCCCTGGCCATAGGTGGGATGGAGGCCGGCGATTGCCATATAGTGTCTGCATTGGCTTGAATGGTACGAATAAACGGTAGAGCCACTCTGGTGGGAGCATCAGCCGACAGAATGCTCACTACTGTGTCCTGCACCTCTGGGACCTCCTCCACCTGGAGGTTTATGTTGAGTGCTACCCTCCTGAGGAGGTCCTGGTGGGCCTTCAGGTCATAGAATCATAGAATCTCAGGGTTGGAAGGGACCTCAGGAGGTCATCTAGTCCAACCCCCTGCTCAAAGCAGGACCAAACCCAACTAAATCATCCCAGCCAGGGCTTTGTCAAGCCCGACCTTAAAAATCTCTAAGGAAGGAGATTCCACCACCTCCCTAGGTAACCCATTCCAGTTCTTCACCACCCTACTAGTGAAAATTTTTTTCCTAATATCCAACCTAAACCTCCCCCTCTGCAACTTGAGACCATTACTCCTTGTTCTGTCATCTTCTACCACTGAGAACAGTCTAGATCCATCCTCTTTGGAACCCCCTTTCAGGTAGTTGAAAGCAGCTATCAAATCCCCCCTCATTCTTCTCTTCTGCAGACTAAACAATCCCAGTTCCCTCCGCCTCTCCTCATAAGTCATGTGCTCCAGCCCCCTAATCATTTTTGTTGCCCTCCGCTGGACTCTCTCCAATTTATCCACATCCTTCTTGTAGTGTGGGGCCCAAAACTGGACACAGTACTCCAAATGAGGCCTTACCAGTGCTGAGTAGAGGGGAATGATCACATCCCTCGATCTGCTGGAAATACCCCTACTTATACAACCCAAAATGCCATTAGCCTTCTTGGCAACAACGACACACTGTTGACTCATATTCAGCTTTTCATCCACCGTAACCCCTAGGTCCTTTTCTTCAGAACTGCTGCCCAGCCATTCGGTCCCTAGTCTGTAGCAGTGCATGGGATTCTGCCGTCCTAAGTGCATGACTCTGCACTTGTCCTTGTTGAATCTCATCATATTTCTTTTGGCCCAATCCTCTAATTTGTCTAGGTCCCTCTGTATCCTATCCCTACCCTCCAGCGTATCAACCACTCCTCCCAGTTTAGTGTCATCTGCAAACTTGCTAAGGGTGCAGCCCACACCATCCTCTAGATCGTTAATGAACATATTGAATAAAACCGGCCCCAGCACCGACCCTTGGGGCACTCCACTTGATACCGGCTGCCAACTAGACATGGAACCATTGATCACTACCCGTTGAGCCCGACCATCTAGCCAGTTTTCTATCCACCTTACTGTCCATTCATCCAGCCCATACTTATTTAACTTGCTGGCAAGAATACTGTGGGAGACTGTATCAAAAGCTTTGCTAAAGTCCAGAAATAGCACATCCACTGCTTTCCCCTCATCCACAGAGCCGGTTATGTCATCATAGAAAGCAATTAGATTAGTCAGGCATGACTTGCCCTTGGTGAATCCATGCTGACTGTTCCTGATCACTTTCCCCTCCTTTAAGTGGTTCAGAATTGATTCCTTGAGGACCTGTTCCATGATTTTTCCAGGGACTGAGGTGAGACTGACCTGTAGTTCCCTGGATCTTCCTTCTTCCCTTTTTTAAAGATGGGCACTACATTAGCCTTTTTCCAGTCATCCGGGACCTCCCCCGATCGCCATGATTTTTCAAAGATAATGGCCAATGGCTCTGCAATCTCATCGGCCAACTCCTTTAGCACCCTTGGATGCAGTGCATCCGGCCCCATGGACTTGTGCTTGTCCAGCTTTTCTAAATAGTCCCGAACTACTTCTTTCCCCACAGAGAGCTGGTCACCTCCTCCCCATACCGTGCTGCAGAGTGCAGCTGTCTGGGAGCTGACCTTGTCTGTGAAGACAGAGGCAAAAAAAGCATTGAGTACACTAGCTTTCTCCACATCCTCTGTCACTAGGTTCCCTCCCTCATTCAGCAAGGGGCCCACACTTTCCTTGACTTTCTTCTTGTTGCTAACACACCTGAAGAAACCCTTCTTGTTACTCCTAACGTCTCCGGCTAGCTGCAACTCCAAGTGTGATTTGGCCTTCCTAATTTCACTCCTGCATGCCTGAGCAATACTTTTATACTCCTCCCTGGTTATTTGTCCAATCTTCCACTTCTTATAAGCTGTTTTTTTGTGTTTAAGACGAGCAAGGATTTCACTGTTGAGCCAAGCTGGTCGCCTGCCATATTTACTTTTCTTCCTACACATCGGGATGGTTTGTTCCTGCAACCTCAATAAGGTTTATTTAAAATACAGCCAGCTTTCCTCGACTCCTTTCCCCGTCATGTTATTCTCCCAGGGGACCTTGCCCATCAGTTCCCTGAGGGAGTCGAAGTCTGCTTTTCTCAAGTCCAGGGTCTCTGTTCCACTGCTCTCCTTTCTTCCTTGTGTCAGGATCCTGAACTCGACCATCTCATGGTCACTGCCTCCCAGGTTCCCATCCACTATTGCTTCCTCTACTATTTCTTCCCTGTTTGTGAGCAGCAGGTCAAGAAGAGCTTTTCCCTTAGTTGGTTGCTCCAGCACTTGCACCAGGAAATTGTCCCCTACACTTTCCAGAAACTTCCTGGATTGTCTGTGCACTGCTGTATTGCTCTCCCAGCAGATATCGGGGTGATTAAAGTCACCCATGAGAACCAGGGCCTGTGATCTAGCAACTTCTGTTAGTTGCTGGAAGAAAGCCTCGTCCACCTCATCCCCCTGGTCCGGTGGTCTGTAGCAGACTCCCACCACGACATTACCCTTGTTGTTCATACTTCTAAATTTAATCCAGAGACTCTCATGTGTTTCTGCAGTTTCATACTGGAGCTCTGAGCAGTCATACTGCTCTCTTACATACAACGCAACTCCCCCACCTTTTCTGCCCTGCCTATCCTTCCTGAACAGTTTATATCCATCCATGACAGTACTCCAATCATGTGAGTTATCCCACCAAGTCTCTGTTATTCCAATTACATCATAATTCCTTGACTGTGCCAGGACTTCTAGTTCTCCCTGCTTGTTCCCCAGGCTTCTTGCATTTGTGTATAGGCACTTAAGATAACTCGCTGATTGTCCTGCTTTCTCAGTCTGAGACAGGAGTCCTCCCCTCTTGCAGTCTCCTGCTTGTGCTTCCTCCCGGAATCCCACTTCCCCACTTACCTCGGGGCTTTGGTCTCCTTCTCCCGGTGAACCTAGTTTAAAGCCCTCCTCACTAGGTTAGCCAGCCTGCTTGCAAAGATGCTCTTCCCTCTCTTCGTGAGGTGGAGCCCGTCTCTGCCTAGCAATCCTTCTTCTTGGAAGACCATCCCATGGTCAAAGAATCCAAACCCTTCTCTCCGACACCATCTGCGTAGCCATTCGTTGATTTCCACGATTCAACGGTCTCTACCCTGGCCTTTTCCTGCCACAGGGAGGATAGACGAGAACACCACTTGCGCCTCAAACTCCTTTATCCTTCTTCCCAGAGCCACGTAGTCTGCAGTGATATGCTCAAGGTCATTCTTGGCAGTATCATTGGTGCCCACGTGGAGAAGCAGGAAGGGGTAGCGATCCGAGGGCTTGATGAGTCTCGGCAGTCTCTCCGTCACATCGTGAATCCTAGCTCCTGGCAAGCAGCACACCTCTCGGTTTTCCCGGTCAGGGCGGCAGATAGATGACTCAGTCCCCCTGAGGAGAGAGTCCCCAACCACCACCACCCTCCTCCTCCTCCTCTTGGGAGTGGTGGTCGTGGAACCCCCATCCCTAGGACGGTGCATCTCATGCCTTCCAATCAGTGGAGTCTCCTTCTGCTCTGTTCCCTCAGGTGTATCATCCAGTCCACTCTCTGCACTAGTACCTGTGGAGAGAACATGAAAACGGTTGCTCACCTGTATCTGTGTTTCTGGTACATGGACATTTCTGGTACTCTTTCCCCTTCTGGAAGTCACATGCCGCCAATTATCCTCGCTGGCCTTCTGTCCCCGCTGCGTAGCCTGCTCTGAATCTTCAGAACATTGTGCCCGCTGAAGCTGATCCTGACGTCTATCCAGGAAATCCTCATTGTCTTTTATGGAACGCAGGGTTGTTATTCGTTTCTCCAGACCTTGAATCTTCTCTTCCAAGATGGAGATCAGCTTGCACTTTGTACAGACAAAGTCGCTCCTATCCTGTGGAAGGAAGACAAACATGGCGCATCCTGTGCAGGTCACAACGGCAGATCGCTCAGCATCCATGGTCTCTTCCTTCTAAGAGCTTCCTTACTTGTGGCAGATTCTACTCAGAGAAACCTGCGAGAGGGGAGCCTCAGTAGGCTCTCTCCAGGCGAACTCCCAGGCAAACTCCTTCTGTTTGCCTCTCTGCTGTTCGCTGCTCAGCTGGTTCGCAGCTGACTGACTTTTTATAACAGTCAGGCCCAGCTGGAACAAAGCACTCCCAGGTCACACTGGTCAAACAAGCAATCAAACAATGAAGCACACAGTCAAACTGCCAAACTGCGCCCCCAACAGACACTCAGATACTCACCAGTGCAGTCCCCCTACTGCAGCACTTAGCGTACCTCTGCTCAAAGGGATCCCAGGCAAACTCCTTCTGTTTGCCTCTCTGCTGTTCGCTGCTCCAGGTCGACTGGAGGAGGGCCCGAGGAGGATGTCCCTGCCACCGCCTCGTCTAGAGAAGAGGAAAGGAGACACCTGGGACGAGAGGGTCCTGCGTGGCCTCTTGCTCCTGAGCAACCTCCTGCTCCAGTGGGACTGGGGAGTCCGGTGGGTGGACTGGAGCTTCCTCCGTACCAGCGGGAGGCGGACGGCTGATTGTCGCCTCTGGCACCCGGTGCTCTGATGGTGCTGAGCGGGATGGGACTACTAGTGCCCCTTGGGCCTGGTGGTACGCCCAAGGCGTCCAGAAGAACCACTGGTGTGGGCCTAGGTCCTGGGCCTGTGCCTCTTGGAAGACCCCGGTGGGCACATCAGACTTGCGGTCCTGTGCATAATAGCTGCCCACGTGGGACGACTCTGAAGCGTGCCTGGAAGGCCATGAAGGAGCGGAGAGGCCCTGAGCAGAGTCCATGTCTCTAGCAGGCCTAGCTCTACTCGGCACCGGATACCGGTACCGGGAGGCATACCAGTACCGGGAACGAGATCGGGACCTGCGACTGGAGCGGTGCCGGGAGGTCGACCGTGATCACAAGGCTCGGCGTCGGGAGCAGCTACGGGAGTCACCGTGCCTGGAGCGGTGCCGGGAGCTGGAGCGGTGCCGAGAATAAAGGGCCGGTGACCGGGATGCCGACCGGAGCTGCGAGTGTGACCAGTACCGCAGAGGAGAACGGTGCCGGTCTGCTGTGCCAACAGAGGGTGGCCGAATCAAAGCCGGCTTGCCTATAGACTGTATCGCCCGCACCAGTGGTGCCAGGGGCAGAGGCAGCATCGACTCTGTCATCAAAATCAGATCCCTCGCTGTTGAGAAGGTCTCCAGCGTGGACGGGATATTAAGCTCTATCACGGGTCTAGCCGGGGAGCTGACAGGTACCGGACTCGACGGCCCTTGCGGGACCGGAATCGACGGTGCAGACGTCGTCAATGCCGCGGCGGGTGTCGGTACCGGGCGGTCTGACTTGGACGAGCTCTCTAGCTGCGGTGCAGGTGGCACGGAAGCAGCAGGAGTCTTAGTCTTTCTTGACCTCAGGGAGAGGGAACGGCGTCGAGCTGGCCTCGGTGCCGGCGACAGGTGGTGCCAAGGAGCCTTGGCCGTATCGGTGCGGTCCGGTGCCGAGGAGGTGCTTCTGTCCGAAGAGTGACCAGCGCTCGGTGCCGAAGGCTGAGGGGTGAGAGCCGCCTCCATGAGGAGCTGCTTTAGCCTAATGTCCCGCTCCTTTTTTGTTCTTGGCTTAAAAGCCTTGCAAATGTGGCACTTAGCTGTTAGGTGCGATTCCCCGAGGCACTTCAGACAGGAGTCGTGTGGGTCTCCTGTCAGCATCGGCCTGCGGCAGGCTGAGCACGGTTTGAAACCCGGTGAACTGGGCATGGGCCCCGGGTGCGGGGAAGGGGCTATTCCCCAACCCCCTCAACTATTATTATACTAAATATACTATAAAGTAATAAACTAAAGTGAACTATATAAAAGTTTTTAACTATATACACAACAAGGAAAGAGAGAACTATGAGTAGCTAGGGAAGTGGAGGTCAGCTAAGCCGCGCTCCACTGTTCCAATGACCGACACGGGCGGTAAGAAGGAACTGAGGGGCGGATGGGTCGGCAGAGGTATATATCAGGTGCCATAGCGGCGCCACTCCAGGGGGTGCCCAGCCGACCCACCGGGAGTTGCTAGGGTAAAAATCTTCCGACGAACGTGCACGCAGCGCGCGCACACCTAATTGGAATCGATATGAGCAAGCACTCGAAGAAGAAGTACTACTTTCTCCATCCATCTAGAGGAAACAAAAGCAATCCATACGTTCTCATTAAATTGCAGTAGTTGGTTTTCTTGAAAGAAGTTGGTTGCCTGTCTCACACAGATACATTCTAGTGCATTCACTTTGCTCTTGGAGCTATTTTTAACTCTGCCCCAAGAGCTTTTGCTCTGCTGATACTTTTTTCCAAAGTACATTTGAGACACAAAGTAGTCTACTAGCCATAAGCTTCAATTCCTCCTGCAGCATACGCTGAAGTTCTATGTTCAATTACAAGTAGAATAGTTTTAATCTCTTCTACAATGTTTATATTTCATTTTAAACAGCTCTATTTCTATTCTTCATTATGGCACTTTAATTAACCACATTTCAGCAATTTTTATTCAACCAAAATGTGATTTTTATAGCTAAAGCAATACATGGTTGCTAAAAAACAGTTCCACTCTCAGTGTCTGGAACGTCCATGAATGAAAGAATGACCAGTTTTGCCATCAAATCTCTGTCTTCTCAGATCTATCTTCTCAAGATTTTCACTGAAGCTACTTTGCATAATTTAGATACAATAGAAAAATAGTGAAGGCTTCAGTATCTCTGCTCTTTTATTACCACCCTAAACTCCACCCTAACCAATGTTTTAAGTTAACCATGCATCACTACCTTAGGCTACTGGAAACAGTTTTTAATGCTCAGCCACAAGTAATGATTTAATATCAGGAAAGGCATATGTTACATTTCATCTGAACTCAAAATGAAAAGCCCTCTGGAACATGAAAGGACAGTTTAACCAGCAATTGCTGCTGTAATTTTGTAATAAGAATTCTTTAGAAAATTTTTGTACAGTCTATTACAGTCTCTTCCTCTTCTAAAACGAATGTGAGCTGAAAGGGGTAAAAAAAATCGGTTGTAACAGGCAATTAAAGTTTTTCAACTCAAAAAGATATTAAACTTTTGGCTTAAAGTAAAAACCCATCTACTAATGCATTGTTCTTATGAAAAAATGATCTAGGAGCAGAAAGCTGTCTTCTACAGTTTTCTAGTCTTGGCTTGCTTATGCTCACAGGTTTTGGGCCTATGGCTCTTAACTAGTAAGATCTGTCTTAGAATCAGAATACATAAGTGGCCCCTCCAAATCTTAGAGTTAAATGAAAAGGTTAGTGTCTTATTTTACATATGCCATCTTCCATTTTCTGTATAGCTACTAGCTTCATGAGATATGTTCCTCCCCAAGATCCTTTTAGAAAGCTTTTTTCTTAAAAGAACTTGAAAACTGGAATATAAAATCATTACCTTTATAATATATGGTAAATATCCCTAACAACAACAGTAAGGTAAATATTCAGACAGGTTATTTTGTACATTTACATCCCCCAAAATCCTGAGTCTCTAACTGCTGTTCTCACATGCTGGTTATATTACACTCACTTGGGACCACCACTAAGCATGGTGTGGCTTTTTGGGATGTGAAGGAGAGACTATCAATTTCTCTGCATAGTACTATGGATTTGTAAATTCTAATAAATATTAGGGCTGTCAAGCGATTAAAAAAATTAACCGTGATTAATTGCACTGTTAAACAATAATAGAAATATATTGGATGTTTTCTAAATTTTCAAATATATTGATTTCAATTACAACACAGAATTCAAAGTGTACCGTGTTCACCTTATATTTATTTCTGATTAAAAATATTTGTACAGTTAAAAAAAAAGAAAAAGTATTTTGCAATTCACCTAATACAAGTACTGTAGTGCAATCTCTTTATTATGAAAGTTGAACTTACAAATGTAGAATTGTGTACAAAAAAAATAACTGCATTCAAATATAATACAATGTAAAATTTTAGAGCCTACAAGTCAACTCAGTCCTATTTCTTGTTCAGCCAATCGCTCAGACAAAACAAGTTTGTTTACATTTGCTGCCTGCTTCTTGTTCACAATGTCACCTCAAAGTAAGAACAGGCATTCGCATGGCACCGTTGCAGCCGGCATCGCAAGAGATTTGCATGCCAGCTACGCTGAAGATTCATAGGTCCCTTCATGCTTCATTCACCACTCCAGAGGACATGCGTCCATGCTGATGACTGGTTCTACTTGATAACAATCCTAAGCAATGTGGACTGACACATGTTCATTTTCATAATCTGAGTCAGATGCCACCAGCAGAAGGTTGATTTTCTTTTTTGGTGGTTCGGGTCCTGTAGTTTCCGCATCGGAGTGTTGCTCTTTTAAGACTTCTGAAAGCATGTGCCACACCTCATACCTCTCAGATTTTGAAAGACATTTCAGATTCTTAAACCTTGGGTCAAATGCTGTAGCTATCTTTAGAAATCTCACATTGGTACCTTTTCATGTTTTGTCAAATCTGCAGCAAAAGTGTTCTTAAAATGAACAACATGCCTGAGTCATCATCTGAGATTACTATAACATGAAATATATGGCAGAATCAGGTAAAACAGCCAGAGACATACAATTCTCCCCCAAGGAGTTCAGTCACAAATTTATTAACACATTATTTTTTTAACAACCATCATCAGCATGGAAGCATGTCCTCTGGAATGGTGGCCAAAGCATGAAAGGGCATACGAATGTTTTAGTATATCTGGCACATAAATACCTTGCAATGCTGGCTACAAAAGTCCCATGTGAATGCCTGTTCTCACTTTCTGGTGATATTATAAGTTAAAAGTGGGCAGCATTATCTCCCATAAATGTAAGCAAATTTGTTTGTCTTAACGAGTGGTTGAACAAGAAGTAGGACTGAGTGGACTTGTAGGCTCTAAAGTTTTGCATTGTATTATTTTTGAATGCAGTTATGTAACAAAAAAATCTACATTTGTAAGGTGCATTTTCATAATAAAGAGATTGCACTACAGTACTTGTATGAGGTGAACTAAAAATGCTATTTCTTTTGTTTATCATCTTTACAGTGCAAATATTTGTAATAAAAATAATATAAAGTGAGCAGTGTACACTTTGTATTCTGTGTTGTAACTGAAATTTCAATTTGTATTCTATTATTTAACAGTGTGATTAAAGCTGAGATTAATCATGATTAATTTTTTTGAGTTAATCACGTGAGTTAACTGTGCTTAATCAACAGCCCTAATAAATATCCTATTGTGTCCTGAATTTTACCAGGAAGGAAAAAGTGGCATCAGATATTGCTGGTATGAAGATGGTTTGACAAAATAATCCCCTTAGATCACTTGGGGGATGGAGAATGGCTGACTCTCTCCTCCCAACATCCTAGCTCACACAGGCTCAGTATACTCATCCCCGCCAACCCCAAGGAGTAGGGACACACAGGGGGCAGAGAGAGGGGCTCAGACCCCAGCTTACATTTGGGAGGCAAGGAGAGAGGCTCGGACCTCCCAAAAAGGCAGTCTCTCCCAAATCCTGGCTCATACATGGCTATCAGAAACCCCATGACCAAGGACTCAGTGACTTGCTTTCCTTTGATTATACTCAGTTCCATTGCTCAGAAAATGGGTGAAGTCATGAGTCAAGCACCCTGTCTAGCGAGGTCTCATCTTAAACCAGAAATGCTGGTCTCAGGCCAAGATTCGAAAAGGAGCCCTTGCAAAATGTAGTCTGAGAGCAAGGAATATGCACATTCCATGAAAATTGCAAAGGACAGGATTCAAATTCTCAGTTCACAGGTGTTCAGATTCAGTGATCACAGTATGTCATCTTGAGCCACTCAAATACTGAGAGAGATTTCCTGGAAACCCTGTTGCTGTTAACAGAACCCTGATCTTGCTGCACATGTGCAATTCAATCTCTATGGCCCATGCTGACCTAGAGTTCCAAAGTAAGGTTAACAACTTTTTCCAACATTGCTCCCCGAAAAGGGCCTGGGTTCCTTTCACAAGCTGAGAAAAATACCAAGCAACATAGATCTCTTGAGGCATTAATTAAAGCCATTGTCTGAGCCACAGGGATGTGGGAAAGAAGTTACAAGAACCACGTGATGTTTGTAAAAAGCTGTTCTTAGGGAGGCTGTATTTTACTAATCCTTTGCTCAAATCGCCCCAAATTTGGACCACTGACCCTCTCTCTCAAACCCATGAGGGACAGCCAATTTTAAGAAAATCAAAGCAAGCATACAGAATTTAGAGCACTTACAATAGTGGACCTTTATACGGAAGGGGGAGCTTGCTTCACTATAATGTTAGGCAGCAAAAATTAGGATTAATGTAATTGGTTTCTTCTTGGGCTATCCTTTAAATTGACCACAAACTGCAATAAATTTATTTTTTATTCAAATTTATCTTACACATAAGGGCACTCATAAAATAAAAGAACAATTACCTGTTAACACCATTCCAGCAACAACAAAGATTTAATATCTCCCCGTCTAACAACTTCCCAATCTTATCTATCTCATAACTCCCTACAGGCCAAGTGGAAAGACGAGCCTTGCAATGTGCTATAAATTACAGACCGGGCAGGATGGGAGAGGATGGAGGTGGAGATCAAAGGGAACAGAGAGTTGTAGAATATAAGCAGGCAAGTGCCAAAGAGTATGGTACATAACCCCCATGGCCTTCATTGCAGCAAACTTCAAAGCCTTATTGATAATGCCCTTAATCTATACCATCTTCCACCTTCTGTCCAACCTCTCCCTACCCTCAGAATGAGCCATAATCCCTAGGACTGAGCTCAGTCAGGGGCTAAGATGTATAAGATAGAGGCAGTACAGTGCTCAGCTAGCTACTGGGATGGGCTTTGCCTGAGTGTGTTACCTCACTTAAGATGGGAGTTTTAACAAATATGAAAGTTGCCCTTTTCAAGCATTTTATAATATACCTTCTACCTTACTGTCAGATGCTGTAGATTTGCTCAAATCTTAGACATATTTAAGTATGTTACCCTTCATAAAAAGAGTAGGTTTCCTATCTGGGAGACAGTGAATTTTTTATATATATATATATTTCTGCTTTTTGCTCTGCAAATTCCATTCTTGCCTTCCTAATTTTATCTTACATATTGCTTACTATAGTTTACTTTCCTTCCCATTGGATTCAATTTCCATTTTCTGAAGAACAACTTTCACTTGAACCTTGTCACTTAGACATATTGGCTTACTTCTGGGCTTCTTGCTTCATTGTTCAGGGATATTCATGCAGTTTATGATGCTTACGGGTTTGTTTTTTTAAAGAAGCCTCCATGTACAGCCTAAGTATTTTATTTTTTATTCTAGAACCTTTTTGGACAGCAAAGTTTGTATTTTAAGTCCTTTTTTCTAAAGGTTAGCATGGTAGTAAACATACAACTTCTCCTGAAAGAACACTGACCTTATTGCGTGGTCATTCTTACCGATTATTATGTGCTAAATTAGGATTCTTTTGGGTGGCCACAAAAGAATCATGGTACCAGCAATCTTCCAGAAAAGGCCATGCAACTGTAAGATCAAGGTACCAATGAACTAGACATACTACAAACAGCTGCTGACCTCCATTATTGACCGCCCTCCAGGAGCCTCCACAATCACCTGCATAAGAAGGATGGTAGGGTAAAGAGAATAAGATGGAGAATATCTTGTTGCCCTTATATAAATCCATGGTATGCCCACATCTTGACTAGTGCGTACAGATGTGGTCTCCTCATCTCAAAAAAGATATACTGGCATTAGAAAACGTTCAGAGAAGGGCAACTAAAATGATTAGGGGTTTGGAACGGGTCATAGAATCATAGACTCTCAGGGTTGGAAGGGACCTCAGGAGGTCATCTAGTCCAACCCCCGTATGAGGAGAGTCCCATATGAGGAGAGATTAAAGAGGCTAGGACTTTTCAGCTTGGAAAAGAGGAGACTAAGGGGGGATATGATAGAGGTATATTAAATCATGAGTGGTGTGGAGAAAGTGAATAAGGAAAAGTTATTTACTTGTTCCCATAATACAAGAACTAGGAGCCACCAAATGAAATTAATGGGCTGCAGGTTTAAAACGA
Source organism: Mauremys mutica (assembly GCF_020497125.1). Taxonomy (NCBI): domain Eukaryota; kingdom Metazoa; phylum Chordata; order Testudines; family Geoemydidae; genus Mauremys; species Mauremys mutica. Next base: position 82,169,907 of record NC_059081.1, on the reverse strand, counting down.
ATAAAAGGAAGTTCTTCTTCATGAAGCACACAGTCAACCTGTGGAACTCCTTGCCTGAGGAGGTTGTGAAGGGTAGGACTATAACAGGGTTTAAAAGAGAACTAGATAAATTCATGGAGGTTAAGTCTATTAATGGCTATTAACCAGGATGGGTAAGGTGTCCCTAGACTCTGTTTGTCAGAGTGTGGAGATGGATGGCAGGAGAGAGATCACTTGATCATTACCTGTTAGGTTCACTCCCTCTGGGGCACTTGGCATTGGCCACTGTCGGTAGACAGGATACCTTTGGTCTGACCCAGTATGGCCATTCTTATGTTCTTAAGATTAGGAGATCATCAAGAGGTAATTCAGCACAGGAGAGATCAGTGAGAAATGTTCTATGTGAATACCAAGTTACAGCTCTCGATTAGCTGTTTCAACTCAAATGACGTTTGGAAGAGAAAGCAAGAGGCAGAAGGAATCAAGGGTACTGTCCACATGAAAAGTAACTTTACCTAGGATACAGGTAGGGAACGGGAAAGAAAAGATAGGGCTGACTCAATCAGAATCTGGAAGAAGAGGAGTGAGGGGAGAGCACTGTAGGAAGGACAGCCGTAGGGACAGAGAGGGAGAGCCAGTAGGTAGAGGAAGAGTAATTGAAGACATTATGAATTATGGACAGACTACTGGGGCAGATGCTGTGTAACAAGCAGGAATACAGGAGTGAAGTTTTGGATCTTCCTCAACGTTACTTGACTTAATCAGTGAATTCTGACTTAAAAATTCATAGGAAGTGTCCACTGACAGGCTAGTGAAGGGAGGGGGTGGTGGTCTGCCAGTGTTCTGGTGCCTGCTGGGGGTTTGTTCTGGTTTTTGTTTCTGTGACTAACAGGTTTTCAGTAGGAAGGCTATGACCGATACAGAGGCAGCAGTGAAAGACACGAGGATGACCGGATGTGGAAGCTGCAGCATGTACATGATCCTGGAGGGGGTACCTGAAAAGAGTTTCGTCTGCATGAAGTGCCGCCTGATAGAGCTGATGGAAGAAAAGATCCGAGGACTGGAGATGCAGGTGGAAACTCAGGTCGAGTTTAGAAAGGGGTTCGAGCAGATGATGGAGCAAAGAAATGAGGCAGCTGAAGGGATAATCTCAGACTTGCAGATGGAAGCAGGACCAAAGAATTCTGAGGGGAGACTGCTGAGTGAGGAAAGTGGACGGTGGAAGCATGTAACTAAGAGAACCAGGCAGAGGAAAAGACAGGCCAGTGAAGGAGAAATAGAGCTCAAGAACATGTTTGCAGAGTTGGAAAATGAAGGGACACAGCAGGTGGTCACTGAAGGTGAGAGGGCAAGGAAAAAGAGAAGAGCAGCTAGCCCTACAGGAAGAGGGGAAGAGTCAATGGAGACAACACCAAATATGACCCCCAGGAGGATACGGGAAGGGTTGCGGAGGATTGCAAGGGTGAACAGGAATCGAGAGGACTTGCAGCCAGTGGGAGCAGGGGATAGACCAGAGAATTATACTGTCACCAGGAAAAGGCAGGTCTACGTGATTGGAGACTCCTTACTGAGAAGAATAGACAGGCCTGTAACTAGAGCTGATCCGGAAAACAGAAGGGTGTGCTGTCTGCCGGGCGCTAAGATACGGGATGTGGACCTGAGGCTGAAAAGGATCCTAACAGAAGCGGGAAAGAATCCACTGATTGTCCTTCATGTAGGAACAAATGATACGGCTAGGTTCTCGCTGGAACGTATCAAGGGAGACTATGCCAGGCCGGGGAAGAAGCTTAAGGAAATCGAGGCTCAGGTGATCTTCAGTGGGATTCTGCCTGTTCCTAGAGAAGGGCAACAAAGGTGTGACAAGATTATGGCGATCAACAGATGGCTCAGGCAGTGGTGCTATAAGGAGGGCTTTGGGATGTACGGCCATTGGGAAGCATTCATGAAGAGAGGACTGTTCTCTCGGGATGGACTTCACCTGAGTAAGGAGGGAAATAGACTTCTAGGATGGAGGCTCGCCCAACTGATTAAGAGAGCTTTAAACTAGGAATTTGAGGGAGATGGTTGGGAGATGTCCAGGTAATCTCCACGCCGGAATTTAATACCGAGAGGGAAGAAAACAAAGTAAGAGAGGATACAGCCATGAGCAGAAGAATGGACATAAGGAGGAAGGGTAGTGTAGATACCAGTCTAATAGGTGATACTGGTGGTAGAATGTCTGTGCCTAACCAGATAAAGAATGTCAGTGAAGCCAAACGGCAAAAATTAAGCTGTCTGTACACTAATGCGAGGAGCCTAGGAAACAAAATGGAGGAACTAGAGCTACTGGTGCAGGAAGTGAAACCGGATATTATAGGGATAACAGAAACATGGTGGAATAGTAGTCATGACTGGAGTACAGGTATTGAAGGCTATGTGCTGTTCAGAAAAGACAGAAATAAAGGCAAAGGTGGTGGAGTAGCATTGTATGTCAATGATGAGGTTAACTGTAAAGAAATAAGAAGGGATGGAATGGATAAGACAGAGTCTGGGCAAAAATCACATTGGGAAAGAAAGCTACTAGAGCCTCCCCTGAGATAGTGCTTGGGTGTGCTACAGACCACCGGGATCTGATTTGGAGATGGATAGAGACCTCTTTAATGTTTTTAATGAAGTAAACACTAATGGGAATTGTGTGATCATGGGAGACTTTAACTTCCCAGATATAGACTGGAGGACAAGTGCTAGTAGTAGTAATAGGGCTCAGATTTTTCTGGATGTGATAGCTGATGGATTTCTTCATCAAGTAGTTGAAGAGCCAACAAGGGGGGATGCCATTTTAGATTTGGTTTTGGTGAGTAGTGAGGACCTCATAGAAGAAATGGTTGTAGGGGACAACCTTGGTTCGAGTGATCATGAGTTAATTCAGTTCAAACTAGATGGAAGGATAAACAAAAATACATCTGGGACTAGGGTTTTTGATTTCAAAAGGGCTAACTTTAAAGAATTAAGGAAATTAGTTAGGCAAGTGGATTGAACTGAAGAACTTGTGGATCTAAAGGCGGAGGAGGCCTGGAATTACTTCAAGTCAAAGCTGCAGAAACTATCAGAAGCCTGCATCCCAAGAAAGGGGAAAAAAATCATAGGCAGAAGTTGTAGACCAAGCTGGATGAGCAAGCATCTCAGAGAGGTGATTAAGAAAAAGCAGAAAGCCTACAGGGAGTGGAAGATGGGCGGGATTAGCAAGGAAAGCTACCTTATTGAGGTCAGAACATGTAGGGATGAAGTGAGAAAGGCTAAAACCCATGTAGAGTTGGACCTTGCAAAGGGAATTAAAACCAATAGTAAAAGGTTCTATAGCCATATAAATAAGAAGAAAACAAAGAAAGAAGAAGTGGGACCACTAAACACTGAGGATGGAGTGGAGGTTAAAGATAATCTAGGCATGGCCCAATATCTAAATAAATACTTTGCCTCGGTCTTTAATAAGGCTAATGAGGAGCTTAGGGATAATGGAAGGTTGACAATTGGGAATGAGGATATGAAGGTAGATATTACCACATCCGAGGTAGTAGTCAAACTCGAACAGCTTAATGGGACTAAATCGGAGGGCCCAGATAATCTTCATCCAAGAATATTAAAGGAACTGGCACAGGAAATTGCAAGCCCATTAACAAGAATTTTTAATGAATCGGTAAACTCAGGGGTTGTACCGTACGACTGGAGAATTGCCAACATAGTTCCTATTTTTAAGGAAGGAAAAAAAAGTGATCCGAGTAACTATAGGCCTGTTAGTTTGACATCTGTAGTATGTAAGGTCTTGGAAAAAACTTTGAAGGAGAGGGTAGTTAAGGACATTGAGGTCAATGGTAATTGGGACAAAATACAACATGGTTTCACAAAAGGTAGATCGTGCCAAACCAACCTGATCTCCTTCTTTGAGAAAGTAACAGATTTTTTAGACAAAGGAAATGCAGTGGATCTAATTTACCTCGATTTCAGTAAGGCATTTGACACGGTTCCACATGGGAAATTATTAGTTAAATTGGAAAAGATGGGGATAAATATGAAAATTGAAAGGTGGATAAGGAACTGATTAAAGGGGAGACTACAACGGGTCGTACTGAAAGGTGAACTGTCAGGCTGGAAGGAGGTTACTAGTGGAGTTCCTCAGGGATCAGTTTTGGGACCAATTTTATTTAACCTTTTTATTACTGACCTTGGCACAAAAAGTGGGAATGTGCTAATAAAGTTTGTGGATGACACAAAGCTGGGAGGTATTGCTAACACAGAGAAGGACCGGGATATCATACAGGAAGATCTGAATGACCTTGTAAACTGGAGTAATAGTAATAGAATGAAATTTAATAGTGAAAAGTGCAAGGTCATGCATTTAGGGATTAATAACAAGAATTTTAGTTATAAATTGGGGACGCATCAGTTGGAAATAACAGAGGAGGAGAAGGACCTCGGAATATTGGTTGATCACAGGATGACTATGAGCTGCCACTGTGATATGGCCGTAAAAAAAGCTAATGCGGTTTTAGGATGCATCAGACGAAGTATTTCCAGCAAAGATAAGGAGGTGTTAGTACCGTTATATAAGGCACTGGTGAGACCTCATCTGGAATACTGTGTGCAGTTCTGGTCTCCCATGTTTAAGAAGGATGAATTCAAACTGGAACAGGTTCAGAGACGGGCTTCTAGGATGATCCGAGGAATGGAAAACCTGTCTTATGAAAGGAGACTGAAATAGCTTGGCTTGTTTAGCCTAACCAAGAGAAGGTTGAGGGGGGATATGATTGCTCTTTATAAATATATCAGAGGGATTAATATTAGGGAGGGAGAGGAATTATTTAAGCTTAGTAACAATGTGGACACAAGAACAAATGGATATAAACTGGACACTAGGAAGTTTAGACTTGAAATTAGATGAAGGTTTCTAACCATTAGAGGAGTGAAGTTCTGGAACAGCCTTCCAAGGGGAGTAGTGGGGGCAAAAGACATATCTGGCTTTAAGACTAAGCTTGATAAATTTATGGAGGGGATGGTATGATGGGATAGCCTAATTTTGGCAATTAATTTGGCAATTGATCTTTGATTATCAGCAGGTAAGTATGCCCAGTGGTCTGTGATGGGATGTTAGATGGGTTGGGATCTGAGTTACTACAGAGAATTCTTTCCTGGGTGCTGGCTGGTGAGTCCTGCCCACATGCTCAGGGTTTAACTGATCGCCATATTTGGGGTCGGGAAGGAATTTTCCTCCAGGGCAGATTGGCAGAGGCCCTGGAGGTTTTTCGCCTTCCTCTGCAGCATGTGGCACGGGTCACTTTCTGGAGGATTCTCTGCAGCTTGAGGTCTTCAAACCGCAATTTGGGGACTTCGATAACTCAGACATAGGTTAGGGGGTTGTTATAGAAGTGGATGGGTGGGATTCTGTGGCCTGCATTATGCAGGAGGTCAGACTAGATGATCATAATGGTCCCTTCTGACCTTGAAGTCTATGAGTCTATATTTTGCCTGACAGCTTTCATTCTTGGGTTTCTCAGTAATCCATTGAATCGTTTATAGGTAGCAATAACACTACCATCCAATATATCTATATATAGTGCAGCTGTTTGTTTTACAGTATCTCTCTTTTATATGCAATAGTTTACATTACTAATAATACCTACCCAATAATACTGTATCATCTAAAATATGTTTAGTACCTACATTTTAAAAAAATACTGCATTCACACCAAGGAATCAGACATGGCAAATTTGTAGTCACCAAGTGCTATTAGTGCATTACATGGTATACACAGTGAAGTTGCCTGCGGAACAATTATAAGCTAGTGTCTTGAACTGCATGCTAATTTTTCTTTTGATTTTTCTTTTAAAGTGTAATCTCAGATAATTAAAATTTTTATTTATAACTGGATGTAGCTCAAGCACCATAAAGCCAAAGCCAGACAAGTAACTGGTTGGATGTTTCCTACACATAAGAGATCATGTTAGAAAAACAAAATAATTCCACATGTAATTTTTAATAATAGGAGATATACCTATCTCCTAGAACTGGAAGGGACCCTGAAAGGTCATTGAGTCCAGCCCCCTGCCTTCACTAGCAGAACCAAGTACTGATTTTTACCCCAGATCCCTAAGTGGCCCCCTCAAGGATTGAACTCACAACCCTGGGCTTAGCAGGCCAATACTCAAACCACTGAGCGATTATCCCTCCCCCCAGTATTCTATATGTTAACATTTACTAAAAGAATATACCAAAGCATTCTAGGTCATTATGGTAAGTAAAATAAACTTAAGACCAATTATGATAGCTTTTTACAAGAGCTCTACATCTTCCATCTCCAATTCACTCATGTTGTGAAGAACGAGTCAGTCATTCAACTCAACAGCTAGTTCCTTGGTCTGCAAATCTGCCCAATCACCTAAGGCACCCTCCAGTCTTTGATCATTTCTGCCTACTTTGTCTGATCAACAAGTGTGCTGAGTACTTTATGATATCATTAAATACTAACTTTTTTTAAATCTAGCCCAAGTGCAGCCAATAGCCACCTAGGAGGACCGTCTTCATATCTTACTGGGTTTCTTTTAAGGATCAAGTACAACTCCCACCCCCACCACATTTAATGGATTCTGCCTTAACCTCAGCGCATCCCGTCCTTCAGCCTATTCCTAAATTCCCCCAGATACCACTATCTTTCTGTATCCTTGTCCCTCAACTATAAGCTATTCAGTGTCTCCCCGATACTGCTGTACCACCTGGAACAAATTCTCCTTCTGAGCCTAGGTCCACGGTACCTTTCAGGTCAATACTCATCTTTTTCACTTAGCATCTGACCTGAATAGCACAAATTAATCAAATCCCCAAGCTTCAATAGATTGCAAAACACAGCCTACTTCCATCATACCTCTAGATATTGTTTGTATACTTACTCTATATCTAAAATGAACTTGTCTAGACTAATAAGCACTGTTAGTTTTCTACAGCTTCTCAAAAATATTGTGTTTTTACAATGCAATGCCACGATGTAGCAAGAATTATGCTTCCAGTCATCATTCCTCAGGCATGTCCACTAGAGGGCAGCAACTGAATATTTTTCTGAAGGCTACTGTAACAGCAACTACCAGACTGCCGTATTTCAGACTCATTATGAATATTAAACACCAGTGATTATATAAACTGCCCCTATTGCAAAATATTTGCACACTGGGAAAGCTAAGAAGCAGGGAAACAGATCACTCAGGGAAGCTAGCCAAGTACTCATGAGGGCTATAGGTTCTGGTGGATGGGACACAAAAAGCATGTGAAACACAGGAGCTGTGCAGATATTCTGAGCTGAGGCAGTGGAGGAAATCCTGGGGAGTTTAGACTATCCGTAGAGTTGATAAAGTCTCCAGAGACACAGAAAGTCAGTCCAGCTGTCTGTGTTGGGCTATGCTGCACAGCTGCTGTGGCAACAGCCTCTCCCACAATTAAACTGTAGACTTGGTGACACACTGTAATGATGACTTTGGATGTCATGAATTCCATGATTCTCCACCTGTCTCTTCAGCCCTTTTAGTTTCCACTTCTATTCCACTTGGGTCAAAAAATTCTATTACTTTGGGGGAAAGATACCAGGAGAAGCACCTCTGTGATGCAATAATTCTGCCACCTACTCCTTCTTCACAGGGATTGCGGAGATGCTGCTTCCACCTCCCTCTTCTCACACCACAGATTACACCATTGTATACTGAAGGATGAAGGTTTGAAGACTGCTAATAAAGGACAGCTGCTGCTGTACTTCTCTCTGCTGTCTCTAAAGGGATAGGCAATGGCCTGGTTCTCTATGCCACAGGCTCAGAAGCAATATAGTATTCTGTTTGTGAACAGATGATCAAGTAGTCTGCCAGTGAAAACTTTTGACACTTGTACAGGTCCCCTCAGACTCACTTCAGTCAACACAACCACAGTATGAAAACTGGAAGGAAAGAGTGATTTCGTTGTGTTACCTCTGATGTCACAATGACACTACTTGAGACCTGAGCTATTGACATGAATACAATTGCTTAAACTTCTTTAGCACAACTTAATTTCCTTGAATATAGCCTATGCATCAGTTTCCAGTGATTGTATTGTTGTACTGAAAGATTGGATAGTGGTTTTTTTCCATTACTGAGATCATCCAAGTCAATTATATATCAACTGGATCTCAAAGCAGATGGTAGCTGACATAACCTGAAGCAGAGCAGGAAGAACAGATCTATGAAAACATGCCATATTGGCATGTTTTCTGGTAGCCTGGTAGAGAGGGGCCGGAACTACTGGAGGCAGTGTCCGCTCCCTGTACAGAAGTGGGATGTCTGTCATCTCCAGTATCAAATCGCGGATAGAAGGGTAATGACTGACTCTCAAATGAAAACCTGTCTTCTGTTTTCCCTTTCTGCTTAAGTTTCCCCAGCTGGAAGAGATGTATGGAGTGCAAGAAATCTGATTGTCACATATTTGTCTATCTTCTTAGTAAAGGATGAATGAAGAGATATGAGGGAACAGAAATAGAGTAGAAAAAAAAAAAGAGGTGAAGACTTCATTCTTTCACATAAAAGGTAGCAAAAGAACTGGGAAGAAGAGACTGGGGGACAATGAAATTGTCCATTCTTTTCCTCCTTGCTTCTTAGTAGAAGGAGCTATCATGCTATTTCTTCCATCTTTCATTCTACAAAGTGAGGGGCAGTCAGGAGGATCATATAACAATTCTTATATTTGCTATTTAGTATCAACAAATTATTTGCTTCACATTTGCATATGTAGGAAAATAAACATTGCAAATTATTCACCTATGCACAACTGAGGTTTTGCTCTTCAACATTTACATTTCATATATGTATTTTCACCAAAAACACAATAAATGTGAAAATTTACATTAACTCAATATTCCAGTTAAGAAATTAAACACAAAGATTAAAAAGCAGACTTCTACAGCAATATTAATGGTTACATTGCATATACTATCTTCTCTCTGCCTAAGCAGGTATATCTTTAATATAATATTCAATGTGATTGAGTTAGAGGAGTTGCAAGATCTTTAACTTTTGAGTTTATTGATCCTGTTTTAATTTTTCATCCTTAAGGATTCATTAATGTAGCCTTTTACATTTAATAAAGTCTGAGGAAAATCCACGAATGTATGTCTATCAACTCCTCTCACCCTTTCAACATTTCACCAAGTAGTAAAATAAAATTTTAAAAACTTATTTCATTTAAGCTTCTGTGTCATGAAAAAATTTAAGTGTTTAATGTCAATGATGTTGTAAAGATTAAAACAAGTGGACTGGGAACCATGAATGATATTTAAGTTGACTATTTGAATGCTTACTGTTTTCTAACTGCCCAGATATTGTTTCAGAATGTGAGAAAATATTATAAAGCAAACCAAGCTACTCAGAATGTGGCACATGCAATCAAGGATAATTCTTTAAAAAGGCTTACTATCAAGAGTTCATCCCTTTCTGAAGAATGAGAAGGCTCTTAGAAACACAAGTAGCACACCATCAGGATGAAAAGAATGAAATAATCATCTAAAAGCCAAACTAAGTTCTAATTTGCTCAAAGGACTTATTTCTGGTGTACAATTATTAATACTTATGAGTCACAATAACTAAGCAGCACTGCTGTGAATATAACCGGCTTTTATAAGCTGTTGCACAAAAGAGTAAGATAAGTTCATTTCCTATTCCTTCCTCTTGCATTTCTGTTCAATTACCAAAAAAGTCTTTGCAGGAAGAAGAGGAGTTCTACCATGCCTTAAATAATTATATAAGTGAGTGCCCTGTATATCTCACAATATGTATTTATGAATCAGTCAACTGGATTTCAGGGCTATAATTTGATCAAAGGATTTTAGAGCAAAGCTAGAGTTGTCTATATATTTGCCATTATGCAAATTGGACTTCTATTTTCATTTTAAGATTTGCCAGTTTTTAATTTTATAATACTAGGATTCAAATCCCATTTCAAGAATACTGAGCAGAATCTCTCTCTCATCCCAGGGTACCATGGAGAGCTCCTACAGCCATTACTTTGTCTCCGTTGCCCCCTCCTTTCTTCCCCTCAGACTCCACAGTCTGTCGCTCCTCCTGCCACCATCAGCAGGCCTGATCTGTTCAAACCGCTTTGTCCTAACTACCACAGATATTCTGGCACCCTCTGGCTGGTATTTTTATAATCGCTATTGCCACTCTTCCAATTGCTTACCAAGTTATTTTCAATTTGAACAATGCCTGAGCATTCTATCTGGATGCCAACTAAATGTCCACTTGGCTGTATCATGTAATTAGTGGGTGCAATATTGTGTAACTACCATTTAATTCTGATTGTTATTTCAGACAGCTATATTAAGATGTCACAGTTATGTTTTCCAAAAAAGTCAGGGCATTAAGTTGCAGATTCACAGCCCAGACAGCAGACCCAAACACTAACCACTGAACAGCTGTCAGCATACTTCACTGATAAAATCAACCAACAAATCTGTCCCACCATCCTGACTGATTTTGGCACCGTCACACATAATGAATATAATTTATCAAGTCAGAACCTGTGACACTGATCCATGTTCTCTCATGGCTTATACAAGCCAGTGAAGAACAAATATACCCATTACTGATGGAAATAATCAATGTTGCCTTCAGAGAAGGACTCCTACCAAACTCCTCAAAAATGCAATCTTCAAGAAGCCAATTCTCCAACTACCATCTCATCTCCAGAGTTCTGTTCCTGGATAAACTGACAACCTAATTTAAACAAAGGCCCAACCTGTGACATCATTCAAGATCCTTGAATCCTCACAATCAGGGTTCAGACCGGGGCATAGCACAGAGACAGCCCTAAGTGGCAATAAAAAGATGACCTCATGGTCATGGGCACAATTAAGATTACAATTCTCATATTGTTGGACCTGCGGCCTTTGACAGAGGGGACACACAAGGTACTACTGACACCTACATAACATCACAAGGGGTTGACAGCCCAGCACAGCAGTGGCTCCAATCGTTCCTATACAGCAGAAATTAGATTGCTCCTTCCTCAGGTCCATCATGTGCAGCATCCCACAGGGATCCATACTATCCCTGCTTCTCTTCAATATCTACATGATGGCACTGGGTGAGACAGTGGGACACCAAGGGCTTTGCAACAAATGACACTCAACTCTATACCTTATTCTCAATGGATACAAAAACTGCCATTTCTTCAATGTCTGAATGCCAACAGGAAATTAGGTCTTGGATAAAAAACAACTAGCTGAAGCTGAACACAGGCAAGATGGAAGTGATGCTGGTCAGAAACAGGAAACACTTTGAGAAGAGCTAGCCAATGATGTTTCTGCCTTCCACTGAATTTGTCAAAGAATCCTTGGGGTTCTGTTTAACTCGTTGCTAAGCTTCGATGATCAGGTTGCATCAGTTTGCAAATACATCTGTGATGCTGTCTAGCAGATTGCCAGCTAATTCACTTGCATGCTAATAGGAATCTAGGACGTGTCAAAAGGCACTGTAATGCGATCAGGCCAATTCACTTTTTGTTATAGTTCAAAGGAATAGTTCACTTACCTTTAACTTGTTCTTTACAATCGCATTACTTTATGTATAGCCTGTAATTAGATGACCCTAGATCAAAAGTATATATTAACATTAGAATGAGAATTTACTTAATGTGTAAAACTTCATGAAAACTAATGAAGGCTTGTTTCTAGTAATCACATCGTGTTTACATGGTATTACCAACTCTTCCATGATATTAGAACACTTGACAGGGCACCAATGATGCTTTATCAACACCAAGCTGAAAAACATTGCATGGCATTGGTAAAATGCCCCAGAATAGGAAAATAAAGGGAATCTGTAAATGCATTATACTAAGGGCAAATCTGCATATTGTACATGATGATATATTCCCTTGCAATTTACCATCTGGTAATGGACTTCAATGACCCCATGAAAATGCTTGTCTCTGAGGAAGGAGCCTCATGTCAACAGCAGGCATCAAGTCCTGTTATTCTGAGAATGAGGAAATAGGCACCACATTTGCCTATGACAATGCTCTTTTTGCCTAAACAGGGTACCTTTTGTGGCAAATGACTGACGCTACTGTGGTGGGTCCCATGCTTTTCCTTAGTATGGGGGGTCAGGGTGCCCCCCCTTAAGTCTGTATATCAAGGTATTAGTTACCAGCAAAGATATAAAACAGGTTTTCCTCTAGACGGAAGGTAAAAAATGTGAACCTCTGTCAATGTAAAGTATACATTGTAAACTAACACAACGGATGGTTATTTACATACTAAGTCAAATGTTAAAGAGATGTGAAGACAATAGCGAAGCAGCACACTGGAAAAAACCGAGCCATGGGTAGGTTATCCTTTTTATGAGAAAGACAATTAACTTAGGGAGTCTATCTAGGAGGCAAAGATGACACCTCCTCTTCCTGCACCTGGGAAGTAAACACATACCATGCACTAGCATGTTATGATTTTGTTTTATATGTAATCTTTTTTTTCAGTCTTATTCACTATCAAAGATTCAAGCGATGATAAACTTATTCTTGTTTTTGCTATACATACAGCAAAGTGGTGTGTTGTTAAGTAAAGAGCTGATCCTGAGTTGAATCTTACAAGCTGGTATGTTCTGTGCATTTGGGAACAGTGGACCTGGTAGTTCTGTAAGTAGCCAATGTTAGGGGCTGGATATCACAAAGGAATACTTCAAAGGGACTTGGGGACTGTGGTTCACTTATCGCTAAATTGCAAGGAACGGGCCAGCACAGCCAAGGGCAGAGTGCTTGTGGGGCTAACAGGCTGATGGTGTTAGAAGGTGACACCCAGCTAAGCACACACAAGACTCTCACGCTGGTGGCAAGGAATAAGATGACTCAGTCTTGGATATCTCAAGAACCAGCACAGTCATGATGGTATTGTCTCTCAATGTGAATTGTCATATCCCGAATCATGGGGAAAATGTCATACAGAGTAATCGAATCATCTTAGCTCTAATACGTTATATGTAATGTTAAGATTTACTAAAAATAACTGTGACAAAGTCACAGACAGGTCACAGGCAATAAAGAAAAATTCATGGAAGCCCCACTGCCCGCTGCAGGGCGGGCTGACAGCCAAAATAGTCTAAGAGGTCTGTTAAAATCACAGAATCCATGATGAAATTGGATCCTTAATTATATGTAAATGCTTCTGAGACACCAACATCCTTGAATTTGATTGCTTAAGTGTGCTGCCCACCCACGGTTGGAAGCATGTTACTGAAGTTTTCATGGGCAGAGGTGGTACACATGGTACTTCCTTGCCTACGTGATCATGGTCTGTAGTGGGGCAGCTGCCCCACTCCCTGAGAATTTAGGCTGCAGCAGGCCAGTGGGCCTGCGCAGATGGACAGCCAATAGAAAAAGGGCTTATTGGGAGCCAATCGGGGCCCAGACTGGAGATAGCCAATCAGGGCTGGGCTCAGCCATATATAAAGGCTGCCCAGAACAGCAGCAGGCAGTCTGTCCCAGGCCTTTGAGAGGGGAAGGTCTGTCTCCAGAGCGGGGAGACTAGCACCAGGGACAGCGCAGTGCTGGGCAGGCACGGGGGAGCAGAAGGGAACTCCAGCTCGGTGTCTGCCAGGCTGCAGGCCCTGAGGGGTAATAAGGTAATAATTGGAGATATACCAATCTCCTAGAACTGGAAGGGACCTTGAAAGGTCATCGAGTCCAGCCCCCTGCCTTCACTAGCAAGACCAATTTTTGCCCAGATCCCTAAGTGGCCCCCTCAAGGATTGAGCTCACAACCCTGGGTTTAGCAGGCTAATGCTCAAACCACTGAGCTATCCCTCCCGCTAGGGGAAAGGCCTAGCGGGTGCGAGGGACTGAAGGGGAAGCGGCCCAGGGAAGTGGACAGACGAAGGGAGAGAAGGAGGACAGCGAGGCTGCTCCCAGAGGGTCCCTGGGCCGGTACCCAGAGTAAAGGGCGGGCCTGAGTCTCCCCCCCTCCCTTGCAGTACACCGAGCCATCAGCCATGGGGCGTGGCCATCACAAACTACGCCAGATCCCTGACAGGAGGGATTAGACTTTGGGGGGTGGGGGGTTGGACGTGGTGGCTGGGGCATAGAGAGACTGCTGATCAGCACAGACCCCCAGAGGGGGGTGTAGATGGACTAAGGGGCACTGCCGGAGGGCAGTGGCCCCGAAGAGGACACCATGAGTGGACAGCGACGCGGGCTCAGACGCCAACCAAGGGCAAGACAACGAGCGGGACACCACCGAGAGAGAGCGCTCCACTGGACTGAGCTAATTCCCAAGGACGTCCAGCAGGAGGCACTGCGGTGGTGAGTCCCAACCTTGTCACAAGGTCATTCCAACAATTTAATAAGAAGAACACCTGAGGAATTTGTACTATCATGTCTAAGTGGTGCCTGCTTGGAAGGCAGACATTGCAACCATTCTGGCATGCAACAGAAGTGAAATCTGGCTTGCTGAATTATGTACATGCAGAAGGCCATGTACCTGAGCATTCAGACATTCTTATGGATGCTTGAGGATGGTTTTAAAATTGATTTTTGAGATATGCCATGACTTCAAATCTGCTTTGAGGGAGGCATGCTCTCATTTGTTCAAGACTAGGACGGCGCCCATTGATTCTATGCTGTGGGTTGACATTAAGGAAATTTTCTCTTTGTTGATCCTCACTCCTAATGGTGAAGAGCTGGATGAATGGAATTCAGAAGCTGCCAAAATGAGTTTCCTTGAATGAGCAAACTATCAAGGTACAGATAAACTTGAACTCCCTTTCTTCTTAGCTCTGCACCACTAATGACAGACATTTTCTGAAGACTCTTGTTCAGGTTATCAGATAATCTAATAGGACTCCACTGAAAATGGGAGTTCCTCACCTGCAATCTTAGATATTTCCTTTGAGCAGATGTGTGATCATATTAAAAAAATACATCCTAAAGGTTAAGAGCCACAAGCCTGTCCTGTAGATCTAGGAGGCAGCCATGTACCATCCTGAACCAGAATCAGTGAATGAAGGTACTGAGTCTTCTTTAAGTCCACAATTGGGCACCATCCTCCTTTCTTCTGGAAATGAGAAAACGGCAATAGAAATGCTTCCCCCTGCATTGAAGTGGAGCTTCTTCTATTGGTCTAAGAATCAGAAGTGAGAACATCCCCTGCTGTAGCAGACTCTCATTGGAGAAGTCCCTGTACAGGAGTGGTGAAGGAGAAAAAGGCCGCTCTGGAACTGTATCAAATATCCCACCTTGATGATTTTTCAGGATCTCATGGTCCAAAGTGATGAGTTTCCAGACCTCCAGCAAATAAAATAAGCAGTCTCCAACTGAGGTGGAAAATGAGTAATATGAGGAATACTCCGGCACATTGAGACCTGTTTTGGGCCACATAACTGAGCATTTGGGGCCACGTAAATATGAGATAGTTATGATATGAATATGGCATAACTAAGATATGTTTTATGCAAGATGCGGCATGAGAGATCACTGAAAATGTTATGGTTTATTGAATGTGATTATCCTATTTGTATGCATGTATCATTTCTGTATCTGAAGTTAGGAATATTGACTATATATCAATTGCAAAAGTGTTGCACCTGGGGAACACCCACCAGACAAAATGCAATCAGTCTGGCTGGTTAGTCAAACCATTAGGGAGAACAATAGGTCTTTGAACATGCTAATCTGCCACCTTCCTGAGACACTTCCTAGGAGGGATCGCTCAGTGGTTTGAACATTGGCCTGCTTAACCCAGGGTTGTGAGTTCAATCCTTGAGGGGAGCCTTTAGGGATCTAGGGCAAAAATCTGTCTGGGGACTGGTCCTGCTTTGAGCAGGGGCTTGGACTAGATAGCCTCCTGAGGTCCCTTCCAACCCTGATTGTCTATGATGCTGCTTTGACACTGCAGGATCATGTCACTTCGTATTAGACCCCCATCTTGGCCTGCTAGTATTTTTCCACAAAAGGGGTGGAAACAAACTGGGAAACAAAGGATTCCCACCATATGTAAATCCTATTTAAGGCTTGGGAGTCAGTTAATCAAGGTCACTTCTTTACTGGATCCCTGTCCAAGATGACTGCTAAAAACACCTAAGACTGAATTGGGGAAGAACTGGACCCAGGCTCGAAGGTGTCTGGCCTGTGAAAGGAATATCTGGAATTCTAAGCTGCACGCAGAAGTTTGTCTTCAAGAATCTCTGCAACCTGCTTAAAACCACATTTAGGGTGAGAAATTACTACTTGTAGCCAGTTTCTTTAGTGTATTAAGCTTCGTTTGCGCGTTTGCTTTATTTGCTCAGTAATCTACTTTGATCTGTTTGCTATCCCTTATCACTTACAATCAATTATTTGTAATAATAAACTCATTTTTGTTTTCTATAAACTCAGTTTGGGCAATTCATAACTTGGGGGAGGGGGTGCAAAAAGCTGTGCATATCTTCCTCCACATTGATAAACAAGCCACCCATGGCCTGATACAATTAATTCTAGAGTATTTATGGAACTAGCTGAAGCAATCTTAGAATCATTAGCAATTATCTTTGAGAACTCATGCAGGACAGGTGAGGTCCCAGGAGACTGGAGAAGGGAAAACGTAGTACTGTTGTTATCTTTAATCTGGGGAACAAAGAGGACCTGGGGAATTAGAGACCTGTCAGCCTAACTTTGATAACTGGAAAAATACTGGAACAAATTACCAGCATTAAACAATCCTTTTTGTTTAATCATTAGGCACCTGGAAGATAACAAGAGTAATGAAGAATTGCCAACATGGATTTGTCAAGAACAAATCATGCCAAATCAAACTAATTTCCTTCTCTGACAGGTTTACTGGCCTAATAGATAGGTGGGAAGCAGTAGATGTAATATATATCTTGATTTTATTCAGGCTTTTGTCACAGTTCCACATGACATTCTCATAAACAAACTAGGGAAATGTGGTCTCCATAAAATTGCTATAAAGTGGTTCCACAACTGGTTGAAAGATGGTACTCAAAGAGTAGTTATCAATGGTTCACTATCAAACTGGGAGGGCATATCTAATGGGTCCTACAGGAGTCAGTTCTGGGCCTGGTACTAGTCAATATTTTTATTAATGACTTGGTATTGCTGCTGGAATGGGGGTAAATGCCATCAGTTATCCTTCCGATATGAAAAATTAAAACTCATCCCTGGATTCTTGTAGGAGCTTCTTTACAAACTCAGTCACCTTATGACAAGTAAGATAATTATACATGGACAACACCACCTGATAGCTGATAGTTCTGAGCTGAAGCTAGCAGAAGCGTAACACTTCCAAACAAGTCCAGGAGTTTAGGCTCTCTCTTCTTGAGTATAGTCTTGATCTTTGGGGGCAGCTGTCACAACCAGAGGGCCAGGAAGCAGGTGTGTGAAAATACTCCAAACCAAACTGAGGCAGCTGGTATCGCCAGCTTGCTTGGATATAGGTGGAATCAATGCTATTGTCTGCCCTGGGGGTTTATACTGGCTCTAGCAGGCCATTGTCGAGTGGCATGGCCAGTCTCTCTGGTACTGAAGAGTGGAGAATTTCTAGAAGCTTATGGGGCTTCTTCTGCACTACCTCAATAAGGATTTCTCAAGTGTCAGCCAACCTAGCGAGTAGATCTAGAAAAGTTCTGTACTCATCAGGATGGGATAGTGCAGAAAGACTATGACTTCATCTGACGATGAAGAGGAAATTGCAGAACTCATTCTAGTTGCTGTCTGTTGGTGCTCCTCATCAGATGGCTGCTGATGAGACTCAATGTGTGACCCCTGGAGCAGATGATGTTGCTACACCCTAACGTAGCTTACTGGAGATGGAGACCAGGTTCTGAAGTGGGCAGTCAAAATGAGCTTTGTGAGTTGCAGTCTCCATGGGGCCTAATATGGCCAAGCTAAGGTATCATAGATAAAAGGAGCTGGGGGTGAGTACCAAGAATTCTGATCCTCTAAATCCCCCGTGTCTGCGGTGATGGTAACAGACCGAGAATCCCTACCAGAGGTATAGGGGTCATAAACAGAGTGGGGTTCTGGAGAGTACTCAGGCAAATTCTCTCCATTATGTTCTGAAGCTGAGAAGTAGAAGTAGCAAAGGCAGCTTTTACATGGGCCCCAGGATGCGGCACAGGAGTTCCTTTTCTGAGCTGCAGAGGTACTCGGTACTGAAGTCAGGCTAGTGGCCAGTACTGAGGGGGGTGACTCAGTGCTGATACCTTGAGATCACTTGGTATCATGAACCTTGCTGCCATGAGCAACATGTGGGAAACTGACAGCACTAGTAGATAGGGTGACCAGACAGCAAATGTGAAAAATCAGGGTGGGGGGTAATAGGAGCCTATATAAGAAAGACCCAAAAATCAGGACTGTCCCTATAAAATCGAGACATCTGGTCACCCTACTAATAGAGGGTGCTGAAGACATCAGTATTGAAAAAGCTCATGCCCGTATCAAAAGCCTCAAACTGTGGTTTAAAAGGTGGAGGCTGCGTGAAGCTGCTTCTTCACCAGCACCACAGCTTCGTAATGAGTCTTTCAGGGTGCCAAAGGGACTCATCTTGGGCCTCAGACAAGGGAGAATGAAGCAACTTATGTCTCTTTTCTTAGTTGGTCCTGTTGTGACAACTGGTCCTCAAATTTACCTAGATCATGAACTCAACTGTAAAAAGTATGTAAAAGTTCATAACCTGTAACAAATAATGTTGATGAGGAAAGATACAAAAGGGAGACAGAATAACTGAACTGATCTAAACAAAGAGGCAAGATGATATGATTCAAGGACTGTGTTGAAATTACGCTTGTTAAAAACAGCAGATGTGGAACCAGAAGTTATTGATCCAAAATTGGTACGTCCAATATTAGGCCTAACTGGTGGATAAAATAATGGGTCCTTAAAAGAAAGATTTTGTGAGGAAATTTTAAGAAGAACAGACAAACAGGAAGGCTACTGAAGTGAACTTCACAATCATGTCTGCCTTCACTCCCACTGTTTCCTGGGACCTTCGTTGTCTCGATCCTGAAAAATGTCCTGACCAGAACGTGCCAGAGGGAAGGACCCACATGACATAGTCATCCATTCCAGATCTAGCTGAATCCCAAACACCACCTGAGATAATTATTGCCCTCTTTGATACCGTTTACGAGACTGTCAAACAACAGTGGGATTCTCCTTCTAAAAACTAGCCATAGCTAAAGGGAAAGGGAACAAGCAATGTTAAAATGAAGCCCTATTTCATATTTTACATTTCAAAAACGATTCTTCCCTCTCTTCTGTATCTGTAATAAAAGGTTAAAAAGATTTGTAATGGTGTGTTTGATACTGTGATAAGCAGGCTGGGGTCTCTGTATACCAAACCCCAGACCATGTTTAACACTGTTTAACTTTGGATGCGACTTAAAATTAAAAAGGTCATAGAGCCGCTTTAAAACTAAGGGGCTGGGAGAAAGCCAACAGGTATGGAGGAGCACATAGTTTGGACAGAGACATCCCTTAGGGGAGGATCTATTAATGCAGATTATCTATGTCCTAGTAAGGAGGACAGGATGGAAGATAAAATAAGGATAGGATCGGATGAGAAACAGTCAAATGAAAAAGGAGTCCCATTCAATTACATCACAAAATGGCAGACAGCTGAAAAGTGACAATTTTTTAATTGCTTATATACAAATGCTAGAAGTCTAAATAATAAGATGGGTGAACTAGAGTGCCTCATATTAAATGAGGATATTGATATAATAGGCATCACAGAAACTTGGTGGAATGAGTATAATCAATGGGACACAGTAACATCGGGGTATACAATATATCAGAAGGACAGAACAGGTTGTGCTGGTGTGGGAGTGGCACTAAATGTGAAAGAAAGCAGAGAGTCAAATGAAGTAAAAATCTTAAATGAACCAAACTCTACCATATAATCTCTATGGATAGTAATTCCATACTTCAACAGCAAGAATATAGCAGCAGGGATATACTACCGACCACCCATCCAGGATGGAGATAGTGACTGTGAAATACTCAGAGAGATTAGAGAGGCTATAAAAATAAACTTAATAATACTAGGAGATTTCAATTATCCCCATATTGACTGGGAACATGTCACCTCAGGATGGGATGCAAAGACGAAGTTTCTTGACACCTTAAATGACTGCTTCTTGGAGCAGCTAGTCCTGGAACCCACAAGTGGAGCACATGATCTGGTCCAAAAGGTGCATATGGCTGGACCGCTTGGTAATCGTGACCATACTATAATTAAATTTAAACATCCCTATAGTGGGGAAAACTCCACAGCAGCCCAACACTGTAGCATTTAATTTCAGAAAGGGGGACTACACAAAAATGAGGAAGTTAGTGAAACAGAAATTAAAAAGTACAGTGCCAAAAGTTAAATCCCTGCAATCTCCATGGAAACTTTTTGAAGACACCATAATAGAGGCTCAATTTAAATGTACACCCCAAACTAAAAACCCCTCAAAAGGGAGGTCCTGGAGAGTCTGTTAGACCACATACGGGAGCCCTGATGCCTAAAGCCAGGGGCTCCCCATCATGACCACCGCTGAAACCATGGTGCAGACGGCCCAATCAGCCACATCCAGGGCTGCCTGTAGCAACACCCTCACAATCAGTTTGCCCTCCCCTCCACCAATGCAGAAAACTCTGCCCTAGACTCTTGTGGCAGAAGCTCTGTAGATTTAGACATAGTCCTGCAAGAGTTAAAGCTGTATCTACTGAGGACTGCCTGGTGGCTTGAGATTTGAAGCTGGAGCCCCCAGTAGAGTAAGTTTTCCTCTCAAGGAGGTCCAACTTTTTTGCATCACGTTTTTTGGGTGATGGGCCTAGTGTCCTTGGCGTGCCCGCTCATTTACCGCCACTACCACTAGGGAATCTGGCAGGGGGAAGTGAGTGTAAAAATATTAAAACCCCTTAGAGGGAACAAAATACTTTCTCTGTCCTCTTCACTGTCAGTGGCAGGGAGGCAGGGGTCTGCCACAGCATCTTGGTGGTCTCCTGTATAGTCTTTATGACCGGTAGGGCAACCTGAGAGGGGCCCAAGGGGGACAGGATATCCACCATGGGATCTGATGTCTCTGCGACCTTCTCAACTTGGATGCCCAGGTTCTGGGCCACCCTGCTTAGGAGCTGTTGGAGGACCCTATTGTCCTCCACTGCAGGAGCCGTGGAGGTTCCAGCCACTGACTCGTCTGGTGAAGATGCGGATGAGGCTCTGACAGGGACTGGCTCTTGTTCCTGGCCTTTGGCACTGAGGAGATGGCGTGATGCCGGGTCTTCCGATAGAGCAACCGGTGCAGCATGGGGCGACTGGGCCTATGCCGAGGTGTATGGAGGAGGCGTGCAGGATTCTGAGGCCACCAACGCCGATCTCCTAGACTGGGACCCCTGGCTTTGGTAGAATGCCCAGGGAATCCAAAAAGGCCCACAGGGTTGGAGCCTGCCATTGCACAGGCCACAGCATTGGGTGGAATTGCTGCCTCTCCCAGTCCGACCTGGAGCGTCTGCACGCCGGTCTATGTCTGCTTCACTAGGACCGAAAGGAATCCGCCTCCAACTCTGATTGGGAGGACTCACTGTGGGAGGACCATGGGGGAGCAGTGCCCACCGGTTCCATGAAGCGGTGCCAGGAGCGTGGGGACCAATGTGGCTCCCCTGCCCGTCTGCTGCTAGAAGGTGCCAGTAACCAGCGCTGAGGGGATGGCAACCTCCGCATACCATCACTGGCTTGCCTCAGGACAGCACCGAAGGTCTCGCGGGTGCCACTGCTGCAGAGCTCAGTGCTGTCTCACCTAGCTGGAGAAGGCAGTGCTGCAAAGGCAATGAGCTCTCTGGCCACCACAAACGTCTCCGGTGTGATGGCAACTCCAACACCTGTTCGCGACCTTCCCAGAGAGGGGAGTCTTGGAGGCCTGGACTCAACTGGTCCCTTGGTGGGGCAGGAGTCGACGGAGTCCGACTAGGCGGTGCCATGTTTACGTGGCCCAAAACAGGTCTCAATGTGCCGGAATCTTTCCGTGCCGGCATGGGTGAGCGCCCTCATCATGCTTCTTTTTTGGGGGCATGGGAGACTGGGAACAGTGGCGCGCACTGCCCTGCACGGAACCCCTGTGCAGGGAACTCTCTCAGTGCCGAGGGTGTCTGAGTCCTTCCTCAGTGCTGAAACTTCTCTCATCAAGACCAGAGCATTACGTACTGAGGTGCTCGGCGTCAGCTCAGCTGACCCCAGGTCTGAGTGGGGATGGAGGGCAGCTTCCATGAGGAATATGTTCAACCACTGATCTCTCTCCTTTTGGGTCCTGGGGCGAAATCCCCTGCAGATTTTACAACAGTCTTTTTGATGCACTTCCCCCAGGCACTTTAAGCAGGAAGTGTGGGGGTCACCCCTGGGCATAGGTTTCACACACTGCACACGGTTTAAACCCCGGGGACCAAGGAGTACCCCTAAACAATATCCTATAAAAATCTAACTATACACTAACCACTACTATTACTAACTACTAATTTAACTAGTTACAGGAGAAGTCTGAAGACTGCTAAGGAGAGAAGCTTGCTGAAGCAAGAAAGAACAAGCGTTCCAGCTAACTATCACAGGCAGTAAGAAGTAACTGAAGTGGTGGCGGGTCGGCAGTGCCCTATATTCAGCACCATGGAGGCGAGACTCCAGGGGACACCTGAACTGACCCAACAGGTATTGCTAGGGGAAAGAGCTTTTACAAAACTGCACTGTTTTCATGATTAAAAAATGGATTGGGAAAATGTGTTTTGCAAAACTGTAAGGGAAATTATTTGTTTAAATTAGAAAAATGCATGACTAGTGTGTGAGAGTCAACAAGTGAACTAAGTTTACATAAGTTAAATTGTTTAGTTTATATATATATATATATATATAAAATTGGAGATATACCAATCTCCTAGAACTGGAAGGGACCTTCCATTTTAAACCCCATTTTCAGTTGCTTATAACTAAGGCTGTGAGATTGTCACAGATTCTGTGACTTTCCATGACTTCTGCAGTGGCCAGTGAAGCTGGTCTGTGGGCCGCCTGAGCAGCCCCCAGGCTAGCCGCACTGGCTGCTGCTGGGGCAGTCTCAGGCCACCACACCTCCCTCCCCCAACAGCAGCAGGAGTTTGGGTGTGTGAGGGGGCTCAGGGCTGGGGCATGGGAAGGGGTGAGGGCTCTGGGCAGCAACATCCCTCGGCTCCAAGCAGCGGCACAGCCAGGGGCTCTGCACACTGCCTCCACCTGCAGGAGCTGCCCCTGCGGTTCCTGGCCAATGGGGGCTGTGGAGCCGGCACTTAGGGCAGAGGCTGTACAGAGAGCTGCCTGGCCACGTCTACACCTAGGAGCAGAGGGAGGGGGAGGATGCTGCTTCTGGGGAAGCATGAAGCCAGGTAAGGAGCCTGCCATCCCACCACCCCACACACCCTCCCCCAAGATTTAGTCAGGGGTATATAGTACTAGTCATGGACAGGTCACGGGCCATGAATTTTTGTTTATTGCCTGTGACCTGTCCATGACTTTTACTAAAAATACCTGTAACTAAAACATATAACAACTGTCAAACGGCATGAGCAGAAGTTTTCCATGTTTGGTGTCTGCCTCAGATTAGATATTTCCCCCCACCTTTTTGCTCAAGCTTAAATCAGTTCAGCCCTTTGCAAAAATTAGGTTGGCAAAGTTACATTAATATAGTGAAAAATAAAAATCAGATAGAAAATGTAACAACTCTAGCGTATCTGTGGTTGGAGTAAGTAGCTGAAATTTGGAAGGACTGTCCTGAAGTCAGAGAGATGCCATTTACTTTCCCTGTGAAAGTCTATCCAGATTTGACTTAGTTATAAACCACAGAAAATTGTTCTCACAACTTCAAGACTTTCAAAACAAAAAGCACAAACCTGTGTGAAATTCCGAGTCGGACACTGCAACTGGTCCCCAAACTCATCACCCATTTTCCACTCACTCTTAAAGTATTCAGATTCTGATTATTCCTACTATCCCTTCCTGAATGAGTGCACTGAGGACATACCTGAATTTTATCAATGTTCCTACAAATATCAGATCCAAACTCTCAGCTCATTCATCTCTCTAAAGGGACGTGGGTTGGAAAGGACAAAGCTGACTGTTGTATTGAAAAATCCCTTGAAAAGAATGACCTTAGAATGGACCACTCCAGAAAGGAAGAAAGGCATAAACATAATCTCCTTAAAACAGGGAAAAAAGTCATTACATGGTTGTTAATCCCCAAAATACATTTAACTTTTTTGCCAAAGCCCCTCAACATAGAAAAATCATAACTCAAGTGGCAGAAGCAGGATCGCTGAAGGAATTTTTGTAGACCGGATCATAAAGTTCTCTAAAGTGGAACTTCAATCCTCATCCATCCTTTTGCAAACAGCTCTGATCCATAGTATCTCTGCTCCAAGCCTTAGCTCTCGCTCTTTCCCTGTTTCAGGAAACACAAACTATTTCATACATGGGCTACCAAAATTCCATTAGATAAGGACAATTCATCCTGATTGAACTCGGCAGGATTCAAAACTGGTGACAGACAGGCAAAAGCCTCTACAGTTCATTATCAAAGCTTTAAGACATTCACTCCCCATAATTGTTAATGTTACATCTTTGAGAATGAGGCTTGTTTTTGAAAAATAAGCTTATCAAATCAAGTTCTCAGCCTGTTCCAGAAGCAGACTGTGGTCTTGTAGTTACAGATAGCATAACTAAATGTAACAATGCCCCTATTTTGGTAATCTCTGGGGAACGAACTCAGGCCCTCTAGATGTAAAAGCATGAACCTCTACCACTTGAACTGAAGAATCTGATCTCTTGTCTTAGTTAACATGTAAACTATGTTAGCATGCGTTACAGATTCCCCTAGTCTCAAAGACGGTATGGTAAATTTGCTCTGTTATATTAGGAACTGGGGTTCTGTTCCCGTGTCTGTAGTGACCTTGTGCAAGCTCTTAGCTATCTTATCTCTGAAATAGGCTAATTACAGTTATACCCACCAGACAGCAGTTTGAGCCATATTCTCATAAGGGTATACAAAAATATTAACATCAGTCCATGGAAGAACTAGGACGAGAACTCATGATCTCTGGGCTAGCAGGGAATTGTTGGAGAAGTCTCTCTCAATCTGGTTGTTTCTCAAAATTGTGATGGCGAAAGCGTCTCACCATGGCAAGACAGTCTACAGCAGAGGCTACATCATATTACTCGTCATAAAAATCACAAAAGTTTGCAACAGTACGTAAGTAACATTCCAAAAATATCAACTGTCATTCAAGACATGACTGTTTATGTAAAAGATTCATTACACAGGAGGTCTGCATATTTTCAGAGGTAGGTAGCTAGCACTACAAGTGAGCGCTAGATAAACAATTAGTTTTAAAAAGGTATTTCATCATTAATTATTCTAAACATGTTCTGCTTCCCAAACGTTGGCCTGCTTCCATCCCCAAAAGTGTAGCCAGCTCCCATATTGACACTACAGCCTGTCACATGACACATTTTAACATCTACAGTAGAACCTCAGAGTTATGAACACCTCAGGAATGGAGGTTGTTAGTTATGAACATTTCAGAGTTACGTAGTCTCAATAAAACGTTCTGGTTGTTCTTTCAAAAGTTTACAACTGAACAAGGACTTAATACAGCTTTGAAACTTTACTATGCAGAAGAAAAATGCAGTTTTTAACCATCTTAATTGAAAGGAAACCAGCACAGAAACAGTTTCCTTACTTTATCAAATCTTTTTTCTTAAACTTTCCTTTTTTTTTTTAATAGTTTATGTTTAACACAGTACTGTACTGTATTTGCACTTTTTGGGGGAGATCGGGGGTCTCTGCTGCTGCCTGATTGCATATTTCTGGTTCCAAATAAGGTGTGTAGTTGACCGATCAGTTCATAACTCTGAGGTTGTACTGTAGATCAGTCTACTGATTAAAGAAGAAGCAAGGTCATAGGGGGCCAAACAGCATGACAAATGTGTTACTGTGTTTTCAAGTAAGCAAAATTGTACCACATACTTAACTCAAACCATTAGGTCCTGTTTACACTATGAAAAATGGAATCCTTTAATCACTACTGGTAAAACTAAGGGCTTGTCTACACTATCTTCCGGCTCAGCAGGCAGCGATCGATCCAGCAGGGGTCAATTTATCATGTCTAGTATAAACACGATAATCGACCGCTGAGCACTCTCCCATCGACTCCAGTGCTCCACCAGCACGAGGAGCGCAAGCAGAGTCAATAGGAGAGTTTCAGCTGTCGACTTACCGCAGTGAAGACACCATGGTAAGTAGATCTAAGTACGTCAACTTCAGTGACACTATTCACGTAGCTGAAGTTGCGTATCTTAGATCGAACCCACATGATAGTGTAGACAAGCCCTCAATCAGGGGTAGTAGTAGACATTGCTCATGCATTTTTACCACTATGTCATCTATCCCCTGCCCAGAGCCCCCCCAAGCCTCATCTCTATGCTTCTTCAGTAGCCTCAAAGCTAACGGGAAATTCCAACATGGTGCATGCTAGGTGCATCACATTGGCTCTGGTGCTAGTTGAGCCTTCAAAGTTGCTAGCAGAAAAATAAAAAGACTAGCTTAGAATCATGTGCGTGGAATGTCTCTTATCTTTGCTATTTAGCACCTAGATGAAGAGCTAATGGAAAGCACAGCTCAAACAACAGTTTTGCTTTTAAAGACTTCATCCAACTTTATGACTGACACTGCTCAAAACGACACACATCTATTTCATGCTTTTGACAAGTTTAAGATGACATGGTTCCTTTGCTTATAGCACTCAGCTGAATGAAAAATGTGGTCTGGATGAAAGCTGGAGGCATGTAGGAATGTATAGTGGTCAGTAGGTTTCTGGTATAGGGTGGTGTTTATGTGACCATTGCTTATTAGCACTGCAGTGTCTAGGAAGTGGATCTCTTGTATGGACTGGTCCAGGCTGAGGTTGATGAGGCTGAATAGTGTCTCCGATAATGTCACGGCAAACCCAGTTGGCTGAACTTTGTCACTTTGTCCTCACCCACAACTATTTCAGATTTGGGGACAATTTATACCTTCAAGTCAGAGGGACTGCTATGGGTACCCGCATGGCCCCACAGTATGCCAACATCTTTATGGCTGACTTAGAACAAAGCTTCCTCGGCTCTCATCCGCTACGACCCCTACTCTACTTGCGCTACATTGATGATATATTCATCATCTGTACCCATGGGAAGGAGGCCCTTGAGGAATTCCACCAGGATTTCAACAATTTCCACCCCACCATCAACCTCAGCCTAGACCAGTCCACACAAGAGATCCACTTCCTAGACACTTCAGTGCTAATAAGCGACGGTCACATAAACACCACCCTGTACAGGAAACTACTGACTGCAATACTTACATACATGCCTCCAGCTTCCATCCTGACCACATCACACGATCCACTGTCTGCAACCAACCTCTAAGATACAACCGCATTTGCTCCAATCCCTCAGAGACAAACACCTACAGGATCTTTATCAAGCATTCTTAAAACTACAATACCCACCTGCTGAAGTTAAGAAACAGATTGACAGAGCCTGAAGGCTACCCAGAAGTCACCTATTACAAGACAGGCCCAACAAAGAAAGTAACAGAACGCCACTAGCCGTCACCTACAGCCCCCAACTAGAACCTCTCCAGCACATCATCAAGGATCTACAACCTATCCTGAAGGACGATTCCTTACTCTCACCGACATTGGGAGACAGCCAGTCCTCGCTTACAGACAGCCCTCCAACCTGAAGCAAATACTCACCAGCAACTACACACCACGCAATAAAAACCACTAACCCAGGAACCAAACTCCGTTGCCAACTCTGTCCACATATCTATTCAAGGGACCTAACCACATCAGCCACACCATCAGCGGTTTGTTCACCTGCACATCTACCAATGTGATATATGCCATCATGTGCCAGCAATTCTCCTCTGCCAGGTACGTTGACCAAACCGGACAGTCTCTATGCAAAAGAATAAATGGACACAAACCTGACATCAGGAATTATAACATTCAAAAACCCAGTAGGAGAACATTTCAACCTCCCTGGTCACTCAATAACAGACTTAATAGTGGCAATTCTTCAACAACAAAAAAATCAAAAACAGACTCCAATGTGAAACTGCAGAACTGGAATTAATTTGCAAACTGGACACCATCAAA
Source organism: Mauremys mutica (assembly GCF_020497125.1). NCBI lineage: Eukaryota > Metazoa > Chordata > Testudines > Geoemydidae > Mauremys > Mauremys mutica. The sequence continues at coordinate 82,141,700 of NC_059081.1, read as the reverse complement.
TTAGGCCTGAATAAAAACTGGGTGGGAGTGGATGGGTCATTACAAAAACTAATTTTACCATACTAATTTCCCCCTATTGTTACTCAAACCTTCTTGTAAACTGTTTGAAATGGGCCAACCTCATTACCACTACAAAAGTGATTTTTCCTCCCTTGGTATTCTACTGTTAATTGAATTGTCTCGTTAGACTAACCCCCCACTTGGTAAGGCAACTCCCATCTTTTCATGTACTATCTATCTATCTATCTATATATAGACACACACACACACCTGCTACTGTATTTTCCACTCCATGCATCTGATGAAGTGGGTTCTAGCCCACAAAAGCTTATGCCCAAATAAATGTGTTAGTCTCTAAGGTGCCACAAGAACTCCTTCTTGTTTTTGCTGATAGAGACTAACACGGCTACCACTCTGAAACCAATCTAAAAAGGGTGTAGGATGCATGCAGCTACAAAGTACTGTGGGATTAGGAACCTGGAAGCAAATAGCAGCTCTTTTGGGGGCTGTACGTGGGGGGGAAAGGTTGAAAAATCCTGATCTATTTTAGCTTTGTTCTTGTCATGTAATTTAAAAAAAAAAAATCAAGAAATGCTCAGGGATGGAAATAGAAGTTCAAATATATGCAAAAATGATGAAATGTTAATAAGAGACCCTGAGCTAACTACTACATTTATTCGCTTGCCCCAATGGAAAGTGATTTGTTTCTAATTACATACATTTGAACACCACTTGCAGCAACATTGTGAGGAATTCCACAAAAAATATTGTTTTGATTCAGTATCTGATACCATCACAATGGCAGTTTTGACTTCAAACCTTTAAAACATTTCCTATCATCTAAAACTGGTCTGGAGAAAAAGCAGCGTCAAACAATTAGTTTTTATCTGCCATAATAATTAAGTTGAGAGAGAACTGAAAAGCCAAATGGGTATACTGCTTATGTTAACTTACTTTAGCTACGGTTCAAAGAATTTTAAATACAAAAAACCCTTTAACAAACAGATTTTACCCAAATTAAAATGTAACAGCTTGGCCTGCCAAAAAAAAAATGAAGCCAATTTAAAATCCAACTAGACCCAACCAAATACTCCAGAAATAATGAAACCTAAGTGTACACAGGCCAGAGAAACAGATGGCAAACCCATGTTAGGAAAATCCATGTAGCTTGTTTTAACCAATCAGAGAACAAAGCAAGATGCCATTTCACCTCAAAGAGCAGCCATGGTGCTCTTTATTCGACAGTAATTACTCTATAAACACATACACTTCTCTCCAAAAGAAAACAATACCAAACAGGAGTCCAAGATATTAAAAATGAAATTTTGAAGAGTAGGTAGAAATTATTAGTAGAAATGGATACAGCAATTCAGAACCTTTCTAGCAACAGCTCTCCTGACAGCATAAAGTCTGAAAAACTGACAGGGAATAGATCTCAGCTAGTCACACAGCAACTAACTCCAAAAAGTTATTAAAATATACCTTCTATGAAGTGAACATTTCAAGGATCAGCAACTGTTCATAGAACTTTGCACCTCTAGGTCAGCGGTTCACATCCAGATGAGACCAGTACTTATGAGTTATCTAATGATCAGGGTGAAGCAATATAAAAACAACTTTTTTAAAATCTTTGATTTAATTGAGGCTGAACCTTTTTAAAACTAATTTATAATTAACTAAGCATATAAAGACATACTACTGAGGGTGTATCTTATTTGAATTTATTGGGTTGCCACAAGAAAAAAAAACAAAATACTTACAACTGAAGCTCTGATCTTGCAAATATTTAAGCAGATATGTAATTTTACTCACATGATTAGCCCCACTGATTTCAGTGGGGCTATCAATGTGCTTAAAGTTAAATACCTGTATCTTCCTAACATTCAGTGCATAACAGGCTAAAATTGTATTTTTATTAAAAACTTCTTAGTGGCGGCGAATCTTTGTCAAATCAAAATAAAAGTACAATAGTGCTAACAATGAAAATTTTAGTTTTTCCATAAATCAACAGTTATTGTGAACTACTTCTTATAAAGAGGCCAACATTTTCAAAAAACAGAATATTTAAGCACCTAAAGGTGGACTTTTCTGAAGAACTAAAACTAGTGGCACAAGGCTCACTGACTTCAAACTCAGATGAAGAAGCATAGCTTGGATGAAGCAATTCAACTTTCTTGATTTGTAGAAGCCTGATATATCAGCAGCCGACGCTGACTGAAAATACAGCATAGGCTATTTTCTTCACTATTTTGCAACTGGAGGGATAGCTCAGTGGTCTGAACATTGGCCTACTAAACCCAGGGTTGTGAGTTCAATCCTTGAGGTGGCCATTTGGGGATTGGTCCTGCTTTGAGCAGGGGGTTGGACTAGATGATCCCTTGAGGTCCGTTTCAACCCTAATAATCTATGATTCTATAATAACTATGTTAATGAGGCCCTGGACTTTTCTCTTCCAGCATAATGAACATTTTAAATGTGATACCTCCATGTAAAATATGAAATTCTAGGGAACTAAAGTACAAAGCTCAGTTTAGCAATTTAAAACTACAAAATGGAAAGAAAGTAAATAAACATGCAAATAAAAATCTGCTTTCATTTAATAACTGAAGCAAACAATTTTTAAATTAAAAATGGGATGTTTTTAAAATCTTTTTTATCCGGACAGATTGGTATTTATTAAACATTTTGAGTCAGGCCTCTTGCTGATCTCTAAGGGCTTGTCTACACTTACCAGGAGATCGACGAGCAGTGATCGATGCATCGGTGGTCAATTTTGCGGGTCTACTGAAGACCCACTACAATCGATCGCAGATCGCTCTCCCATTGACTCCTGTACTCCACCGGATCGAGAAGAGTAGGGGGAGTCGACGGTAGAGCGTCTCCCATCAACATTGCGTAGTGTGGTCCCTGCAGTAAGTAGATCTAAGCTACATTGATCTGAGTTATGCTATTCACGTAACTCGAATTGCGTAGCTTAGATCGAATTTCCCCTGTAGTGTAGACAAGGCCTAAGAGGGCAATCAATTAATGTCCAAGATGACTAATTTGCCCTCTGCACCATAAGTGTTCTTAGAAATCTCTAGAACAGAAGTACAACGCAAGTTGGACAGAATGGGGAAGTTTGTTTTGCATCTGCCATACTTATTCCGCAAAGAAACAGAACACTTTACTGTCTAGTAATAGCTGGTATTTGTTAAGTGTTACAACCAGCTCCATACATTTCACTCTCCCTATCCCAAGAAGCTTACAAGCTAATCTTTTCAAGTCCACTATATTTACTTTGAAAACATGGTTGTTCAGAACATAAAACTTTACTGTAAGGGTGTAAAGAAGAGCAATTACATTAAGCAATTAATAACTGTAGAATAATACCATGTATATTAGGTAGGACTACAAATACACCTCACTGTAAATGTTAACATACCAGCATAATTAATTTCTTTAACCACAATATTTCAGAAATCAAATGAAAAAATTAATAAGCTGATGATAGTTAGAATAGATTTTATTCCCTTTTTTAGTAAGGAGTGTCCTTGAGGTTTGTAGACTATAATTTGTAATATATAAATTAAATCTATGCAGCTGGAAGTCAACATGCAGCAGCCTGCTGGTGGCACACTTCAGTTATCCTGAGACATCACAAATTCAGAGCACTCATTGTGACAATAAAATTCCCAATGCAGACTTGTGAAGTTAGTTCTAAAAAACATATTTAGCAGTAATAAAAAGACTTCCTTTTCCTCCTTCACCACGGTACTTTGTTGGGTTATTTAATTTTCTCCAAAGATTTTAGAAATATAGTTTCTTACATCAGCTGACATTCAAACCACATAGTAAACCTTGAATTTGTAGCACTAAACTATTTTACAATTTTAAGATTATAGAACTGGAAAAGTAGAAACTTAAAGGTTCTTTGACCATTAGGTATGCAAAAGTGTAATTAAGCATTTAGGTACAACTATCTCACAGAATAGAATCATAGCATAGTGGCACAGTGGAAGTGTGCTGGGCCCATAACCCAGAGGTCAATGGATCGAAACCATCCTCTACTACGCATGTGCTTGTTTCTCAATCCTTGAGGGGACCACATAGGGATCTAGGGCAAAAATTTGTCTGGGGATTGGTCCTGCTTTGAGCAGGGCATTGGACTAGATGACCTCCTGAGATCCCTTCCAACCCTGATATTCTATGATCTCAGCCACTAGGAGAACATATACTTGTTAATAACTAAAATGTTGTGATGCTCTCACCCCTTTTGGGCCACTCCAAAAGAAACATTGTATACCCCAATGAAATTCTGAAATTACAAGTAATTTAAGGAATTTATTTAATTTAGCCCAATGCTCAAATACCTTAATCACATTTCAAATTGCACAGCATAAATCTTCTTGGTAGTCCTGGTTTTCAGTTCTGTAATTAGTTAAACCACATGCCCCATCACCAACTACTCTACAGGGCATTGTGCTTCTCTTTACATCACTATTGTCTGCTGGTTGAGATGTATGTCTGTGCTTGCATCTTCTTCAGTCAGCCCCTCCATCCCTCTCTAATTGTTGCTCTTTACAGACAGGATCCCTCAATTCTATTAGTTTCTTGAATTTGAGTTTGCTAGAGTAATACCACTCTGAGGGCTTGTCTACACCACGCAGCTTTTAGCAACACGGCTGTGTCAACACAGCTTTGTCACTAAAACTCAGCGTGTGTAAACGCTCTTTTTCGGTACTTTGTCGGCACTTTTGCCAACAAAATACTTCTAGCCTCACGAGCAGCAGCTTTGTCAGCAGGATAGTGCTCCTGCCGACAAAGCCGCGTTCACATTGCCACTTGCATCGGCAAAACTTTTGTTCTTCACAGGGAGGGTGGGCTTTTTTAAGTACCCGTGAAAGAAAAAAGTTCTGTTGACAACTTCGCAGTGTAGACAAACCCTGAGCAACTAGTGCCTATGCATAAACAACTCTAAATAAATCTACAGTTAGGGAATGCAAGAGCCCACTGCTGAAAAAAAATACATTTTAAAGTGGGGAAGCCCCTCACCATACCCACTCCTTAAGACCATTGCACCGTGGAAGATTAAGCATGAAAATATTGTACTCACGCATCAATGAACTACATTTAAAGATTAGATTATCCTGGTCAGTTTTTATAGTATTTCATCAACTTTTTTAAAGGATAAATTTCAAAAGGTAATTTTAGTGAACATGGAATGCTTTAAACCCATTTCGATCCTTTGTATTTAAATCAGTGTTAGAAATGTGACTGAATGATACTATTTTCTAATCCCAAAACAGAGCCATTGGTATGTTTGCATGTTAGGCTCCTAAACTGCCTTTTAGTTAAGTACCAAGAAACCAAATCCAAACTGTAGCTTTAGCGATGGATACGTTTAGTGGAGAGAAGTGAGTATAGTTACAGAATTGATTTTAAAGGCAATTACCTATGATGTAAATTGCGAGAACTAATACAAGTCGAGTTTAACTAGCATAGCACAAAACCAGATGCCAGGAATGGTAGGGAGATAGAAACGGACACTATGAACGGTCCTCGGTGCAGCTGCCTGCAGTCACCGTGCAGCTGGCTGGCTAGGGGGTCGCGCTAACACCCACCCGAAAACAATCAGTTACCTTCAGGCCCAAAGCCATCAGCCTTGTTTGAGAACTAGCCCCAGAACGAGCCACGCAAACCAGACACCGTCAGGCGACAGCCCAGCGAGCCGGACCCTCCAGCCAACTTGCTCCATGGATTGAGCAATTCGCAGCCTCCCTCCCCCTCCCCAGAGAGCCCAGGGCTGCAGGCGGCTTCCTCGGCCGCTTTGAATCCAGACCGCCGCTTCCAGCGCGTCCCGCTCTCCGGACAGACCGTCCTGCGGCTGGGGGCGATGCGGGGAGCGGCCAGCCTCAGCCGCGAGCCGCCGGCCGGACCGGCCCCTCAGCGCGGGGCCCCCCGCACCCCTCGGTGCCCAGGGAAACGAGACCGGCGGCCCCGCACCTGCAGCCGCGCGGCTCCCCGCGCCGCCGCCACCGCCGCCCCAGCCCCGGACCCAGGCCCGCGCAGCCCCGCGCCCACCCGCTCCCCGCCGGGAGCCCGCCGCCCCGGCTCGCCGCAGCCCCCATCCCCTCGGCGCCCGCGGGAGGGAGGCTGGCGGGCGGCCCGGGCACGGAGCGTCAGGACCTGGACAGGTCCCGGCGGGGCGGGGCGGGGCGGGGGCGAGAGAGCAGCCGCGAGCCCCGCCAGGGCCGCCCCTCACCTGGCCGCGGCTCCTAGGGCTCCCCGCGCTCCGCCACTGGCCGGCCGGCGGCGGCCTCGCGCTCCCCTCAGCCGACACGGAGCGCGGGCGGCAGCGGCTACGGCGCTGCTCGGCTCAGGCCGACCGGCCCCGCGCGCGCGCGCGCTGCTCCACAGCCCCGCAGGCGCGAGCCCGCCAACGCGCCGGCTGCGCGTTCACGCGCCAGCCTCAGACTCCGCGCGCCACCCAGGGCCGCCGGCCAATTGGGCCGCAGCGGGCATGGGCGGGGGCTGGGGGAAGGCCTTGGCGCGCGCGCCGAAGCTAGAGAGGCCGCCGTGCGACCCGAGGGGCGGAGTCAGAGGGAGGAACCCGGCCGCTGATTGGAGGGAGGCACGGAGCCGTGCACGCGCCCTTTCCCCGTCCTCGCCCGGCTGCGAGGCTCTGCAGAGTGGCTCGGGAGCGCGGGGCGCGTGCCCCAGCGCCAGCGGGAAGCGGGGTGGGCGGCAGGTGCAGGCGCCGCGGGGCGCTCGGGCCGGTGCGGCTCGCGACAGGCCCCTGCCCTGCTGCTCCCGCCCGCGGCTGCGGGGCCCCCTTGCGGGCTGGGGCCGGGGGTCATGTCCTGGGTGCAGGGTCCCCCCCCCGCCCCGGACCGGGGTTCGTGCTCGTGCAGCGGGGTCGCTGTGCATGTCGGTGCCGTTACCGGGGGGGGGGGGTTTAACCTATCGCTTGCAGCGTGTGCCCGGTTGCAAGGGGGTCAGGGCCTCGCCTCCCGGCTTGCTGCACACTGACGGGGCCTGGCGTTCGTTTCCCCCGGCCGGGTCTGCGATGGGTGGGGTGTTAAACAGCTCTGCTGCCGTTTTTACACTGCTTGCTCAAACTTTCACTAGCAGCCACCGCTTTTGTCACTAGTCCCACAAATAGTCACTGCATTTAAGGCCAGCAGGGACCATAAGATCATCTGGTCTGAGCACCTGTAGACCACAGGTCACAGGTAGCACTCGGCACCGGCACACTACACCACTGCCTGAAATTGGAACAAGGAATAACAGGCCACAAGAGGCTAAAGAATTATGTGCCACAGGGACTAAATAGGAGAGACCTAGGCCCATGCATTAGCAGGGAAATGATTAAGTGAGATACACCCACCTAAACTTGGCAAGTGACCCACCCCCACCCCGCAGAGGAAGTTGGAAACCCCCCACGGTGACTGGCAATCTGACCTGGGGGAAAAGTCCTTCCTGACCCTATGTATCAGTTAGACCTTGAGCATGCAAACAAGAACCAACCAGCCAAGCACCTGAGAGCCAAGCACTGCCGGCCACACAGCCGGAGGAGCCGCGGGGCGGCAGCCCAGTGCAGAAGCGGAGCCTGCCGGCCGGCACTGCCACCCACACAGCTGGAGGAGCCGCGGGGCGGCAGCGGCAGCCCACTGCGGAAGCGGCGACTGCCGGCCGGCGCTGCCACCCACACGGCCAGAGGAGCCACGGGGCAGCAGCCCGGCGCGGAAGCAGCGCTGCCAACCACATAGCCGGAGGAGCTGTGGGGCTGCAGGCCGGCACGGAAGATGCGTTTGCCGGCCGGTGCAACACTGAAAACCTGGCTACGCCACTGTCTGGAGCTTAGTGCGTGAGCCTCTACAGTATGAGCTAAAAGTCTTGGTGCCACTAGATGGGACAGAGCACCACACCCGGGGGGGTGTGGGTTACACCATCTCAGCACCCTGGCCCTCCCCATCTCTGTAGCCATCTCTGATGCTTCAGAGTAAAGAGACAAAATACATAGAGGGTGGGGAATCCCCTTCCTGGGGCCAGCTGGGAGCTCATGTTCAGCTGATTATCCACCATGACCCCCCAAATCTTTCTCACAGTCACTGTTTCCCAGGATAGAATCCCCCCTCCTCTAAGCAGGGCCGGCTCCAGACCCCAGCGCGCCAAGCGCGCGCTTGGGGCGGCGTCCCAGCGGGAGGGCGGCAGGCGGCTCCGGCGGACCTCCCGCAGGCATGCCTGCGGAAGGTCCACTGGGACCCGTGCCTGCAGGAGGTCCACCGGAGCCGTGAGGCCAGCGGACCCTCCACAGGCACGTCTGCGGGAGGTGCACCGGAGCCGCGGGATCCGCGACCGCCAGAGCGCCCCCCACGGCGCGCCGCCCTGCTTGGGGCGCCCCGAATCCTAGAGCCGCCCCTGCCTCTAAGTCAGGCCTACATTCTTTTTTCCTAGCTGTATACATTCAGCCATATTAAAACGCATATTGTTTGCTTGCACCTAAGTTACCAAACGATCCAGATCACTTTGTGTCAGTGACCCAGCATTATTTACTACTCCCACAATTTTTCATCAGCAAACTTTCTCAGTAGTGATTTTATGTTTTCTTCCAGGTCATTGATAAAAATGTTAAATAGTCTAGGACTAAGACTCAATCCCTGTGGGACCCCACTAGAAACACACCCGCTTAATATTGTTTCCTTGTTTACAGTTACATTGAGATCTAGCAGGTAGCCAGCTTTTAATCTATTTAATGTATGTCATATTAATTTAATACCATTCTAGTTTTTTAAGCAAAACATTGTGCATTTGTAATACCAACAGACCCCAGTCATTGGGTGGGATCAAACCTAGGACCTGAGTGCATGAGCCTCTACTGCATGAACTAAAAGCCGCCAGGTTGTAGAGCACACTGATTGCTCTTGCTCTCCCTCCCTCCCCCTCCATGGGACAGAACACCATACCCAGGAGGCGTGTTACATACTTCCCCTAGCTGAGGCGCCGCGTCCTGAGCTTCAGAGACTTCCCAGTTGAAATCCTGGACGAGTCCCCACTTGTAACGCCGACACACCTCGGTCATTGGCAGGAAGGATCAAACCTGGGACCTCTGGAGCTTAGTGCATGAGCTTCTACTGTGTGAGCTAAAAGCTATATATGATTGTTAGCTAAGGCTGTAGAGCAAACTTATTAATCTCTTTATCGCCTCGGTGCCACTAAATGGGACAGAACACCACACCCAGAAAGTATGTGGGTTACACATTATCAAGTCAAACACCTTACAGAAGTCTAAGTATATTCACACCAACATTATTACCTCTACCAACCACACTTGTAATCTCATCAATAAAAAGATATCAAGTTAATTCATCAGGATCTATTTTTTATAAAGCCATGTTAATTGGCATTAATTACATTACCCTCCTTTAACTTTTTATTAAGTCCCATATCAGCCACTCCATTAACTTGCCCAGGACCAACATGAGACTTATAGGCTTATAATTACAAGGATCATCCCATTTTCCCTTTTAAAATATTGGCACAATGCTAGCTTTCTTCCAGTCTTCTGGAACTTTCCCAGTGTCTCAAAACTTATTGAAAGAATCAACATTAACAGTCCTGTGATCTCCTCGGCCAGCTCTTTTTAAATTCTTGGATGCACGTGCTCCAGACCCGCTTATTTAAAAAATGTGTAACTTTTGTAGCTGCTGTTTAACATCCTCCTGAAATATTAGTGAAATGGAAGGAGTATTATGTTATTTACTCTTTTATGATGTAGAACTTAAGAAAAGAGATCTTGTTTCCCTCATTTGCATTACTTTAAAGATGAATGACATTAAACATATTCAGTTTTTCCTCATGAAAAAGATAAAGTTGTCATTTTAACTAGTTCTCCAGGAGACTATTCATGCAAACTTTAAATTTTTGGGGCCAAATTCATCCTTGGTGTAACTCCAGTGACTCTGCTAGGTAAATTTGGCCCAAACCATCTGTTGGGAACTAGCTATTTTATGGCCAATGAGTTTGAGCTTTAGAAAATTTAAATTTAAATTGCACAGTTTAAAAAGATACTTCAGAGTAAGTCATTTGCCAAAATAAGGCTAGCTAAATAAAGAATGTATTAGTCCATGATAAAGGTCCAATTTAGAAAATATCGGGGAATTTTCTGGGAGAGTCAGAAAATATATGGACCATAGGATCCTACAAAATGTAATGTTCTAAGGCCTGGTCTACACTGGGGGGGGGTTGAACTAAGGTACGCGACTTCAGCTACGTGAATAGCGTAGCTGAAGTCGAACTACCTTAGTTCGAATTTCCTACCTGTTCAGACGCCGCGGGATCGAAGTCCGCAGCTCCCCCGTCGACTCCGCCACCGCCGTTCACGGTGGTGGAGTTCCGGAGTCGACGGGAGCACGTCCGGAGTTCGAACTATCGCGTCTAGATTAGATGCGATAGTTCGAACTCCGAGAAGTCGAACTCTCCGCGTCGACCCGGCCGGTAAGTATGGACCTACCCTTAGACAGTCAGCAATGTTCTTTAAGAGATTACATCTGTAACAGCAGAGGAGACTTAAGATGGATTTCAAAATTAGCTGAGGAGTCTATATATTTTGCTAGAACATAATCCTTAAATTATGCTAAACTGTAGTTCCTTCCTCCACTGAAACCTAAGGCCATTACTGCACTAAAAGCCTAGATACATTGCAAACAGTAGCCTAATATCCTGATAGAACAGGAAACGAAAGGAGGCTTAGGAAGTGGTCAGACCAGCTCAGCAGTCTGTCTAAACAGTGGCTGGACCACGTAATACTATTTTCTGTGAAGTATCTGTTATTTCTTTTTCTTGAACATGGTTTTGCTATTTATTGTTACTATCACTCTTGATCAGCCATTCCATAGTGTCTACTTCATGGGGAAAATCCACTTGCTGTAGATTTTTTGGTCTGTTTCCTTATTTTCAGCTCAAATCTTTGCATCTTGGACTCTATCTTTTGTTAATATAGCTCATTAACATCATAGATACAATAACCATAGAATATCAGGGTTGGAAGGGACCTCAGTAGGTCATCTAGTCCAACCTGCTGCTCAGAGCAGGACTAATCCCCTGATACATTTTTGCCCCAGCTCCCCTAAATGGCCCCTCCAGGGTTGAACTCACAAGCCTGAGTTTAATACGCCAATGCTCAAACCACTGAGCTATCCCTCCCCCTTCACTAACTCCTGCAGTCTTCAAGATGCTTCACTCATATTCCAATTTAACCTTTATTGCAACTGCTATTTCTCCAGTGAGTATAGTCAGCCCCACTATCTCTAGCCTTTCTGCAGCAGTGAACTCTTAGCCCCTTAGGGCAAACATCACTAACTGTCAGTACAGTGAATTCACTATCAAGCATATCAAAGGAAAGAGTATTTGAGGTTCAGATCATATTGGTATTTTTTCTTAAACACAGGAGTAAATTACCCTGATTCCTGCTGAGGCTGTTCACAGGGCGTAATCACTCTAAAGAGTGTTTTATCAGAAGAATATTAGACTTGCATTTCTATGATCCAGAATATAACCACAGTACAGACTACAGTACAAAACAGAAAAGCAAAATGTAAAGAAAATGGATCATGGAGGAAATCAGGCAAAACTATTGTTTTAAACTGACAAATAATTCTTTATGTATGAAAATTGAAACAAGAACAAACCTAAAAGAATTATAAAATTAATATATATTTAAAAAATAGTTTCCAACCCAGTTTAATGGAATATTGTTAACTTGATTCCTACTCGTATTGATAAGTCAAAAGTAGTTTCAGATAATTGCCGTTCCTGCCAATATTTATGGCATTACAGTTGCATTTTTAAATGCTTGTCTGTCCCCCTGTTGCTGTATTAAAATCCAGTCAAACAGGAAGAAAAGATGGACTATACAGGAAATGCTGTCAAACGAACAAAATAAATACTGCAAAACAGAGAAAAAATATTTTTCTTTCTCAAGTCTCAGTTACAGAAATTGTTATTTCTTGAACCAACAGTAGGAAAAAAGAAATTTTGGCTGCATGCGATTAAAGTTGGCAGTACCCCTTTAGCAACCACAAAAACTTTAACTTTTCAATAGTTAAACTAAATAGTTATATAGCAAAGACTTCTGTTTTTAACTTAATATTATGGAAACTGTTTACAATAGTATCTAGGGCCACATCCATAAATATATATAGGTGGCTACAGATACAGACGGGGCCTTCAGGGATCATCAGAAGCACCTGAACTGGTCAACAAAGGGACCCAAAGGGATTTAGGTGCCTAAAGGCCACCTTAGCTATCCATGATCAAAGTTTAGATCCTCAAAACCCCCTGCTGAGCTGCATCCTAGCCACGTGAGCATTTCAACCGGTAAAGTCCCCTAAATTTGATAGTGGGCATGCTCACAACCACCTACGTCCTGACGCTGCTGAGCTGCTCAGCACCAGGTCCCCAGCTGGAGCCCCTGCTTTGCCTGTATGGCCTGAACCAGTCACTTTCCCCACCTGTGCTGTGAGGTGAGTAGCAGGAGCTGTTGCTCTCCTGTAGTATAGGAAACTGCTCCCTGTAGGAATGTGCTGCCTGTAGCAGTTACTCATGTGCAATGGATTGTAAGAAGCTGCTATTATAAAAAACTGCTATCTGATGTAGCAAATTCCTACAGATAGCAGTTTGTCCCCTGCACTCTTTTGTTGTTCCTTGCACTCATGGCAGGACTAAGTATTATCTAGACCATCCCCGATGAGTTTTTCCTAATGTCCAACCTAAACCTCCCTTGCTTCAATTTAAGCCCATCGCTTCTTGTCCTGTCCTCAGCGGTTAAGAACAATTCTTCTCCCACCTCCTTGTAACAACCTTTTATGTACTTGAAAACTGTTATCATGTCCCCTCTCAGTCTTCTCTTTTCCAGACTAAACAAACCCAATTTTTTCAGTCTTCACTCATAGGTCATATTTTCTAGACCTTTCATCATTTTTGTTGCTCTTCTCTGGACTTTCTCCAATTTGTCCACATCTCTACTGAAATGTGGCGCCCTGAACTGGGTACAATACTCCAATTGAGGCCTAATCAACGTGGAGTAGAGCGAAAGAATGACTTCTCGTGTCTTGCTTACAATACTCCTGCTAAGACATCCCAGAATGATTGCTCTTTTTGCAACCGTGCTACACTGTTAACTGATATTTAGTTTGTGATCCATTATGACCCCCAGATCCCTTTCCACAGCACTTCTTCCTAGGCAGTCATTGCCCATTTTGTATGTGTGCAACTGATTGTTCCTTCCTAAATGAAGCACTTTGCATTTGTCCTTATTGAATTCCATCCTATGTACTTCAGACCATTTCTCCAGTTTGTCCAGATCATTTTGAATTGTAATCCTATCCTCCAAAGCACTTGCAACTCCTCCCAGCTTGGTACCATCCATAAACTTTATAAGTGTACTCTCTATGCCATTATCTAAATCATTGATGAAGATATTGAACAGAACCCCACCCAGAACCTATCCCTGCAGGACCCCACTTGTTATGCCCTTCCAGCATGACCGTGAACCACTGATAACTACTCTCTGGGAATGGTTTTCCAACCAGTTTTGCACCCACCTTATAGTAGCTCCATCTAAGCTGCATTTCCTTCATTTATTTATGAGACGGGAATGCGAGACAGTATCAAAAGCCTTACTAAAGTCAAGATATACCACATCTACCACTTCCCCCCTATACACAAGGCTTGTTACCCTGTCAAAGAAAGTTATCAGGTTGGTTTAACATGATTTGTTCTTGACAAATCCATGCTGACTGTTACTTATCTTATTTTCTTCTAGATGTTTGCAGACTGATTGCTTAATTATTTGCTCCATTATCTTTCTGGGTACAGAAGATAACTGACTGGTCTGTAATTCCTTGGGTTGTCTTTATTTCCCTTTTTATAGATGGGCACTATATTTGCCCTTTTCCAGTCTTCTGGAATCTCTCCCGTCTTTCATGACTTTTCAAAGATAATGGCTAGTGGCTCAGATATCTCCTCAGTCAGCTCCTTGAGTATTCTAGGATGCATTTCATCAGGCCCTGGTGACCTGAAGACATGTAATTTGTCTAAGTCATTTTTTATTTGTTCTTTTCCTATTTTAGTCTGTAATCCTACCTCATTTTCACTGGCATTCACTATGTTAGATGTCCAAACACTACCAACCTTCTTGGTGAAAACTGAAACAAAGAAGTCATTAAGCACCTCGGCCGTTTCCACATTTTCTGTTATTGTTTTTCCCTCCTCATTGAGTAATGGGCTTACCCTGTCCTTGGTCTTCCTCTTGCTTCTAATGTATTTGTAGAATGTTTTCTTGTTACCCTTTATGTCTCTAGCTAGTTTGATCCCTCGTTTTGTGCCTTGGCCTTTCTAATTTTGTCCCTAGATACTTGTGTTATTTGTTAATATTAATCCTTTGTAATTTGACCTAGTTTCCACTTTTTGTAGGACTCTTTTTTGAGTTTTAGATCATTGAAGATCTCTTGGTTAAGCCAGGCTGGCCTCTTGCCCGACTTCCTATCTTTCCTGCGCAGTGGGATAATTTGCTCATGCCCTTAATAATGTCTCTTTGAAAAACTGCCAACTGTCTTCAATTGGTTTTCCCCTTAGACTTGCTTCCCAAGGGATCTTACCTACCAACTCTCTGAGTTTGCTAAAGTCGCCTTCTTGAAATCTACTGTCTTTATTGTGCTGTTCTCCCTTCTACCATTCCTTAGAATCATGAACACTATCATTTCATGATCACTTTCACTCAGCCTGCCTTCCACTTTCAAATTCTCAACCAGTTCCTCCCTATTTGTCAAAATCAAATCTAGAACACCCTCTCCCCTAGTAGATTTCTCCACCTTCTGAAATAAAAAATTGTCTCCAGTACATTCCAAGAACTTGTTGGATAATCTGTGCCCTGCTGTGTTATTTTCACCACCAAGAGCATAAGGTTGTTCTTATTTGCTGACTTGTCCTAATTTGCTAAAACTCGACAGTGGTGTGGGATGGAAGCATAAAGTCTTCAGCTTCCAAATGACCCTGCCTTAATTCCCTTAGGGTTCGCCTTCAATATACTTCTATGCTGGTGCGATCTCTGACCATTACAGTTCATCAACTCAGCAGGCAGGCACAGGCAGCAATGCACTTGTCCTGTTGCCTTGACCGAGAGAGGTTTCTGATCAAAGGGAGCATAGATTCCAGCAAGCTCCTGGGGGTAATATCTCATCGGAGAAGCAAGAGCTTGTTCAGAAAGAGATTTTGAAGTCTGTAGGGTAAAGATGAGTCAGATGGGTTTGTCTCCATGCAGCTCTATGTTATTCTTTGGGGGGGGTAAAAAGGAGAGGGAACTATTTTTCATTTCCTGTTTCCCTTACTGAGGGCCATCTATGCTCACCTGGAATTTTTCCTGGCAGAAGCAGTTCCTATCTATTTATTACAGGGTCAAAATATGGCTGCCACCACACAGAGGCATTAGTGGTGGTGGAGGTGAGAAGAGGGTCAAAATGTCCTTTCCCTCCCCCAAACACTCCCATGCATATTGCTGCTGCCTAAATACCCTGATGGCAAACAGGTAGGGGCAGGAGGCCCTGCCAGCTGTACTGAGCACTCCAGAGGAGCCAGGCACTGTGGGGAGTGTGTGCTGCTACTCTGAGTATTCTGTACTCATGAGGGCAACCCTCACTCCACAGTGCTCCCGGTGGCCCCAGGGCTTCCCCGGCCTCCACCAGCACAAACACCCCTCCTACCACCACTGCCTGAAGATGTGCCACCTTCTCCTCCTCCACACCACTGCTCAAGCTTTAGAGCCATAGCTGAGCCTGCCGTCGGTAAAGTGCTCATGATCTCTATAAATCATGGCATAGGATGATTATAACTGTTGCTACTGAGGATCTCAAACTCAGACAAACCTTGATGGGGAGGCATGGAGTTCTATTAAAAAGCTGACGTGGTGTTTTCGGTGAGGTGAATAGCTCTTCAGAGCTTCAGGCTTCTCCCACGAACAAATGAGCCAGCGAAGCAGCCTAGCAAAATATACCACCCTACCCTGTTGTTTACATTAGGAGGAGAATTGATGCTGAATCCTGCTGCTGACAGAATGTGATATTAACATGTATCGCACAGAAAATATATTTCACTGCCGTGTTTTCCACAGACATTGAAATTAGGGAGGGTGTGTTAAAAAATACAGGGGGCTGGGGGGGAGGATCCATGAGGCGTGAGGGCAAAGGTGGGCTGTACGGCACCATAGTAAACATTGAAAAATGTTTCATGACCATTTTATTAGATTTAACTCGTGTTTTTAAATCATCACACAAATTAAAGTTGGCTACACAAGCCTACTATGAAGCACTATACCTACATCCTTCTTGGTTTCTTGTTGTAATTTTGCACAACTCTGTTAATGAATTTCTCGAATGCAGTGCATTCATTTTGGTGGCTTCTCATGTGTCAGGTACTTCCAGTCCTTCACATCGTGCTCATGATCAGGCAGAAGGCGACTTCTTTCAGAACACAAAATTCTAGTCAATGATGAAAAAGAACGTTCAACGGTAGCTGTTGTGACTGGGAGTAGCAAGAGATGAATTCCTACTTCTTTCATCCCAGGAAACAGAACAAAAATTGGGTCGAACCATCAGTGACGATAAAGAAGAAGTTGAAATCAAATCTACATTGGTTCATTGTACGATATTCTACTCTGTTCAAATTCTCTATTCTGTCCTGATCATATGGCAGCCCCATTGCTGGCAGTGCCTCACTCCACTCAATTGTTGGTGTTTTATAAGACAGGCATCTGTAAAAGCTACATAGAGGCTGTTGGAATCCAAAAGTAGTAGTTGTAGAGATGTAAGAATCAAGTCAGTGTACTTTATTTTGAGCTGCCGTAACAAACTCTTCTTGTCTTCTTCATTTAAGGAGTTAATATAAGTGCCCTAATTAGTCAACTTCTGAACGGAAGTCTTTGTTTCTTCCAGTACATTTTCAATGGTTAGCTCTTGATCCAAGTGTAGCTTCCATTGCTGGACAGAGATCTATTACTGTTGTAGCAGATGCCTGGATGGCATTGTTTAATGACCCAAGTGGTTTCAACAGTAGACATACAAGAGAGAACGGTGATTGTCTTCTCTGAACTTAGCAGCAAAAGGAATCCACCAGCCTCACTACTTAGATCCGTCCCATCTCGGTAGATACTTTATAGTTCATTTATATTCAGTACTCATCCAGAAGGCAGAAAAGAACTGCCCCAGCTTTGGTCACCTCCCCCTCAACAACCCTGAGTGAAATTAACAAGGATGCCAGAAACAGCCCCAAATCCTGTGGTTCAGACCACAGAGTGAACAGCTAAGTTTAAACTGTTCCTATGCAGGCAGCAGGCTACCTGGGGAGGCTTCTCCCTCAGCCAGTCCCCCTGCTACAAGCTAGAGGGGAGCCCCTGAAGCCCCTGCTGAGTGTGGGGGTTGGGAGAACGCGGAGCCTAGCCGCGTTGGGCAGCCTGGCTGGAGGACGACGACAGAGGACAAGGAGAAAAATGTGACAGTGAGTTTTCAGTTTTTCAGGCTTATTCCAATAGTAAAGTTTTATTACAGACAGTACTGAGAGTAGTAATAGTAGCTTTATTTTCTATATCTAAATCATGCAATGGGAGGGATCCATGAAGTACGTAGGAGAGGTGGGTTGCTTGTGTTTGGACTGTACTGGTAAGGAATGTAACTTACTTCCATCCCTGACCCCGCCCCTTCTGCCTGAGGCCCCGCCCCTTCCGGGGGTGGCGGGAGAGTGGGACCCGTACCGGTAAGAGCTGTATTTTACTTTCCCCCCTGCCTTCAGCCCCTCTCCTAACCCTGCCTCCAGCTGCTTGACCCCCCTGCCAGTCAATTTTTGCCCCCTGCTCAGTCCCTGGCCACCCGCCTGCTCTGATTCGCCCCCTTTGCCGCTTTTTAACCCCTGTAGAAAGCAGCCTGCAGAATCGTATGGCTAACAAGGGCAGGGTGAAGGGCAGTGGCTTCAGCAGATGTGACTGAGCATGCGCAGTGCACCGGGAGTAGCACATTCCTACAGGCAGCAGTTTCCTATGCCACAGCCATGCAGTGCAAATGAGCAAGGGTGGGGGAGAGCAAGCGATGGAGGGAGGGGGGCTGGAGGGAGTGGGGGCAGGGCCTCAGGAAGGGACAGGGCAGGGGGCAACCCTAGGGAGCCCCAGACCTTCCACCTACCCTGGACGGGGGACCAGGATGCCTGAGAGCAGCCCTTGGCCCATATCCCTGCCCCCAGGGCAGGTGGAGGTTCTGGGGCTCCCCACAGCAGCCTGGGCTCCCTGGGCAGCTCTTACCACAGACCGGCTCTTGCTTCCAGCCTAGCCAAGGGATGGGGCCTTGGAGGGAAGAGGACTTAGCACCCAGACACAGAAGCCAAAAGCCAGACTGTCCCCAGAAAACCCGTAAGGACGGCAACCCCAGAGAGCAGGAGCAGGGGACAGGGCCTTGTGGCCAAGAGGGCTAAAGCCAACCACAGCCCTCCCCACGGGGAAGAGGCTGGCGCGTCTCCTGAGCCTTGGGCAAGTGTGGAGCAGCACCTCAGGAATCCAGGACCAATCCTGTCCTGGAGTCATTCAGGCCGGGACCAGGACTTGAACTCTGCATTTCGGGACTGTCCCGCCCAATTTGGGATGTGTGGTTGCCCTACTCTGAACATGTCTATTAGGGCTCCCCCCACCCCCAGAAAAGCTCACGTGAGGAGGAGCTCTCACCCCCAACACCCAAGAGCCTAGTCCTACAAGAACTGAAGTCAATTGGGAGTCCTATGTAGGCCTTGTAGGATTAGGCCCAATGCTTTTCACACCATTGGCATTTCCGACCCTCTTGCTGAAAACTGACAGTTGGAGACGGGGGCCTAGATTTTCAAATGTATTTAGGTGCCTAAAGACACAGCTAAGTACACAGGCTCCCTATACAATGGATGGGCAGCATTATGTGCCCGAGACTGGGATTTGCAGAAGCCGGCAAGTTGAGCAGGAAGTCGCCTAAGCTAGCCAGGCATGAAATGCAGGGTGGGAGGGGTGGCCTGAGTCCCACTTCTCCCAGGAAGTTAGGTGCCTAACTCCATTTTACTTTGTATGAAATACTGACTCCTTATTGGGCCACAAACAGCGTGAGCATGTCCAGCAGGTAAGGCACTCACCTGGGAGACCCACACTCAAGTTTCACTGGCTATGTATTTTGTGCCTCAACAGGTACCTAACTCCCTCCCTGCATTTTACCC
Organism: Mauremys mutica; assembly: GCF_020497125.1. Classification (NCBI taxonomy): domain Eukaryota; kingdom Metazoa; phylum Chordata; order Testudines; family Geoemydidae; genus Mauremys; species Mauremys mutica. The sequence continues at coordinate 82,122,446 of NC_059081.1, read as the reverse complement.
TGGCTAGCTTAGCATCTCCCCGCTCAGCGCGCTGGTTTCTGTGACTCCCGCTGTTAGGCTCCTAACTCTGCCCAGGCACTGTTACAGGGAGCCTGGGCACCTAGCTATACGGTGGATAGAAAGCTGGCTAGATTGTCAGACTCAATGGGCAGTGATCAACGGCTCGATGTCTAGTTGGCAGCCGGTATCAAGTGGAGTGCCCCAGGGTTTGGTCCTGGGGCCCATTTTGTACAACATCTTCATTAATGAACTAGATCAGGGGTCTCAAACACACAGCATGCGGCCTGCGGAGTTATTTCCTGCAGCCTGCTATAGCTCCCCTCACCCCCCGCACGCCCTGCATCCCCACTCCTCCGCCTACCGCCCAGCGCGTCCTACCACCAAACAGCTGTTTGGCAGCGCTTAGGACTTTTCGGAGAGGGGGGGAGCAGGGATGTGGTGCACTCAGGGGAGGCAGCGGCAAAGAGGGGGCAGAGTTGGGGCAGGGACTTTGGGGAAAGGGTTGGAATGGGGGTGGGGCTTCATGGAAGGGGTGGAGTGGGGGCAGGGCCAGGGGCTTTTGTATCTTTGTATGAAAAGGTGTCAGTGATGCGGCCCTTGGGCCAATGTACTAGTCCTCATGTGACCCTCGGGGTGATACGAGTTTGAGATCCCTGATCTAGATGATGGGATGGACTGCACCCTCAGCAAGTTCACAGATGACACTAAACTGGGAGAAGAGGTAGATATGCTGGAGAGTAGTGATAGGTCCAGAGTGACCTAGACAAATTGGAGGATTGGGCCAAAAGAAACCTGATGAGGTTCAACAAAGACAAGTGCAGAGTCCTGTTCTTAGAACCGAAGAATCCCATGCACTGCTACAGGCTGGCGACCGACTTGCTAAGCGGCAGTTCTGCAGAAAAGGACCTGGGGATTATAGTGGCCAAGAAGCTGGATATGAGTCAGCAGTGTGCCCTTGTTGCCAAGAAGGCTAATGGCATATTGGGCTGCATTAGTAGGAGAGTAGCCAGCAGATTGAGGAAAGTGATTATTCTCCTCTATTCGGCACTGGTGAGGCCACATCTGGGGGATTGATAGCAGCCTTCAACTACCTGAAGGGGGGTTCCAAAGAGGATGGAGCTTAGTGGTGGCAGATGGCAGAACAAGAAGCAATGGTCTCAAGTTGCAGTGGGGGAGGTCTAGGTTGGATATTAGGAAACACTATTTCACTAGGAGGGAGGTGAAGCACTGGAATGGGTTACCTAGGGAGGTGGTGGAATCTCCATCCTTAGAAGTTTTTAAGGCCCGGCATGACAAAGCCCTGGCTGGGATGATTTAGTTGGGGTTGGTCCTGCTTTGAGCAGGTGGTTGGACTAGATGACCTCCTGAGGTCTCTTCCAGCCCTGATCTTCTAGGATTCCAAACTTGCAGCTATGGATTCCACTAAGCAGAAGGGCACCTGCCCATTAAGCATTGCAGTTATGAGCCTAAGTCCCCTTTGAGACTAACACATTTATTTGGGCATAAGCTTTTGTGGGCTAAAACCCACTTCATCAGATACATGGAGTAAAAAATACAGTAGCAGGTATAAATACACAGCACATGAAAAGATTGGAGTTGCCTTACCAAGGGGGGAGGGGTCAGTGCTAAAGAGCCAATTCAGTTGGAGGGAGGGGGATGGAGTGAGCAGGGTCAGGGCCTTGGAGAAGGGGCAGGGCCGAGGCGGGGCCTCAAGGAAGGGTGTTCGGTTTTGTGCGATTAGAAGTTGGCAACCCTAATCTCCATCCAAATGGCAGCACTTGTGCAATCAAAATTTGCATCACACTTATTTTGCACGGTGACTGTTTGAGCTCACAGGAAGCATTGCCTAGTGGACGGGGGGGTTGTCCCTTGGAGGTGCGGAGGGGTGGTTTGGTAAGGGAGCCGGGGCCCTCCCACTCCAGCAGGCTCCAGGCCAGGGCCCTGTGATGGCTATCAAAGGTCTGACACCCAGGAGCACTTTAAGGCTGCCCTCCCTGGGCCACATCCCACCCCGCTATTGCTCACGGCCTGTAGCAAGGGGGTCAGCTCCCCATTGGGTGCCTCCTCGTGGCCGTTCTCTCTCTTGGGGTGGCAGCTGCCTGCTCCTGTGCCTTGACCCTGCAGCCAAGTCAGAGCCAAGGCTCTCCCCTGCTGGGGCAGTCCCTAAGCCAAACCAGGGAATTAACACAAACCAACTGAGTTCGTCTGGGAGGGAGAGTGTCTCCCTTCCCTCCTGGAGGGACCTGCCTGCAGCTCCTCTCCAGAGCTCCTGCCTGCCCGCCCTCAGGAGCTGCCCAGTAAAGATCCTTCCTCTTCCCTGGCCTGCCTGGCAGTGGGTGGGTCTGCTCCTTTTAACTCCTCCCGCAGCCTGTGCATCTCTCACAGGTGTGGTGGATTGACCTGCCCGTAAGTAGGTAGTGATGATTTCAGACTGTACCCGTGCAGGCTGATCTGCGAGCTCCGCACCAGACAACTGTCTTCATTAAGGCAGTGCTTGGCTCCAGCTCTATTTTCAGTTTAACTGTTACTGTAAGAAGGATGATTGAAATAAAGTTCAGCTGTAGACGACTTTGCACCAAGCACTGGTGCATATATTTACATAGACTTACTTTCCCCAAGCCTTCAGTATTGACTAATGGGGGATATGAATGGCTCTGTGAGGTCATCGCTTGCCTTCTGGAGTAGAGTGACCTGATTCTCTGCTGCCTTGCACATTGCACATTGCACTCATTTATACCCGCGTACGGCACCCTCTGTGCATCTTTCCGCACTCCGCCTAGCTGCAGCATGCCAGGGTGAGCTTGTGGTTAGGGTGCTCACCTGTGGCCTAGGAGACCTGGGTTCCATACCTGGCCGTGCTACTGAGCCTCGACAAGTCAGTTCACTCCTCGATGTCTCGCTTGTCCATTTAGACTCTAATTTTGTTGGGGGCAAAGACTCTTGCCCTGTGTGTATAGTGCCTGGTGCAATGGGGCTCTTTAAGAGTTACTGTAATGTTCCTGGTCTTAGGGGGGAAGTGAGCTGTTAGAGACAGCAGAACAGTCTGGCGGGTGTCTTACTGCATCAGGCATGGAGAGATTGACAGACACTAGGGCACAGTCATGCCGTGGCAGGGGGTGGGCTGCATCACCTTTTCCATTTCTAAATATGGAGAGCACTTCTCACAGAAACACCACAAGTGCCTCTTCCATTGATTTTGCAGAGCTTTGGATCCAACCCAATGGGCGCATCCCCTCCAGCAGCACACACCAAGCAGCTTTTGCCTAGCCTGCCTTGGAGGAACCCAGGCAATGGGGAACTCCAGCAACTCACTCCCATCTGGTGTGGAGCTGACAGTTTGAAGTGGCACTGCCTCAGCTCCAAGCAGCCCCTCTCCTTCTCCCATCCAGAGGCAGCTGCTGCAGCAGGATGTCGGGAGCTGTTCCTCTGTCTGTGTCTTTGCTTTCTGAAGTGGCTCAGTGAGTGAATGCCTTTGCCTTTCCTTTCCAGCCAGGATAAGGCAGCTCTGCTCTTCCCCATGGCAGGAAGCCAGGCTGGAGCACAGGAGTCATTCCAAGCTCATTCCCACAGCCCCCACCATTCCCATTACTTCCTGGGAATCCATATCCAAGCCCTTGATCTGGGAAGGCCAGGGTCCCCAGGGATTCCTGCTCACACACCGGAGGAGGGAAGTTCTATGAGCAAAGCTGATGTACCTGCAGGTCTAGGAACTGCTGATGTGATCGTCTCCATTGTGTAGCCTGCAAGATTTTCCCCGTGTCTCCCTCGCAGACATCAAGCCAAAGGCATAGTCTGTGGGAAAAATGGAAGAGTGTAGGGACTCTAGAATTTAAAGGTAAACTGCATGTCAGAAAATATCCTTGTGTCCTTTGCTGCTCATTAATGATGTGTCCGTGGTCTCAGAAATATGATTCCCCATCTGAGTAAAAAATAAAGTGAGAATGGAGCTTTTTAATATTAGAAATGTCAGGGGTTAACATTCTTCTTTTTTCTGGAGGCCACTTTGATTTAAAAAAAGGCTGAACCTTGAACGGTTGCTTTCCTGACCATGAACAGAGGGAGGTGAAGATGTTAAGTCTTAGATAGTTTTGGGAGCCAGCTACGTCAGTCGTAACGTTTAGCAGTAGAGCGACAGTTGTCAGGTTTCCTTACAACAGTGATCGTCCTCTGATCTAACTGCAGCATGGACACAGTTCCACTGTTTCCCGCAGACAGAATCTCGACCACATTCCCTAATGGTGCTGAAGCCTGAGTACGGTTCTAGCATGGCTAGGTCCCATCTACACCACACAATGGAGCAGTGTTGTAACGGATTAAGAAAAGACGCATCTGTTGTTTCATTGTCATGCAGATGGGCTCGAATACTCAACAGCCTCTCTGCCTTGTTTCCATGCTAGGGAAGCTAAACCTCAGTTTTCAGCCCCTTGTGATAACCTCATTCCATCCCAGTCAAAGTGTCTGCTAGCAAAAGAGAGATGACTCCTTGGTATTTAATTGTAATGTAAGAAACTAGCAGCTCTTCTCCCACCTCAGCTGCACATAACCTCTCATACTTCACTACAGGAGGGAGACATCGTCGGCCACACAGGGGCACAGACAATTATTTTTGCCTCTCCATTTCCTTTGAAGAGAATTGTCCCATGGAGTCTCTAGAAGAGCACAGTGATAGGCAGTATGTTGGGGCAGTGAAGCGGTTAGACACATGTCTAGACTTGGTAGGAATCTGCACACTGAATTCACCAGTGCTACTGCCTTAAGCCAGCCCCCTTCTCTTCATTATGTGCAAGGCGATGTGCACATGCACTAGTGTAACTATTTACACCACTAGTGTGCATGACTGTAGCAGGGTCGAGACTCACCGGCGCCTCCTGCTGGTCATCTGGGAATTAGCTCTTTTCCAGCCTCGGAGCGCCCTCTGCTGGCCGGTGGTTCGCCTGCCTCAGGTCCCCGTGTCCCTCCCAGACCCCAGTGCCCTTTATCTCAGGGTTCTGCCCCAGCAGTGCCCCCAGACTCTGGGTCTCCCCTCCCAGGGGAACCCGCAACCCTCTAACCCCACCTTGCCTCAGTGGCTACTGCCAGTCACCATCTAGCCCCCGCTCACCGGGGCCGAGTGCAGTCTGTCATGGCCACTCCTCGTCGGCAGGGGGTTGGGCCAGCTGCCTCTGCCCATCCCCAGGCTGCCCCTCTGCAGCCCCGGGACCTCCCTGGGCCTCTAACAAGGCCTCCGCCTGGGGAGTTGCCAGACTGGAGCTTCCCAGCTCCTCTTGCCTAACCCCAGCCCCGCCCCGCCCTGCCCTGCCCGGCCCAGCCCCGCCCCGCCCCAGGTCCCTCGCTCTCAGCCAGCCAGGCCCTTCCTACTCCAGCCCTAGAGTGAGACTCCTTCAGCGCCTAGCCCTCCAACCCCCTTTTCAGGGCCAGCTGGGCCCTGACCGAGCTGGCCACGCCTGTGGTCAGCGACTCCCTCAGCTGCTCTCACTGCCTTTCCCCAGGGCTGCTTTTAACCCTTGTTCTGCAGGAGTGGGGCAGCTGCCCCCCTACAATGACCCTGGGTATTTAGATAACTGACATTTCCTACAGAATTCCCTTTGCAAACGAGTTGTGCAGAACACAGAAATATTCCCCCGACAGTAGCAGAGATGAGACTTGACTTCGCTGGCTCCTGTCTCACAGTCCAGTGCAAATCAGCTTAGGGCGCCAGGCCCAAGGGTATTTTGATAGAGAAAGTAGCTGCTGCTGCTTTGCCTGTGCCCAGAACATCTGCCCTAGGTAGGGCTGTGCAGAAAACAAGAGTTCCGTTGTGTGGAAAATTCTGATGTTTCAGAATTTGTTTTTGTTCTGCGTCAGAACTTTTGATTTTTTTTTTTATGTGAGAGGCGCTACACCACCCCCAAACCACGAGGAGTGGTTAGGATACTCCTCTAGGTGGTAGGAGAGCCAGGTTTAAATCCCTCCTTTGAAGTAGGGGCTTGAACCATCTCCCAAGATGGGAGCCCTAGTTAATATTTAGTTATTTATACCAGGTGGAACAGCTCCAACAGGAGAGACAGAGAAGTTTTACAGTTGCACAAAATGAAATTTATCTTTGCATTTTTACAACCACCTAGGAAATGACATTTTCAAACCCCTGCTTTGAAGGACCGTTAGCTGGTTGCAAAGGCAAACATTCAGAAGTCAGGGACCACCAGCATTGAGGTTGCCTGAGCGCTTTTTATCTAAGTCTCTACCGGTCTCTTCCTCTTCCAGACCCTCAATGGGAATTCAAAACAAATGAGAGACCTAAATAAAAACCCTGGCCCCTATCTCCAGTAAACATCACCCTGATCACACCTGCCTTGCCAGGGTCTTTACTCCCTTTCCCCAGCTCGAACAGATAACAGACAGAGACAGGCTCCTGTCCGCCAGCTCAGCAGTTCCTCCTTCAGAAAATCATGGGGCAGTTGAGTGAAGCAGGCTGAGCTTGCAAATGGGACAAGGCTCTTCTGCTGGGTATGGCAGAGTACTGGGAAGGCTTTTATGTTTCTATTTAAAAATATGTCCACTGACCTTAGCACTCATGATGGCACTGAAGAATCAGTAGCATTTGCTAGACTCAGGCAAGTAACTGCCCACACATTTTCCTTCTCCATACAGCTCTGAAAGTGCACTGCAATCCTGACCCGCAGCACACCCTGTTAGTCTAAACACCTCGCTAGCTCTGCTGTGGTAACCTGCAGAGCCTCTTGCTCCTCCAGTCCTGGCTCTCATTCGGGCAGCTTGCCAGGCGAGCCGAATTGTGTGTGGGTTTTCTGACATGTACAAATTGAGGCCTGGGAGACAAGGGAACACAGTTTTATTTGCGACCTGGGAAGGATTCAAACATAAATCCCCAGAGACGAGGGCACTGCACCACTTAGCCCCAGGGGAAGAACAGGCGAGCGAGGAAATATGGATTGAGGAGCAGAGGGTAGAGAAGAAATGTGGACTAAGACAAGGTGGAGGAATGGAGTGATTGAAAAAGTGGGAAAAGAGGTAAAGGTAGAGAGAAGCAGCGGTTCTCCGCCCGCAGGCCGCCTGCAGCCAAATCAGCACACGGCTGTGGCCCATGTGACACGGGCCATACAGGTAGCATATCTATTGTGTGGGTGCAGCCCACATAACACAGAGAGCGGCATGTGTGGCTCACAGTGGTAAATAGGTTGAGACCACGGGTTTAGGCATTACTGGAGAGAATGAGATAGCAGGACCTGAGGGATGGACAGTCAGAGCACAGGGACATGGCGGGTGGGGAGAATAAAATGGAATTATGGCTTTCACCTAATCTGGTGAATGTTGCTCCCTGTGTATTTTTCACTGAGTCAGGCTGCTGCTCAGCCTGGGTTTCTGAGTGTATCCACTATTCTGATTGTGCCTGATGTGGATTCCTGGAGATTGGTTCTGCCAAAATATCAGCTAAGTTATGTTCAGTGGGATCAATGCAAAAATTCCTCTGTCCCATGATTTCAGCCTGTCCTGCTGCTGCAGTGGATGGCCATGTGGAGACGACAGTCAGCCTCCTGGGCCTCTCCAGCATCCCTACTAGCTTCTGTTCTCACTCTCATTCCTACAGCCCCATCTTCTTCTGGCATTGTGTGCGTGCTCTCCGGTGGGGAGCGACATCAGCACCCTAGTGCAGCGAGGGAGCCCACAGGCCGGTACTACCATTCCCCAGCACAAACCTCAGGCTCCTACTCGCCCCCAGGAGCACGGTCCTGTCATTATTGCAGCCTGTTGTCCATTTGTGAAGCAAAGGGGAATGGCTACTGGCGGGCAGGCAGGGGGTGGGGGTGGACTGGCTCTCTGCTGAATTTAAACTGCCAGACACAAGGGCTGTTAGAAGAGCCAACCATGGAGTGATACAATTGAGGGAGGACTTAAAATATCATTGGAACAGTCAGCCATAGTACTGTTGTGTGACGCATGTGCGCCCTGTGCTGTCAGGTGTACAGATCTTAACTGTGGGGGTGGGGATTATTGATGCCTGTCATAGGTTTATTCCCCACTTTGAACTTTAGGGTTCACAAGATGGGGACCTGCATGGACTCCTCTAAACTAAAATCCTAGTTTAGATCTGGTTCTCGCTGCCACCAGTCAGTTTTTAAGTGTCTGACACACTCCCTGTTCCCCCAAAAACTTCCCCTGGGGAACACAGATTCAAACACCTTGAATCTCAACACAGGGAAATAATCCATTTCCCTCCTCCCCTCTCCTAGTGCTTAGGAGAGAAACCTGGATTCAAACTCCTTGAATCAAAGAAAGAGGGATTCACTTTTTCCCCCTCCCCTTCCCCTGAAAATCCAAACAAGGGAAGAAATCAATCAAGTTCTAAAAAAGAAAAGATTTTATTAAAGAAAGAAAAAAAAGTACACTCTCTCTGTATTACCAGGATGCAAAAATACAGGTTCTAACTTATAAAAACTGGAGAGACTTCCCCTCCCTCCTCCTCAGCATAATCAAAGTAACAGCAACAGAAATAAAGAATTTCCTTCAGCAAACACACAATTGCAAATACAGAAATTAAATTATAAGACTAGTCCGCCTTTTTAACTAATACTCACTATACTGGATAGTAGGAAATACTCCAGGAGAACTTGGAGACATGTCTGGCCTCTCTTAGATCCAAAGAGAGCACACTCCTCAAACAAAGAACACAGACAAAGCCTTCCCTCCACAGAGATTTGAAATTATCCTGTCCCTTGATTGGTCCTCTGGTCAGGTGTTCATCAGGTTACTGAGCTTGTTAACCCTTTACAGGTAAAAGAGACCTTAACCCTGATCTGTTTATGACAATGCCCATCATGAACTTTGGGGGTGGGGTGGTGCTTGCAATGTGGCATGTCTGCTTGGCACAAACTAAGACATAAATATGCTCTAATTCTCAAGCAATAAAACCCTCGTATGGAATGGTAGGGAAGGGCTCATGCCAGGCTGCTGTCTGTGATGCTGGGGGCCATAAGGAGCAGTGATCACGGAGTTTTCCATGGATGGGAAAGGCTGCTATGTATGGGGATTTAGCTCAGTAATGTTCTGCACCATCTGTGGGTGTTGCCTGAGCAAAGCCATTGTGTCCTGGTGCACCTCTGGCCCTTTGCCTCTCTTCTAGCATCTCATCTCTCCATTCCTGATCCTTCATCCTGCTCTTGGCCATTCGGCCCCTCCAAGCCCTGTGTTCAGAGTCAGCAGCTAGAGACGACTAGACGCTCTCGGAGAACATATCCTCCCTGGTCCACTTCCATCGTCACCTGATTTGGGTCAGGCATTCACCTGGTATGTGGAGGGAGCATGTCTCAAGGCCACCAAGTCAGAGGATGCTGATAAAAACAGACAAATACACTGCTAGATTTACAGTCATAACAGAAAGGGAAAGAAAAGTCTCCAACTCCCTTACATTGTTCCCATAAAGATCTTTAGTAAAAAATGCTAATTGGCAGTTTCAGTTTGGAGCACCGCGTGACAGCACAAGCCATGGTGAATATGGAGAAGCACAGGGATCGGGGGATTGTTGCATGGGAGGTTTAGCTGCTGGATGCTTCTAGGTCTGGATGTAAGGGAAATGCAGTGCATATCGGCAATAGCTTTACTGGCAGCAGTGATTTGGGGTGATACGTCACTCCTCAGTGCAACAAAGGCCCAGAGACCTCTGCTGCTCCTGGCGCCTCATAGCTGTCCTGGCCCATATGCTGCTAGCCTGGTTCCTGGGATGGTGCCAGCAGAGCTCATCATGGAGTGGTGTGGGAATGTCTCCCATTGCAGAGGAAGAACCTAGGCTGTTATCTCTAGCAATGTTTGGGAGAGACTTGCAGAGTATCTCCATGAGCATTTCATCAAGATCGTTCAAGAGGACAAAAGGGACCTCCCTGTTCAGATAAACACGGTACCCCATGGAGGGGAGAACTGTGGCATCCATCCTAGCACAACAAGCCAAAGAATGGAAAAGCAAACGTCCCCTCTCCCTCTTTCTTCTGCCTCTGTCCAAGCACAGGACACTGATCTGGTTCTAAAAGTCAAGTGAAGAATCAAGAGTCTCTGCCTTTATTCTGTAAGCACCACGGATGGGCTGGGCGCCACTTCTAAACAGGGAAGAGGGGGAAAGAGAGGGAGGGAGGGGAAGGTTGGGGCACAACACAGGCGAACAAAAACGTCTCTTAGGAGCGTGGCTTTACTGGGGTAGGGGAAGGAGGAGACCAATTGAAACAATTACTCCTAGCGGGTTCTCAGAGTGTTGCTGATGATTAATTTCCTCCACCAAACCCCCGTGCTCTGAATCGAAATGAAAAGTTGCGGCTGCTTTTCAAAGTGGTATTCTTGAGCCTTCTCCGTTTCCGGGGCTTATCCTGCACTCCGTGTGCTCTGAAGCAGGGCAGCCCCATTTACCGCTTGCAGGGACAATCCGCACAGCAGGTGTTCGGGGATTGAAGGGGCAGGAGGCGGGGGAAGGCAGGATGGGATGGGAGCAGGAGCAATGGGTGCACTGCATGGAGGATGGGGCAGTAGAGGGGAATCAGGGGGCAGGGGGAGAATTGTGCAGCTCTGATGGGAGAAGGGAGGCAAGCGGACGTGAGCAGAGAGAGAGAAGTTGAGGAAGGACACAGGGAGTAGTGAGGGGGCGTGGCCTGGGGCAGAGTGGGGGAGGAGCGTGGGCAGCCATGGGTGGAAGAGGCGGGAGTGGGAGCCAGCCTCTCCAAGGGGAAGCGTCATCCACCACCCATGAGGACAATACTGACCAGCACATTATGAGTTTTCAAATGCTACCTCACCAAACATACTTTGTACCAAGGTTATTACAATATTGTGTAGAGTGTGAACACAGGGACATTTTTGTTCTGTCACAGTGTGCTCGCCAAGGTGAGCAGCCAGGAAAAGCCGTTTCATAAACATCTTGGCGTTACTGAAGGAGTGGGGGGGCAGTATCTGTGACCCCTGAGCAGTGGAGTTCAAAATCGTGAGCGGAGCAGCTGCTATCTCAGGGACAGAGACATTGAGTCAGCTGCTGGAGGACCGTTAGGGTCCACACAAGTAATACCGAATCTACATTGACAGAAGTAGGTGACTTTAACACCACCTCTCCAAACAACACAGAACCAATGGGTCAATGTAACAGGTGGCCCACATTGGCAGGAGACAAATTTAGATGTTAATTATGCAAAAGTAAAGTAAAAGCAGCAAAGAGTCCTGTGGCACCTTCTAGACTAACAGACGTTTTGGAGCACGAGCTTTCGTGGGTGAATCCCCACTGCGTCGGATGCAAGTACAAGTCAACTTAGGTGGATGTAACTCTGATAGTACAGACCAGGCCACAGACTCTAACTTTCCATAGAGTTAAAGCTCACTGAAAACTCGTGCATAGATCTCATTTGAAGAAATCAGATTTTGAGTAAGCCAAGTAATAAACGACTAATATCCAAATCTTACATATAGATACTTACACTTACAGAAGTCTAAGTATATTATGTCAACAGCTTTATCAGCCAGACTTGTAATTTTATAGATTACAACCATGTTTAATAAAGGTAAGTGAGCAAACATAATACACGTAGACTTCTTTAAAGCATTTGACTTGTAGCACAGAACAGTCTCATTACAGAATGAGCACTGTACAAAGTCAATTTGGCACATAGCAGAAGGATTAAAAATTGTTTGATTATCTAAAAATATTGTGATGGGTTCCCCCTGGGTGCCACCTGGAACTGGGGTACCACTGAGCCCCCCGACCCACCAGCCTGGGCTCCCTCTCACACTGTGCTGCTGTGACCAGCCTGCCCTTTACCAGCAGACATACAGGTAGGGACACACCCAGCTGCAGTTACATACAGATGCCGTGATCAGCTCTGCGTGGGGAGGCACAGCAAGGGCACCTCCCAGTTCCTACGGCATGCATCTCCTCTCTGGAGTGTAAACCCAAATTATACCATCTTGCACTGCAGAGAGAACGGTACAGTGTAAGCTCATGAAATTCACTCCCTCCCGCAATGTGGAGAGGAAAAATACAACAGCTTTCTGACCCGAGTTGATTTCCACACACACTGGTTTTAGACAAAGCAAAAACAACTGTATTAACGACAAAAGATAGATTTGAAGTGATTATAAGGGATAGCAAACAGATCAAAGCATATTACCTAGCAAATAAACAAAACACACAAACTAAGCTTAATATACTACATAGATCGGATATGAATAGCAAATTCTTACCCTAAATGATGATGCAAGCAGGCTGCAGGCTCTTAAAGAGTAAGCTGCACTAACTTGCAGCTTGGAATCCCCAGGTGTTTCATTCACAGGCTAAAAATCCCTTCAGTCTGAGGCCAGCACTTACCTCCACTTCAATCATAACCTTTCCAATGATATCTCACATCACCTATCTTGCTTAAAATACATCAGAATTATGCCATAATCATATCATAACAATATCTTTATGAAGAATATGGGATGCAGTGTCACAATATTGTGGTTAGAGAATCATCAGTGAATGAGAGTCTTTCCAGAGCGTTTATGCAGGGATCAGTTCTTAGCCTAATTTTGTTCAATACCTTTAGTAGTGATCTGGAAGAAATATAAATGAATTGCTGGTGGCCTTTTCAGAGAACACAACATTTGGTGGGGTGGCAAGTAACGATGAGGTGAGGTTGTGGATCCAGAGCAAACTGGACTGCTTGGGAAAGAGCTCATCCCTACAACATGCGTTTTAACACAGGCAGAAGCAAGGTCCTACATCAAGGAAGAAAGACAGGAGGTCACACTTAGTGGATAAAGGGGCTTCATTCTGGCAAGCTTGTAGATGGGGGGCAGTTGGGAGGAAGCATGTGCTTGGGCCTGGAGGAAAGAAGAGATGTGTGTGGGGAGGGGACAGGAGCTGTGTTAGGGAGACCAGTGCTATGTGATGGTGGGTTGGGGTATAGAGACCAGACCCTGAGTCCCAGTGTCTCTGCATGTCACAGGCTGCCTCATCCTGCCCCAGCTCCCCCAGCTGTGCTGCCTCTGCGTGCAGCACTGCCAGGGGGAGCCTTTCAGGCACTCATTCCCTGGTGCAGAGGGATGGGCTTTCCCACTCCAGAACTCTACCCTCCAACATAGCCCCCCCAGTATAGCCCTCTCCCCAGAACAGGCTGTCATCCCCCTGCTATCCAGGCACCGAATCTCCCCCTGCTCCTCTCCAGCCCCATTCAACCACACCCCCCTTTCAGAGCAACCCCTACCCCCTGTCATCCCTAGTCACCTCACCTCCCTGCTCCTTGTACCACCTGCTCTGAATCTGCACCAGGCTTTCAGAGGGAATGAAAATCAAACCAGTGAATACTATCTATTGCCTCTCATTTAGGATGGCCAGATTCCACAGATTTGCACACTCACTTGGCAAACTTGCTTATAGATTTTTTTAAATTCCTCAGTATCCCAGATAACGAAACCAATCAATCAATTTCAGATTAAGATAAGGCTATCTAATTAGAGCTGGTCAAAAATTTCCAACGGAACATTTTCCTGAGAAAATACTGATTTGAAAAAATTTGCAACTGTTTTTTGTAATTATTGTAGCTGCTGAGTACGTCACGTCCCTAGGGCACGTGATACACATGCCAGGTGTATCATGACTTGGGAGCAAGCACTGTACGTGCTTCAGCAGCTAGAGGCACTAGCCCTGGTGGGTCCCAGTAACCACTCAGACAGGCGACCATGGGAAAGGGTATTTTACTAGGCCTGGCCGGAAAAGGAAAGGTTGCAAATACAATAGATATAGAAGCTTAAATAGTTACAGTTCAAAGTGAGAAAGAACAGTTCTTGTTTGGGTCTCTGAGGCAGTCCGATGAAGAGTCAGGACTCTCCAGACCTCGTGCCTGGGGTATTCTCTCCAATCAAGTCTCTATTCAAGCAAATAAGGTGTTGGGGGTTTCCAAGCCAGGCTCAGTGTTTCCCCTGGGGACCCTCTGCACTGGCTCCCTGCCCAGTCACTGCTACTCCCACAAGACCCATTTGGACCTGCACCCAGCTGTAATGTCTGACAGTCACAGCCTGTTCTACATGCAGCTCTGCATACAGTTCCTGAGGATTTGCTCTGAAATCAGCTTCTCTCCAGCTCCCTGCTTGCCATTCAGCTGCTGCTTCAACTTTCTTGCAACTCCTGGCTAGCCATGCAGCCATTGTCCCCAAACAGAGCCCGGCCACTTGCTGATTCAGGTCCTTTTCCCTTACCTGGCCAGTAGGATGGGGCTGTGCAGTGGGGAGAGACTGATGGGAGTTGTATTTCTCTGCTTAGCAGACCTATCATACTTCACCACAAAGGATGTTGGGGAAATCCTACCCTGGGCCGGCTCTTTTCTGGTAACAAAGATGAGGTATTGACACAAACTGATATATTTATAAATGTCATCAGGCCCAGCCAAGAGTTCTGAAGGAGCTTAAAAACATAACAGCAGAGCTGTTAGCACAGATGTGCAATCTCTTGTTAATGCCAGAGAATTATTTGGTAGTAAATGTTGCAGCTATCCTAAAAAGGCTTTAGGTTGATCCAGGCAAATATTCACTAGTAAGCCTTACCCCTGTCCCAAATAGACTGATTGAACAAATAAGTAAAAATAAAATCATAAGACACCTGGAAGAGTATGCTATGTTTCTGCAAAGTAAAATCAGACCTCACTAATCTATTACATTTTTTGACAATGTGAATAAATGCATGTATATAGGAAAACCAGTTGACAATTTATTTAAATTTTCAAGAGGCCCCTTGACAAAGACCCTCACAAGAGGCTACTAAAGCAGCTACACCTTGGGGTGAAGGGGAGTGAGCAGTGAGGTGGCCAGATTTGCAGATGGCACCAAATTATTTCGGTGAGTCAAATCCAGAGAAGACTCTGAAGAACTTCAGAGGAACCTAACCAAGCTTCGTGAATGGGTAACACATTTGCAGAAGAAATTCAGTGAGGACAAATGTAAAGTAATGCAAGTTTGAGGAGGGAAATTGAACTCATACAACTGAAAGGGTTCTAAATTAAGAATATAAACCAGGAAAAGGACCTGGGCATCATTGTAGACAGCTCAATGAAAACCAGGGCTCAATTTGCAGCTGTAGTCAAAGAAAACAAAGAACACGGTAGGATGTGTAAGGAATGGGATGGAGACTAATACAGAAAATACTATAAGGCCATTGTAAAAACCACTGATTTGCTGTCATGTGGAATACCGAGTGCTGTACTGGTCACCCCATCTCTCAAAGGATATTGCAGAATTAGAGGTGGTTCAGGTACCGGGGATGAGAATGATTAAAGACCTGGAAAAACTCATATGAAAAGAGATTGAAAAGATCGTTACCTTAGAGAAGAGACAAACAAGAAGAGTCATGATAAAAGTATACAAAGGAATGAATGGTCTAGAGAAGGTAGATTGGGAATTTCCATTCACCTTGTCTCAGCACAAACACAAGGGGACAGCATGTGAAACTGAAATGTGGCAAAAGCGAAAGTGATCAAACAAAATACTTTTTCCACACAACACATAATTCAGCTGTGGAACTCAAAGCCACATGATGTTGTTGAGGCCAAGAAATTAGCAAGATTCAAAGAGTTGTTGGGTGTTTATATAAATAATAAGAATATCCTGAGTTTTGGAAGGGAGGTAAAAACCTCCTGCTTTATGGCTTAAATAAATCTACTAGGGGTTAGGATGAGACTTTCATATGGGGCAGATTATCCCACATCTGCTGAGTTCAGGGTTCTTGCACTTTCCTCTGAAACATCTGGCACTGGCCACTGTCGGGTTAGCTAGACCTTGGGCCTGATCCAATCTGGCAATTCCTAGATTCCTGCGTTTTCTGACTGTGATCTTTCTTCTAAATGACCACAGAGGAATGTGAATATGAAGTGACTATGATGGCCCATGATGTCAGTATGAAATGACTGCAGAGCTCTGTTCCTTTGATGTGAGTGCAGTGTCACACCAGATCTGATGTTTGCCAGTCATTCATAAATGGACACACAAATAGAAAAAGAGTATATGTTAGACAGGAGATGTTAGCCTGAATAGTAATCTATGTGACTTAGTACATTCCTTACTCTGTCAAGAAAGCTTGTGCTTTAGCTTCTGAATGTGCTTCATTCTTCTTAGCCAAAGTGTCTTATGTAAGTGCCTCCAATATTTACATAAGCATAGGCAAGATAGGTAGATTTCTTAATCTTTGATATTATTGTTCTTGAGACAGTCCTGTGACGTGATTTTTTCATTATGGTTTCTCTGACTTGTAGGAATTGCAATACGGGATTTTCTTTTAGGGTTGAATTTTCACCCAGCAGCAGCACACAGTGGTGAGCCTGCAGATTCATTAGTCATCGCTGTGCCATTGTAATGCTGATTTGCTTCCCTTTTGTCCATTGTCTGCAGGCCCCGATAGTCTTAGCACTGGATACTTTTATTCCTTCCAATTTTTCCTTTTGTTCAATGGGATTTTTCATCGTCATGATTTCCTTATAACCAGAGTGTGACTTTTTAAAAAACAACACCCCCCTCCCCCAATTTTCTGAAAACACGGAAGCAAGTAAAGGCCTAGAAAATACTGATTATTGCATTGTGCTTCTGTTGTTTCCATCTAAAGCAGGAGTATTTCCCAGTCCTGGCTGAAATGTGAGAATTTGGGCTTGTCTACGTGGTGCATTAGTCTGCACTAGGATGTGGGGCACTAACGGGTCCAGGTGGACTCTGGCAGCATGCACTAAAAGTTCCCTAGTGTTTATTTGTGTGGTCAAATTTCAAACACTTGTGTGCACTAGGGAACTTTTAGTGCACACCAGCAGGGTCCACATGGGCCCGCTAGTGCGCAACATCCTAGAATGTATATATCCCTCTAGTGCAGACTAATGCACAGTGTAGACAAGCCCATGGTGAACTCACTCATCTTGCTTCCTTTTTCGCTACCTCCAACTATTTGTCTTGGCTTTTACGGTACTTCATGGTCCATTCCCACACCCTACCCATCATCGCTCATAAAATTAGTTTCCAACCTGTTTTAATGCTGGTTAAAAATCAGTCCAGCCAGTGGGACGACTCATGCACTAAAGGCAGGCATGTGCTGCAGTGCTTTGCTGCACCCGGGCCAGACACTCTACTGTATGTGGAAACTAAACATTTTGTTTGGTTTTCTGCCTAAACACTACAAAAGCAGATTGACAAGAGACTCACACTCTCTTCTCGTGAGCTCTCATTCTGCCTGGGTCACAGAGGAGGTTACTCTTCAGCAGGGAAGCCCTTACTAACACCCTGCATCATAACCATTTACAGGCTTTGGGGTGACTGAGATATACACATGGATACAACAGCCCTAAATATGGAGCTCACCCTGCTTTTCGGGAAGATGGCACTAGACTTGCAAATACCAACTGTGATTAAAAAAAACCTTGAAAACACACATCTCAGTACCTTCCTGGTGCTAAGGAGATATCCAGCCTGCACGGCACTGGAGAGAGTTGTTAATTAAATCAGCTAAGCTCAAAGGGAGGGGATATTTCAACTAAAGGAGAGGGTTTAGCTCTGCTGTACTATGTTCAGTTCTGGTTTTAAGAGGATGCTTAATTGTGACCTTTTTACGCCCTGCAGTTAACTCATCCTGATCATTGCTCATCGTTCTTGCTTTGCCTAAATGCCTGCCACATCTCGTCACGCTTGATGGCTGTGCTTTCCATGAACAAGCAGGAAAGAAAGAGGATTGCTTTTTAATTATCATTGTTTCCAAAACAAGTCGTCCCTGTGCTATCAGATGCCCAGAGCGCATTCATCCCCAGGACCAATCAGGCCTGAGAGCCTGCCAGGTTTGAGAGTTCGGAAGCTGCAATGTGGCAGGCAAAGACACTGCTGGTAGCCCTGGCTGTCAATCTTCAGCCCGCCATTGGCAAAGGGACGAAAAGGAGGGGGAAGGGCAGATTAGCAAAAGCCCTTGAGTCAGAATAGTGTTTAGAGCAGCTTTCTGGATCCTTTATTTTGAGTTTACAAGGAGGGATGCTATGTGATGTTCAGCCTTTCACCTGTAAAAAGTGTATTGATATATGGATGGGGGCAGTAATTTACAGAGTCAGACACACATTTAAAAAGTCATAATCCATCACTCCCACTTCAGAACGCCAGGATCTGCCGATCCAATATCTGTAGATCATAAAGCCATCATTCAGTCCTTCCAGCGCTAGAGGAATGGGGCATTTCAAACATTTTCAGTTATTGTAAATCTGTGCACTGAAAAGCTCCATTCAGAAAACCACACACCCCGCCGGCAGCAAACTCTGTGTGTGTGTGTGTGTGTGTGTACATTCATGTGCAGCGTTAGACGTATTTAATCAAAATCCCATCATTAGAATATCTCGTAAAAGGAGCCTGACTTTGGCTCTCACCGTGAGACTCCAGCCCATTAATGGCCCTGTTTGACAGAACGATGATTAAACACTCTCAGTTCAGTTATTCTCTCAACACTGAAATTCGATAGCTAGTCTATTGTTACTGGCTCAGCTGAGAAGTTGGCACCTGGGACAGAGCTCCAGCACTGACAGCTGCAGGAAGAGGTAACTACCATCTGCTCAGCTCCCGGTTACCAGGGCTACCGAAGGGACAAACCCTTCACAAACCTTCTCAGTCTCTCCCTGGAGTCACGGCTTCTGCCTCACCAGGTACTTGCAGTGACCTTGGCAGCCAGATCTTAAAGGGCCAGTACCTCTATAACTGCCTCTTCTTCGTCTGCGAATTTAGGATGTGCACCTCAGGGAGCTACCATAGCATGGGGATTATTTAATGCCACCTTCTATATAGCAAGCAGCCAGATCTTCTCTCTCCTATAGACTGCAGCTCTGCAAAGTGGTAGGCCCCACTCCTGCAGTCGGATCCATTCAGGTGTTCCTGTGCATCTGCACGGACTTCAATCCAGATAGGTGCAAGGGTTTGCTTATGTTCATTAAGGGAACAAAGGGTAGGAATTAATGGTAAATTCTCAGAATGGAGAGGGGTAACTAGTGGTGTTCCCCAAGGGTCAGTCCTAGGACCAATCCTATTCAACTTATTCATAAATGATCTGGAGAAAGGGGTAAACAGTGAGGTGGCAAAGTTTGCAGATGCCACTAAACTGCTCAAGATAGTTAAGACCAAAGCAGACTGTGAAGAACTTCAGAAAGATCTCACAAAACTAAGTGATTGGGCAACAAAATGGCAAATGAAATTTAATGTGGATAAATGTAAAGTAATGCACATTGGAAAAAATAACCCCAACTATACATACAACATGATGGGGGCTAATTTAGCTACAACGAGTCAGGAAAAAGATCTTGGAGTCATCGTGGACAGTTCTCTGAAGATGTCCACGCAGTGTGCAGAGGCGGTCAAAAAAGCAAACAGGATGTTAGGAATCATTAAAAAGGGGATAGAGAATAAGACTGAGATTATATTATTGCCCTTATATAAATCAATGATACACCCACATCTCGAATACTGTGTACAGATGTGGTCTCCTCATCTCAAAAAAGATATACTGGCACTAGAAAAGGTTCAGAAAAGGGCAACTAAAATGATTAGGAGTTTGGAGAGGGACCCATATGAGGAGAGATTAAAGAGGCTAGGACTCTTCAGCTTGGAAAAGAGAAGACTAAGGGGGGACATGATAGAGGTATATAAAATCATGAGTGATGTTAAGAAAGTGGATAAGGAAAAGTTATTTACTTATTCCCATAATACAAGAACTAGGGGTCACCAAATGAAATTAATAGGCAGCAGGTTTAAAACAAATAAAAGGAAGTTCTTCTTCACGCAGCGCACAGTCAACTTGTGGAACTCCTTACCTGAGGAGGTTGTGAAGGCTAGGACTATAACAGCGTTTAAAAGAGAACTGGATAAATTCATGGTGGCTAAGTCCATAAATGGCTATTAGCCAGGCTGGGTAAGAATGGTGTCCCTAGCCTCTGTTTGTCAGAGGATGGAGATGGATGGCAGGAGAGAGATCACTTGATCATTGCCTGTTAGGTTCACTCCCTCTGGGGCACCTGG
Source organism: Mauremys mutica (assembly GCF_020497125.1). NCBI lineage: Eukaryota > Metazoa > Chordata > Testudines > Geoemydidae > Mauremys > Mauremys mutica. The sequence goes on along the minus strand of NC_059081.1, from coordinate 82,102,436 downwards.
CATTGTCCACTGTCGGTAGACAGGATACTGGGCTAGATGGACCATTGGTCTGACCCGGTACGGCCGTTCTTATGTTCTTATGTAACTGCATTGGGATCATAGATTATAGTTTAGTTTAAGTGGGGAAATGCCAAGCCTTGAGTTCCCATTGCTCAGAATACATTACATACAAGTGCCTGTGGCTGGACAGTGCAGTCCTGTGTCAGGAATTAAAGGAAAATGTTGTGCAATGCATCAGCGTCTGCTACCTCCCAGTGCAGCTCCTCCAGATACACAGGGCTGGAGTCTCTGGTCTGCTAAATCTGCTCTGCATTGGGGAGAGTTTCTGGAGATGGCAGTGCTGACCCACAGAAACCCTCCACAGAACTCCACCCTTCGGCAGAGACTAGAAATGGAAAACGTCACACACACCCCCAAAGTGACAGTTTGGAGGCGTCATCATCACTGAACAAAGAGTTTCTATAATAGAAACACTTAGGCAACATTAACTCCAGCTGCTGCTGCCCATTTCAGCTTCATTAGTAATTTACTGTCTGGGAGTCTCCAAAGAAGAAGTGAAACTAAATCAATTTGTTGGTATCCTTGTTGGTTTTACAAAAATTATTTCCTCCTTGCTAAATACTCACACCTTCTTGTCAGCTGTTTGAGATGGGCCACCTTGTTTACATTGGCCTCATTAACACTTCAAAAGTGATTTCCATCCCTTCTTGTCAACTGTTGAGAATAGGCCACTTCCACCTTAATTGTATTGGCTCGTTAGCACTGACCCTCCACTTGGCAAGGCAACTCCCATCTTTTCATATGCTGTGTATTTATACCTCCCTACTGTCTGTTACACTCCATGCATCTGATGAAGTGGGTTCTAGCCCACGAAAGCTTCTGCCCAGATAAATGTGTTAGTCTCTAAAGTGCCACAAGGACTCCTCGTTGTTTCTGACGTTAGTGTGGGCATTGGGATTAAGAGCCCAGGCTGCTGCAGCCTCATCGTCCACACGGCTCTTTTGAGCTCACTAGCAGGAGTCTATCTAGCCAGGCCAGGAGGGTCGCTCCCTGCAGCAGGGGGTAGATGGACCTGTTCACTTCTGCCCTCTGGCCCAGTGACTGCTTAATTATTTATACACAGTGGAAGAGTGGAGATGCCCACCTCAGAATGACCCATAGCCCGGTGGTCAAGGCGCTCTCCATCCGCTCAATCCCGTCTCCGCAGCAGACAGTAGGGGCGGGTGAACTCAGATCTCCCACTTCCCCCGCGAGTGCCATAACTCCTGGGCTAACGCTTACAAGGGAGCTGCTCCCTCCTTCTCCAGACCACTAAGAAAACGCCTGGAAACAACGTGCTTCAGGTCCAGAGAAATGCTTTGTTTGACCCAAACTGGAGTTTTTTGACACATTTTTCACATTCAGCTAGACTCTAACAGGCTTTGTTTTCAGGACCTGCCGACAAACCAAAAAAAAATCAGCTGATTCATCCAGCTGTTGTCAAGACCCCCACTGAGTGAGGCAGCCACGTAGGGGACGTGAGCTGGGGCACAGGGATGCAGCTGCCTGACTTATTCCTTATACATCATGCTGAATCTTTACCACGTCAGGTCAAGTGAATCAGAATGTGATGAATAATAGTTACAGATGCCTAACTAATGGTTAGCTCATCCCTTTGCAGTCTAGCCCATAGTTAGGGACGGTCCATTGCAGATTGGGCAGAGATTCTAAATAGGCAGTCATTAAAAAAAAAAAGTAAATGTAAGTTGATGATGTTCCTTTAAGTATCAGTTACTTTAAACAAATAATTGGCAACCGTTCCTCATGTCAATTTCTGTAATGTGCCCATGTACCATGATGAGAAGTGTCGTATAAAAATCAAATAAAGATTATAAATACTATTGTATCAAATCTATTATCTAGATATTGCTAAAATAAACATTTTTTTTCTTTGGCGTTTACCTTTTCCTGCCTATTTTTTAGACTAGCAACTCCTTTAAGTTGCTATCAGACATCATATTATTTCATTCTATTTTGTTTCTTTCTTGCCATACTTACTGTATTCTGTACAGAATACAGCTTCGCTGGGAGTCTGAAGCTGGGACATGTAAAGCAGCAAGGTTTCACCTACTGCCCTCTCTGTTCATTGGTTGCTCTGAGTTCGGTTCTTTTACGCTGTTTGCCACACACACACACACACACAAATAAAAATTGAATGCAATGAAAGCCTGCAGTAGAATCAACAATCTATTTTTACATTTCCTCCTGTAGAAGGATAATAATCTCTTTTTCTGTCCTGTTTTGGAGATGGTTTGCCATTGGGCTGTACTCATGCAAACTCTTGGTTGGTGTAATTTTGCTTTTGGGAATGTCTGTCTGCATTTCCTTATCTTATCCCAGCTACAAGACTTTAACACTAGATATTTGGGATTTTAGAGTCAACAGCAAAATTGGCAAGTATAAAACTACATTCTTTAATTCCACTTCAGTGACATAAACCAAATGATCGATGTCTTGCTAGGAAAAATAAAAACACTGGGAAATTCACAGGAAAGTCTACCAGACCCTGTTAATCCTAAAATTAACATACAGAATAAAAACATTGGTGGTTGGGGCTGTACTGCTGTACCCTATGGAGACCCAGCTGGGTGCAGAGCAGAGGTCTTAGTGCATGGACTGAACCTTTTGAGCCGATGTATTAAAGCCTTTGGAGGAATAGTACTTTGGCATTGAGAAAGCCACTTCCCAAGCGTGGAAGAGGGGAAAGCAGGCCTGAGAATTAATTATCTTGGCTTGTAATTGCAATAATAATCATTGGAACCGCCAGTCACATATACTGCTGACTGAGGATCAGGACAGACATCCCCCCAGGGGGGGCTCTCAGTGGGGTCCAGAGGAAGGAGTGAAAGATCCTGGGGATTGCTGGCTCTGCTGCCCGCCCCAGCATAGGGAGATCCAGGCGCCTGCCTAACGCGGGAGCAGCAAAGCCAGAGTAAAGGCAGCAGTGTACCTCGGAGGAAAGTCAGCGACACCAGGATGCCACCCCTTGTGTGCCGATTAAAACCATGAACAACAGTGAAGTGGACTCCTGCGGAAGAGCAGAAATGGACTTGCTGCCCCTCTGGCTGTGGCTGATTGGAGACCCCTGGGCACTGTGGGGAAGGAGCAGCCGGTCATGCCCATTAGCACAAGAAGAGAAGGGAGATGCAGGCTGGAACCAGACGGCTGTGAGTGTGGGTCTGCAAACCGGGAATAGCCGACAGGCAGGCGCTGTTGTACTGGAGCAGAGCATGCAGCACAGTTGTGTGCAGTGGAGCCAGCTTTGGCAGCAGCAGTGCACCACAGACACACAACGAGGGGATGCTTGTTTGGGAAAGCTTTGAGTGTCCTCCCACGACTCTTGATGACATGGAACAGAACCAGTATCTGTGCAGCCAAGGGGTTAAAACTGCCAGCTTGAAAGGGTGGACCAGAGAAGAGAGAGCAGTAAATGTTGGCCAGACGAAGACACAGGCAGTTCCTGGGGAGTTTGTGGGTGAAACATGTGAGTTCTGCCACTGGAATGCAGCACATGCGGCTCGGCATTCACTCTGCCCATGGGATGCAGCGTTCCAGAGGGATGGCTGCCAGGCGGGAAACGGAGACTGGGGACTTCTTTGCTCTTGGAGGCATTAAGGTCTAATAGGTACAGGATTAGGCTGGGACTCTGAACACCTGGGTCTGTTGCTGGCTCTGCCAATAACCTGCTCTGTGACCTGGGGCTGGTCCCTTCCACTCTCTGTCCTTCTGTGTCCCCTCGCACCCTTCGTCCTGTCCGAACTGTAAGCGCTTGTGGGCAGGGCCTGTCTCTCATGTTAATTCCGATGGACAATATGGGCCCACAGAGTCAAGGGTGTTAACATGATCCCGTCACTGGCCAACATGAAACAGTGTTAAAGAGGGTTTGTACACAGAGCCCGTGGCCTGCTTAGCATCACAGCAAACGCGCCATTAACAACCCTGGCATTAAAGATACAGCAAAGAAGAAAAAACAGTGTCAGCTTTGGAAATGTAAAGTGTTAGGTGAAGATTTCATTGTAACAGCGCCCCTTCTTCCCTTTCCCTTGCACTGGAGAGTTCCTAGAAGGAAAAAGCCCCTGGTCTGGCAGCCTCTGAGACGGTATCAGAGACGGGGCTAACTTTGGGGGCAAAGACAAGTTAGTAGAGATGGGCTGGAGCTGTCATTGCTGCAGTCCAGTCCCATTGCCTGGGGAGACAAGACAAGCTGAACACACAACGGGGGAGAGAAAAGAACAGCAAAGATCGAAAATGCACGTGCTGACTCTCGCTTACAACATCACGGCTGGGGCACCAGAGGCCCAGCTCACGGTTTGATCGGCCACTCCAACACCTGACAAACTCAGACCAGCATTGGGCTGCTTAGGGCATTGCTTTTAGCTGCCCCTTTCTGGTCACAGGCTTACAGCAGTGCTGCAAAATATACAGCCCTGGCCGGCTAAGCCAGCCTCGTTTTGGACAGAAGGAAAAAGGAGAAGGAGAAGAAAGAGAAGAAATAAAGTGAGGAGAAGGGGAGGGTTGGGTGGTTGGGGGCAGGGGAAAGTGACAATGCCTCACCTCCTAGGTAGTGTTGAGGACTTAGCTGGAGCCAATGGAGTCGCAATGTCATCGGGCTCCCTCGTGGTGGGCCGGTGTGGCCAGGACACCTCTCAGGAGTAGGTGAAAGAAGCTCTGGGCTCCCAGCAGACGCTGAGGACTGCAGATGTGATGGTGACGCTCGCTCCACTGGCTGCGCATTCAGGACCCCCAAAGGGAGCGATGGATGGACTAGCCCGTCCCTTCATTAGTTGGTCCACTAGTTAGGCCTCATTTTGGTTGGTTGATTTCCGCATTATGAGTGAGGTTTATTAGGGTTGTGCCTAAGGCCCGGCCATTGTCCTGGCCCCCATAGTGCCAGGCATCGCCCAGACACAGCACAGCAGCGGCCCCTGCTCCGGAGAGCTGGCACTGGGCCAACACCAGCCAGCGACAGGGTGGGGGACGCGCAGAACACACCGGCAGAGTGAACAGCGCGATGGCAGCCCCTTTGGGTGGGTTTAGTTAGGAGGGATCAGCTGAAGGGAAAGGGTGGGGGGATGAGAGGGAGGAGGAACAGGTGATGTGGAGCCGACGCTGAGGTGGAGAGAGTGGGAGCGGCTGAGGGGCGGGAGTTGGAGCAAACAGCCAGTCAGCACAGGCCAGTCCAGCACAGGCCAGTCAGACTGCAGCAAGTTCTCCCCATGTCCAGAGGTCCCTGCTTCGGCTGCTGCTCCAGGCTGGAGTCTGGCTGGATCCACCAGCAGTATGTCCCCAAGGCCACATGGTGGGGGCAGGGAAGGCACCACCTGGGTCCTCCTGGCCTGCACAGTTCTGGGTCCAGGGGGATGCTTAGGGATGGGGGGCCTCAGCTGGGCCCAATTTTGTCCCTTTCCCCAGCGCAGTTGTCCCTGCTTTGACTCCCAGCTGGAGTCACTGGCGGGTGTGTACGATGCCCGTGGGGCATGGACTGCTACGCCTGGGGACGATAGAGCGCTGCACCCGAGATGTAGCCGTTCCAAGAACCAGCCATTTATGGCTTCTCTGAACCGTGTCCCATTGCAACATTTGACCAGTTTATATGTGTGTACCTGAAGTCTCCCATGATTATTGTCTTATTAGACTTTGCTGCTGCTTTGACTGCTGGCTGCGTTGTGCACGCACTGTCCTTTGCCTGATCTGGGGGTGAGCAGTCTAACCGTAGGAGAATGTTTGTATTCGTTCAGGTTGGGATTTGTATTTATACAGTCAACTCTGTGGTCCTTGCCGTTAAACATTTTTATCTCGCTAGAGTCTACGGAAGCTTTTCGATACAGTGCTAATTCCCAGCCCCGTCCTTTCCACTCAGTCTGTCCATCCTGTGCAGTTCATAGCCAGGTAATGTGGCATCCCGCCATAGTTTTGGCATTCCTCCATGTTTTAGTAATGCCCATTATGTCATGGTCCTCTTCCATTACCAGGCATTCTAGTTCCCCTACCTTTGTTTTTATATGTCTCACATTTATATGTAGACATTGGTGGTCTATATTTTTGACTATGTGCCTGCTTTAATTAGCCCTGTAGTCTCTCACCTTGTTGGTTTAACAGAAATTCCCTTTGTGATCTTGACCTGTTCAGTGCACCCTTTACAGGAGACAGAGTATACATCTCCACTGCAAAAAATAACCCACAGCCGAGTCTCAGACCCTGGCCCAACTGATGCATGCGCGTGGGGCTCCTGGTATGGGGTTAAAAATAGCAGGACAGACGTTCCCACTCAGGCTGGATCCAGGCTCTGAGGCTCTCCTCCCAGCGCTGGTCTCCAGCCTGAGCAGGACTGTCTACACGGCGATCTTAGCCTCGTAGTGCAAGCCCCATGAGCCCAAGTCAGAGTGAGGCTCTGAGACTTGCTGCTGTGGGGTTTGTTCTTTTGCAGTGTGACATACCCAAAGGTACCTAGCTATCACTGACAACCCTAGCAGGTGTCTTTGGGCCAACATCTGGTTCCACTTTGGCAAAGGTGCAGCCCATCCATTCTGTGTAGGCTCTCACTCCCCCCAAACGCTTCTCACTGCCTTCTCTTGACAACAGCTTCTCGACCATGCACTGTAGCCTGGAAGTTTCCCTTGCCACATTGACCCTAGCATGGAACCAGCAGCATTTCAGAGGAGGCTGCCATGCAGGACCTGGACCCAAGCTTCTCTCCTACCATCTACAGTTAGCTTCTAGGCTCTCTCTCCTACAGGCCTGTACCGCGGCTCGGCCATGGTTTGTCCCTCAGCGGGGCTGTGGGGGACCCCACGGCCTCGCTACTAATAGCCTGAAGCTCGGTCCTCGGTCAGGGCGGGGCAACAGACCCGGAGTCAATATGCTCAGGCCCTCAGGTATAGCTGAGCAGCAATGGTTATAAGCCCAGCCCTTAGGTCAGGGCAGGGCAACATACACAGAGTCAATGGGCTCAGGCCTTCAGGCAGGGCTGAGCAGCAATATGAGGTTTCGGCCTCTTCAGGGCCAGGGGAAAGGGGGAGTCCGCCACCCAGGAGTTGGGTGGCGGGAGGGGGACGCAGGCCCTCCCACTCCACTGCGTCCCAGCCCGGGGCCCTAGCAGTGGCGGAGACCCACTGCTGTCAGTGGGGATCCAGGCCACAACACACTGACATTGGTTCTGGCAGTGCTGCAGCCAGACTGGGGTCGGCTACCCCCGGGCTACTTCCACTCTCCCCCTTATCGAGTACCTGTGTCGTTGTGGTGTCACCAGCGGTCTCGACCACCATTGGCTCCTCAGGGTAAGTGTTCGAGGGCAGGCTCAGCGGGTCCTCGGGGTAGCTGGCGAGGGGCAGGCTCGGTTCCACCTCGGAGTGGTTGGAGCAGGGTGGTCCCGGCCAGTCCTCCTCGGGGTAGCGAGCACGGGGCAGGCTCGGCTGGCCAGGTGGGAGCTCTGGCGCACCACGGCCGCAAGCGTCTGGCCCCTGCGGTGGCTGGGCCTCTACTGAGCTCTGCAGGTCCGCTTTTATACTTCTGGGTCAGCACCGTGACCTCTGAGGGGCGGGCGCAGGACCCGGTGGCCCCACCCACCACGGGGTTGGGGGAGGTTTGTCCCTCAGCGGGGCTGTGGGGGACCCCACGGCCTCGCTACAGGGTCCCTGCACACTGGGACCTACGTGTAGCATACCCATGTCTCCTCCCCAGCTCTCACTAGAAGGCGCCATTGGCAGGGCAGCCTCCACCTGGGGTGCCTCCCTGCGGCAGGCCACGGCACAGCCAGTACAACTGGCTGCTTTCCCCCTTCATTCACCCGCAGAAAGGAATGGGGTCCCAGTGTCCAATTCCAAGCCACCTTTGGGCATATGCAAGTCATGGAAACACGCACTGGATAATATTTCCATGAATGTCTTGGAGTGAAGAGAGTGCTTCTGAAATCTGCATCTCATCCCAAACTGGGGGGGTTGTGAGCACTTTGGCAGCAGGACTAAAATTCAAAAAGACCTTGACAAAGAGGAGAATTGGTCTGAAATCAACAAGCTGAAATTCAGAACAGACAAGTGGAAAGCACTGCTCTTAGGAAATTAAAAATCAAATTCAGGACTACAGAATGGAGAATAACTGGCTAGGCAGCACTACTGCTGCAACGGATCCAGAGGGTAGAGTAGATCAAATACTCAATGTGAGCCAACAATGTGAAGCAGTTGCAAAAAAGGCTAATAGCATTCTGGGGTGTATTAACAGGGGTGTTGTATGTAAGCCATTGACGGTACCTGTCCTGCTGGTCTCAGCCCTGGTGAGACCTCAGCGGGAGTTCTGGGTCCAATTCTGGGAGTTTAGAAGTGATAGGGTCAAATTGGAGAGAATCCCGAGGAGAGCAACAAAAATGATCAAAGGTTTAGAAAACCCGACCTGTAAGGAAAGGTTAAAACCCTGGGCATGGTCAGTGTTGAGAAGAGAAAGCTAAGGAGGGCCCGATAACAGTCTTCAAATATGTTAAGGGCTGCCACAAAGAGCACAGCGATCAATGGTTCTCCGTGTCCACCGAGAATAGGACAAGCATTAATGGGCTTAAGCTGCAGTAAGGGAGATTTAGGTTAGATACTAGGAAAAACTTTCTAACTCTGAGCATAACTAAGTACTGGAACAGGTTTCCAAGGGAGGTTGTGGAGGTTTTGAAGAACAGGTCAGCTAAACATTTGTCAGGGATGGTCTAGGTTCACTTGGTCTTGCCTCACAGCCTCTCAAGGTTCCTGACAGCCCTACACTGATATGATACTATTAAATAGTCCACCGAACCCTTTTGATAAAACCATCCTTGCAAAAGCCCAGAGTGCAACAGGTGCAGTCACAGCAGTTCTCCACCTCCCCACAGACACTGCATGCAGGCTGCCCACTCAAGAGTCAGTTTCCATTGCACCTGTTCCAGGGAGTTCCCAGGTTCACTTCCTTCCCATAATTCTTCTCCGGGAGCCCCGAGTCAGGTCTCTGACAAGAGAGCTCCCCAGCATTCCCCTCACCCACAAGTTCTACCCCTGCTCCAGGAATATCCCTCCAGGGCCACCCCCTAGGCCCTGGGCTCGGCTTCCATTCAGGCCAGCTGCATGGTGGTTTCTCATAGGCTTCCACTCAGCCAGGCCTCCCTGGCTGTGGGTCCTACCCCTCCTTGTCCTGGGATCCACCCTCCAGCACCAACCCTCTTGTCTCAGGCTCAGCTTCGTGCCATTTGCCCAGCAGCCTCTGCACAAGCTCTCCCCGGCTGTGACCAGCACTCACCAACAACTCTCTTCACTGCTGGCTCTTCCCACCAGCGCTCCTCTGCTGCTCCTGTTACTCCCAGGGTCTCTCCTGTGCAGCACCCCTCAGGCAACTCTCCCCAACCTCCCTTCCCGGCTGACTCCCCCATTTATATGGCCCAGGCGCCTTCCCTTAAAACCAATGGGGCGGCAGCTAATCATCCCAGGTGCACAGGGCCCTGCTCCTTCTTAAAGGGGACAGCCGCCTGGTAAGACCCACCGACATTTCTCATGATATTCCCCACTTTTTCCCATGTCAAGCAAGTCATAGAATCATAGACTTTAAGGTCAGAAGGGACCATTATGATCATCTAGTCTGACCTCCTGCACAACGCAGGCCACAGAATCTCACCCACCCACTCCTGTAACAAACCTGTGTCTGAGCCATTGAAGTCCTCAAATCATGGTTTAAAGACTTCAAGGTGCAGAGAATCTTCCAGCAAGTGACCCATGTCCCACGCTGCAGAGAAAGGCGACAAACCCCCAGGGCCTCTGCCAATCTGCCCTGGAGGAAAATTCCTCCCCGACCCCAAATATGGCGATCAGCTAAACCCTGAGCATGTGGGCAAGAGTCACCCACCAGCACCCAGGATAGAATTCTCTGTAGTAACTCAGATCCCAACCCATCTAACATCCCATCACAGACCACTGGGCATATTTACCGCTAGTAGTCAAAGACAAATTAATTGCCAAAATTAGGCTATCCCATCATACCATCCCCTCCATAAACTTATCAAGCTTAGTCTTGAAGCCAGATATGTCTTTTGCCCCCACTACTCCCCTTGGAAGGCTGTTCCAGAACTTCACTCCTCTGATGGTTAGAAACCTTCGTCTAATTTCAAGTCTAAACTTCCTGGTAGCCAGTTTATATCCATTTGTTCTTGTGTCCACATTGGTACTGAGCTTAAATAATTCCTCTTCCTCATCAAGTGGTTCTCACAGTTTCCCCAGGCCCAGCTGTCTCAGGTAGGTGACTGATTGCACAATCAATTAAGGATGAAATAAAACAGGTTAGGATTGAGGTTTCAATTGCAATGAAAATCAGCTGATTTTGCAGACGATATTTTTAGCAAAACTAACCAAAATAGTTAAATTGGTTCAAAAACTGTGTGTAGACCTGACTTTGTGCTTTTCAGTGATAAACCTAGCTATGCTGGCAGATACACAGGCACATAGGAAGGAGCACTATCTCCCTATTAAACTCTGTCATGATCTTAACTCTTAGGCCATGTCTACACTGGCAGAGTTTTTTCACCAAAAGTTTGGTTGACGATGAAAAAGCGCTAAAAGAAAACTGTTGTTGCATGTTCACACTGTTGTCCTCTGTCGGCAGAGCGCGTCCACACTTGGGGCAGTAGCATTGACAGTGAGAGCAATGCACTATGGGGAGCTATCCCACAGGTCAGTCTCTCACCTTCTGCTGCTGGGTCTCGTGGGAAGGCGGAGTGGATCGCAGCGCATCATGGGTCCAGGTTCCATGTGCTTCCATCTTGGCATTTTTCAATGTCCCTTGTTTGCTGCTCACCCCGCCATCTGTGTCTGAAAGAATGGATCCCGCACTGCTCTCCAGTGCTCTGCTAGCTGTCAGTAACACATCACAAATGGCAGCGCAGTTAATCGTGAAATTTCTATCTCAGTAGGATTCACAGTTGCCTGACGCACTGTCCAGCATGGAAAGCAGTAACATTAGATTACTTTTGGCATGCACAGAACAGCTGAACACGGTGGACCATTGCTTTTGGGCTTGGGAAACTAGCACTGAATGGTGGGATCAGATCGTTATGCAGCTCTGGGATGAGGAGCGGCAGCTACAGAACTTTCAGATGAGGAAAGCAACCTTCCTGGAACTGCATGCTGAGCTTGCCCCAGCCCTGCAGTGCAAGGACACCAGCATGAGAGTTGCCCTCTCGGTGGAGAAGCACATGGTGCTTGCTGGTAACTCCAGACTGCTACTGACTGGTTGCAAAACAGTTTGGAGTTGGGAAGTTGACGGTTGAGGCTGTGTTAACACAAGTGTGCAGGGCCATTAATCGCATCCTGCTGTGAAGGACCGCGACTCTTGGCAATGTGCGTGAAATAGTGGATGGCAGAGGGGCAATAGATGGCACGCATATTCAAATTTTGGAACTGGATCACCTTGTGATACATCAATAGGAAGGGGTATTTCTCCATGGTGTTGCAGGCGCTTGTGGATCACCATGGGCATTTCGCTGACGTCAATGTGGGATGGTACGGAAAGGTATATGATGCACGTATCTTCAGGAACACAGGCCTGTACAGAAAGCTGCAAACAGAGGCTTTCTTTCCAGACCACAAGTTTACAGCAGGGGATGTTGAAATGCCCATAGTCATCCCGGGAGACCCGACATACCCCTTAATGTCATGGCTCATGAAGTGTTACACAGGAAACTGGTGTTAAGGATAAGTAAGGAGCTGTTCAACAATAGGCTGAGTATGTGCACAATGACTACGGAATGTGTATTTGGCAGATTAAAGGGTTGCTGGTGCTGCCTTTATGGCAGGTTAGACCTCAATGAGGATAATATTCCCATGGCCATAGCCGCATGGTGGACGTTGCACAATATTTGTGAAGAAAAGGGTGAAAAGTTTGCGCAGGGGTGGACTGCTGAGGCAGATTGCCTGCCTGCTGATTTTGAGCAGCCAGATACCATAGCTATTAGAAAGGCACAATAGGAGGCAATTCAAAACAGGGAGGCTTGAGGAAACACTTTGAAGATGAGAACCAGTAATATATGTTGCTATGCTCTGGACTATAATGCTTAATGAAATCAAGTTTTGCAAGGAAGCACTTGTGATTTTTGTGGCCTAGGTGTAACCATGCCTTTGTGGGTCACAACTGAGAATACCAATTTCAGGACAAACTGCTGAGAAATAGGGCAGACACACCCCAAAACTGGTGGCTCATCTTCCATAAGATATACCAAACCAGCAACAAAAGTAAACTTCTGTCTCACCATGCTGGCTAACAAGGAAACTGCTTTTCTGACTTCTTAGGAATTCCAGTCCTTGTATCACCACCAAAAACACTAGACTTAAAGATGAGTGGTTCTTTACAACCAATGTAATCAAATAAAAGGTTCTTCTGATCCCAAAGGACCAGCCACACATTCAGGTCAATATACAACTCAGAATTACCCAATAATCACACTGTTGCCAATCCTCTAGTATCTAAAATCAAAGGTTTATTTTTACAAAAGAAAGGTGAGAGTTAAAATTGGTTAAAGGAATCAAATACATACAATAATTGCAAAGTTCTTGGTTCAGGCTTGTAGCACTGATGGAATAAATTGCTGGCTTAAGTCAAGTCTCTGGTTGCTTTCAAATCCTTGGAAGGTCCTCAGTCCCTTGGTTAGGATGCTCCCATTAGTATAAGTCCATAGTCCAGAGATTTGAGCAGGAAAGAGGCAAAATGGAGATGTTTCCAGGGCCTTTTATAGCTTCTTCCATGTGGAGGGAAACTCATTGCTTCAAACAAAGCCCTCAGCACTGCTAGTGGAAAATCACAGGTAAAAGATGGAGTTTGGAGTCACATGGGCAAGTCACAGAAGAAGCCATCACCTATACCCCAGATAGAATGTTCACGTCCATTCAGTGTAGATGGGCTTTGTGAGTTAAGTGTCCATTTGATGAGCCGCTTAACTTGAATACTTCCTTCACAATGTGCAGACTAAACACCTTGTTGGTGTTTCCCAGAAGCAAGCACATTAGAAATACAGGTCTAATACTGTATTCAATATATGTGCAATATTAATGATGTTAGAAAATTATTATATATAATTTGCAGAAACTCCAAGGATATTTTACTATGGACACCATGAAAAGTCCATCATGTGGCCTTCTGGTTGAAGTCCCACATGATGATGCCATTTTTTCCCCTACACTTTCTGCTGCTGCTCCATAAATACAGAGGTTATATATGTGAGATAAGGAGGGGGAGGTAATGTCTTTTATTGGACCAATTTGTTTTGGTGAGAGAGAGAATCTTTCGAGCCACACACGGCTCTTCCTCAGGTCTGGGAAACTAACCCAAAGTGTCACAGCTAAATACAAGGCAGAATAAATTGTTTAGCATAAGTAGTTAACACATAATTCAAGGGACCGTTCAAGGTGAAGTCACCCCTTACCACCCCTCCAGTCACAGGGAGGAAAAGAAGGTGGGGAGCAGCTTGGGGAGGTGGTGTTAGTGGGTTACAGATTGTTGTAGTGTTGATTGTTCTTAGTGTCTAGCATACTTTGCTAGACTAGGCCAAGATTTCAGCCTGGTTTTAAAAGTTCTCCTCAACAACATTAGTTGCTGTCAATCCTCTTTTTATTTCTGTACCATTTTTAATTAGTTTTGTGGTGCTCAACCACTGATTTTCCTGCAGTACCCAGTGAGCTCAGTAACGGGGACCCCCCGCCCCCAACCCGCAGTGCCACAGAGCCACCTCTTCATTCCGCTCAGGGTGCGAACCCAGAGCCCCTCAGGTGCGAAGCTTAGAGCAGACACCAGGCTCCAGTTAACAGAAAACAGCTGGTGTCTGGGCTGTGTGAGTCCTCCCAGAAATGCCATCTGGAGGCTCCATGTTTTTGTTCAAACGGTCATAGAAACCAGATGGGTTTTCATGGAATCCGGCCCTAAAACCACTGCCTGAGGCCATGGTTAGGGCCATGAACCGGGGGCCCAATGGTGGAGTCAGCACAAGTGCGCGGGACTCCACCAGTGCCTCAGACGGTCACAGTTCGGTGCCTGGCTCCCCCTTGCCCCTGGGGGCAGGCCAGGCCTTTCCATCTCAGCGGTGACGGCCAGCACGGGGAGGGATCTGCTCATTCCCCCCCCCACTTGCCGGGGAGGCTGCTCTCCCTCCTGGGCTGGGGCCTGCAGTATGGGCAGCCTATGCAAGGCAGAGTGGGGCACGTTACAGCCGCTGAGTCCTGCAGGCCATGCTTCACCCCGTGAGGGCTACTGTCCTGCCATACTCTGCCCTCTGCTGGGCTGGCGCACAAGGGTGGGAAAGGCCTGTGGTGCCCCTCCTCTCCCCGCAGCCACACAGGATCGCTCCAGAGTGCACTGCAGCATGCTGGGACGCAGAGCAGCCGCAGGGGCCGTGGACTCTTGTCTTGCATCCTAACAAGCACCAGCTGGCAGTCGTTAGGGAGGGCCTGCCTCTCCTGCTGCTCCCTGTGTGGTGCCAGTCACTGTGAGACATCCTCCCCTGCCCTGGCACATGGCCTCAATGCTGGATGCAAGGTCACGGCTAACTGGACAATCCAGAGGGACAGGTGTGAGCGTAGGGGCAGGGCTCAGCTCATTTCTATGGCTGCCAATGGCTAGCTGTGTATCCACCGCTCTTCTACTGGGGGCATGCTCTGCTTCTCCAGCCCAGCTTTAGCGACTCAATTCGACACAGATTCAACCTCCAGTGACAGGCTCCTACAGAGCACCTTGTGGGACACAAAGCACCATCTCCCTGGTCGAACCCCAGAGGAAGGGTGCCGATGGAGTCACTGCCTACCTTTCTCCAGCCGGGAATCCCCCAACATGCAGGATCCTCCTGACACATGGCGGCGAGGGGAGGGTGCAATCTGTGCTGTCCAGCTGTCTCTGTTTTCCAAATCAGGGTTATAATGTGAAACGTTAGGTGACCTTCACGATAGGCATCATCACTACGGTTCTGCCTGTGGTTAGCCAGTATGCAGCAGCGAGTGCTGCTAATTCCACATGAGACACACCCTGGAGACGTGCAACAGCTCACCAGGCACAGCGTCATGCGGGATCCAGGCCAAGGCTCCGGAGTCCAATCGCTAGGCCGAGGGTTAGTTGCTCCTCTTTTTCATCGGCATTTAACATTTTCACACTATTTTTCAGTCATGTTTTGAAATTTGATTTTTTTAGCCATCTATATTGCTGATTAAAAATGGGATGGATTTTTCATGAAAATGTTTGTGAAAAATTCATGCCTTTTTGGGGAGTCAAAATTCAAAACGTTGACAAAAAAATTACATTAAGAAACAGAATTCAAAAAACTTCAACCAGCTCTGCTTATAAATGTGCCACAATGCAAGGATTAGTGCTGAGATTATCCATGCTGCTCTCAGCCTCAGCCTCCATTTATGTTTATAACTTTGGGCAAAACCAGTGCAGCTGCTCCAAAGAATGTTAGTGAAAAATAAGTCAAAGCATTCACAGGCCGGCAAGTGTCATCCCTCCCCTCTCCCCGCCTTCCTCCTCCTGCCCTGGGGAGGGCGTGAGAGGTTACACAAGGTCACTTCTGGCAAAACTGGGTCTAGAAGTCAGGCCTCTAGCACAGCAGAGCTCAGTCCTGTCCACTTAATCACAGCAATGCCCAGAAGGAAAGGACCAAATCTAGGTGCCTTGCGATGCAACCTATAACATGGTGTTAGCCCTGCATATCCACCTTCGCAAGCTGCTTTGAAACCCACAGATGGGTGAGCAATGGGGACACGCAAAGCATCATTAAGGAACAAAAAATAGCCAGGAGTTCTAATTCTCAGGTTACTGCTCTATCCATTAGACTGCACCACCAACCTGAGCCAGGAACGGAGCCCAGGATTCCCAATCCCCAACATTCTACTGCTCTCTAGCGAATAGACATAAAACAACCTTGTGTGTTATGTCCTTCGTGCTGGCTGGTGCAGAGTGAGAATAACAGCCTGCCATTGCCAGCACTTGCTAGAATGCCTCCTATGGCTCGTGTGGTAAGGCTCTGGCTCTAAGTGCTGGGTTCAAATGCTGCTGCTGCTCTATGGAGGGCTGCTGTAATTGCACATGATGGAATAGCTTTATCTTTTCCGTGTAACTACAGAAAGATAGATGTTAAGTGATTATAAGTAATGAGGCATAAAAGTCAGAATTGGTGACGAAAACATAAAATGCAAACTAATACCTAACTTAGCAAGCTAAATGGATTCCCGGCCAATGGGAGCTGCGGAGCCGGCGCTCGGGGTGGGGGCAGTGTGCGGAGCCCCCATGGCTGCCCCTACGCCTAGGAGCCGGAAGAACATGCTGGCTGCTCCCGGAAGCCATGCGGAACCAGGTAGGGAGCCTGCCAGCCTCACACCAATGAGGCTTTTAACAGCCTGGTCAGTGGTGCTGCCCGGAGCCACCAAGGTCCCTTTTTGACTGGATGTTCCAGTCCAAAACCGGACACCTAGCAACCCTACCTAAGCGACGGGGCTCCACCAATTCTAGTGCATTGGTTTCTACCCATGCTACAATGTCAGCTGCTGGGCAGGATGGGTGGGATCCTCATAGGACCTTCGGCACGGTCCTGCAACACTTACCTTTTAACTTAGAAAATCACAGGACCACCCCTGCAAGCCACAAAGCCTGAGTCAGGCACCAGCGCTTGCTACACAACGCAGAGGAGAGCGTTGTGTAGCATTGTGACAACCTTACCATGCCATCCACAAATGCCAGCAGACTAGGCGGGGAGCTGCCTAACCTAGCCAATGGGAGCTGCTGAGGCACGGGCTGTGTGGTAAGCCCTGCCCCTCTCTTGGGGGTCAGATGCCTCGGGGCAGGCTGCAGGGATGCTCGGTAGAGGGCCCCTGAGCATGCCTACCACACGCCTGTCATCCCTCAGTTTGTGAATGACTCTGGGGCATAGGTAGGAGATGGGCACCGGGCGCCTGGAGGGAAGCAGCAGTGTGCGTGCTCAGCGGCAGGAACATGGGCACCGAGGGAGTTTAGGCACCTACAAGGAGTTTTGGAGATCCCAGTGGAGCCAAAAGTGGGACATAGTCACCAAAACCTGAGATTTAGGGGCCTCAGTCTGGGGATCAGGTAACGAAGAACCTGCCTGGATCCCACCCTCTGTGCTGCTCTCTGCTGACTGAGAGCACTGTGCCCATAAACTCAGCCTACTGGGGTGGATCTAGCAAGGCCCTGGCAGGGGCACAACAGGACACCTCCATCTGCTCTTTTCCAAGGCCCTGCACTAACCCAAGTAGCAGACACCTCCCCTGCAGCATTCGCCGCTCCCCGCCCAGGCCCTCCAGCTGTCAAGGCAAACGCACTCAGACTGGAGGGTGCAAAGAAGGACACAAACGTGTCTCACTGAAGAGCTTCTCAGGCAACCTCAGGTTAATTTGGATTGGCCCTATTTACACTCTGCCTCCTGCATGCTGGGGCAAGGCTCGGAGGGGTGAGCCAGTCCTCTGCGAATACCTTTACGGTGCAGATGTGCTGAGTACCTCGTTACTGAGTTCCAGTGCCGTGACTGACCCCCGGGACACAGCCCCCCGGGACACAACGTACCTTGCTTGGTTTTCACAATTTTTTCATATCCACATGATGCAGCTGGGCAATGAGCAATCCCAGGTCTGGAGTCTGACATACCCCTCTCCATGGTGGGGAGCTGCCTGGCCCTCTGCCTACATAGTGATGGCATCAGGGCACTCGAATCTGCCCTTTCTTGTTCCCACTTGTTTCTCAGGCCTGGGAGCTGCAAGTGCAGTTGATGTCAGCTCCTAACGTTGCGGGTCCTGGCATACCTCGAGGCAATGACCTACTTAGGAGTAAGTCACATGACACTTATGAGTAATAAGTTACATGGCACTTATGAGTAATTGTGTTTTGAGTTCGGAGACGGAAACTCTTGGAAGAATTGATTCAAATTTCAGACTAGCTGATGGCTATTTTTGTTTCTTTACTCACCCAGTTTCTAGAAAAAACGGTTACCTACCTTTGTAACTGTTGTTCTTCGAGATGTGTTGCTCATATCCATTCCAGTTAGGTGTGTGCGCGCCGCGTGCACTTTCATCAGAAGACTTTTACCCTAGCAACCCCAGTGGGTCGGCTGAGCGCCCCCTGGAGTGGCGCCATAACGGCACCGCATATATACCTCAGCCGACCCACCCGACCCTCAGTTCCTTCTTGCCGGCTACTCCGACAGTGGGGAAGGAGGGTGGGTGTGGAATGGATATGAGCAACACATCTCGAAGAACAACAGTTACAAAGGTAAGTAACCGTTTTTTCTTCTTCAAGTGATTGCTCATATCCATTCCAGTTAGGTGATTCCCAAGCCTTACCTAGGCGGTGGGGTCGGAGTGAGACGTGGCGGTATGCAGAACCGCAGAGCCAAAGGCTGCGTCACCTCTCGACTGTTGGACCAGGGCGTAGTGTGAGGCGAAAGTATGGATGGACGACCAGGTCGCCGCTCGGCATATCTCTTGTATTGGTACTTGCGCCAGAAAGGCAGCGGAGGACGCCTGAGCCCTGGTAGAGTGGGCGGTGAGATGGCCCAAGGGGACATTAGCCAAGTTATAGCAGGTGCGAGTGCACTCTGTGAGCCACGAGGAGATTCGCTGCGATGAGACAGGAAGACCTCGCATCCGGTCAGCAATTGCCACAAACAGTTGCGGGGATTTGCGGAACGGTCTTGTCCGATCAACATAGAAAGCCAACGCCCTGCGAACATCGAGGGAGTGAAGTCATTGCTCTCTCGGAGATGCGTGAGGCTTTGGAAAGAAAACTGGCAGGAAGATATCCTGGTTATTGTGGAAGGCAGACACTACCTTCGGGAGAAACGCCGGATGTAGACGTAGCTGTACCTTGTCCTTATGGAAAACGGTGTATGGCGGGTCCACCATGAGCACCTTGAGCTCAGAGACCCACCTGGCAGATGTGATAGCCACGAGAAAAACCGTCTTCCATGAGAGGTACAGCAAGGAGCAGGTGGCCAGCGGCTCAAAGGGCGGAGACATGAGCCTGTTGAGGACCAGATTGAGGTCCCAGGTGGGAGTCGGATGACGCACCTGGGGGTAGAGATGATCAAGGCCCTTTCTGAAGCGAGTAGTCAGCGGGTGAGAGAACAGCGTATATCCCCCCTCACCGGGGTGGAAAGCGGAGATGGCCGCTAAGTGCACTTTGATGGAGGACAGTGCAAGACCTTGTTGTTTTAGCGACCAGAGATAGTCAAGGACCATCGGAAGCGGGAGTTCCGAAGGAATAGCGTCACGCGCTTGAGCCCAGCAAGCGAAGCGCTTCCACTTGGCCAGGTAGGTAGATCGAGTGGAAGGCTTTCTGCTGCTCAATAAAACGTGCTGCACGGGAGCAGAGCAGCGCAACTCCGTCTGGTCTAGCCACTGAGGAGCCACGCCGTGAGGTGGAGGGCCGGCAGGTCCGGGTGACGGAGATTGCCGTGATCTTGCGTTATAAGATCTGGGTGAAGCGGCAGAGGAATTGGGCTGGCTACCGATAGACGGAGCAGCGTGGTGAACCAGTGTTGCCTGGGCCACGCTGGCGCAATTAAGATGAGACGTGCCTTGTCCCGTCGGAGCTTCAGCAGGACCTTGTGTATGAGGGGAAATGGAGGAAAGGCGTAGAACAGGTGATGAGTCCATGGAAGGAGAAACGCATCCGACAGACAGCCCGGTGCCCGGCCTTGAAAGGAGCAAAACTCCTGGCATTTGCGGTTCAATCGGGACGCAAACAAGTCTACGTGGGGAAATCCCCACTGTCGGAAAATGGCATGAGCGATGTCTGCTCTCAGCGACCACTCGTGGCAGAGAAAGGACCTGCTCAGGCGATCCGCGATGGTGTTCTTGACGCCAGGAAGGAACGACGCCACCAGATGTATTGAGTGGGCTATGCAGAATTCCCACAGTAGCATCACCTCATCGCAGAGGGGGGATGAGCGGGTCCCGCCTTGCTTGTTGATATAGTACATGGCCGTTGTGTTGTCCGTAAAGATCGAGACACAACGGCCGTGGAGGCGAGTCTGGAACGCTCGGCAGGCCAGGCGTACTGCCCGGAGCTCCCTGACGTTGATGTGCATGTTCAATTCCTGCAGCGACCAAAGGCCTTGAGTCCGAAGATCGCCAAGATGGGCTTCCCATCCAAGGGACGAGGCGTCCGTTGTCAGGGACAGGGAAGGATGAGGAGCCTGGAATGGGACCCCCGCACATACGTGGGACGGGGTCAGCCACCAATCCAGGGATTGAAGGACAGCCGCTGGGATGGTGAGTAGGGTATCCAGAGGGTCCCTGTGTGGGCGGTATCTGGAGTGGAGCCACAGCTGAAGCGGGTGGAGGCAGAGCCTGGCAAACGGAGTGACGTGTGTGGAAGCCGCCATGTGACCGAGGAGGCGGAGGCAAGCACGGGCCGAGGTCATCCGAGAGGCCTGCAGGTCACGGATTAGCTGCGTAAGGGCCTGGAACCGGAGCTGCGGAAGGAAGGATCTGGCTAGAGAGGAGTCCAGGGTCGCGCCAATAAAATCCAACCTCTGAGTTGGAACTAAGGTGGACTTCTCTATGTTGAGAAGTAGGCCTAGGCGCGTGAATAAGTCCTTGATCTCTGCGACAAGTTGCTGGACCGTGGCCTGCGAGTCCCCCCTGATGAGCCAGTCGTCCAGGTAGGGAAAAACGGAGATGCCGCGTCGACGGAGGTGGGCGGCGACAACGGCCATGCACTTTGTGAACACCCTTGGGGCCGTGGAGAGGCCGAAGGGGAGTACCGCAAACTGGAAGTGTAGGTGAGCGATTGTGAAACGGAGAAAGCGTCTGTGCGGTGGGAAGATGGCGGTATGAAAATAAGCGTCCTTCATATCGAGGGTGGCATACCAGTCTCCTGGATCCAAAGTAGGGATAATGACCCCGAGGGATACCATGCGGAACTTCAACTTCAGCATGTATGCGTTGAGGCCTCGCAGGTCGAGGATGGGTCGAAGGCCTCCTTTGGACTTGGGGATCAAAAAATAATGGGAATAAAACCCCTTGCCCCGTTCCGCGTCCGGAACCTTCTCGACCGCTCCGATGGCTAGGAGCGAGTGCACCTCTTGTAAGAGGAGTTGCTCGTGAGAGGGGTCCCTGAAGAGGGACCGGGAAGGAGGGTGGGAAGGTGGAGGTGAAACGAATTGGAGTTGGTAACCACGTTCCACAGTGTGCAGGACCCAGGCATCGGTGGTCAGCCGGGCCCACGCCGGGAGGAAATAGGAAAGGCGGTTGGAAAAAGGTAGGGAGGGATCTGGAGAGAGATCCGGTATGCCGTCCCCGGGCGCATCTTCAAAAAGATGGTTTAGGCCCCGGTGGTTTAGAGGGGGTTCGCCCTTGGGACGGTTGGTTGCCAGGCCGTCGCCCACGGCCCCCGCGACCCCGCCGCCGACCAGAGTCTTGCCTGTAGCGAGGCATATAGTAAAGGCGGTTAAACTGCGGATGGAACGGACGCCTCTGGGTAGCCGGAGTATGCATCCCCAAAGTGCGGATGATAACCCTGTTGTCCTTTAGATTTTGAAGCTTGGAGTCCGTCTTTTCTGAGAAGAGCTCCTTCGAATCAAAAGGAAGGTCCTGAATGGTATATTGAACCTCAGGAGGAAGCGTCGAACTCTGGAGCCAAGAGATCCGGCGCATGGTAACACCCGAGGCTACAGTACGTGCCGCCGAGTCAGCCGCGTCTAAGGAGGCCTGTAAGGAGGTGCGTGCTACCTTTTTGCCTTCTTCTACGAAGGCTGCAAACTCCTGTCGGGAATCCTGAGGCAGGAGCTCTTTGTATTTTTCTACCTCAGCCCAAGTGTCATGGCCGTAGCGGCTTAGCAAGGCCTGCTGGTTAGCCACACGGATCTGTAGGGCACCGGCAGAGTAGACCTTGCGACCAAGCAAGTCCATGCGCTTGGCCTCCTTCGACTTAGGAGCCGGGCCTTGCTGGCCGTTGCGCTCTTTGTCGTTGACTGACTGCACCACTAAGGACGAGGGGGCAGGGTGCACATACAAATGTTCGTATCCCCTGGAAGGGACCATGTATCTGCGTTCCATCCCTCGGGCTGTGGGCGCAATAGACGACGGAGTCTGCCACAAGGTATCAGCGTTCGCCTGGATAGTCCTTATGAAGGGGAGAGCTATGCGGGTTGGAGCGTCCGCGGACAAAATGGTCACTATCGGATCACTGACTTCCGATACCTCCTCAGCCTGCAGATCCATTCGCAGTGCCACCCTGCGAAGGAGCTCTTGGTGCACCCTTAAGTCAATTGGCGGGGGACCCGCTGACGACGAGCCTGCCACCGCCTCATCCGGGGGAGAGGAGGAGGAAGAAGTGCTGGGCAGGATGGCGTCTTGGTCAGCATCCGGCCCCTGTGAAGGTTCCTGCCCCAGAGGTTCCTGGGCAGGCTGAGTCCCTTCGTCTGCACCGGATGGTACCTCAGTGTCAACTGGGGGGCGGCTTACGGTAGCCTCTGGGACGCGTGGCTCATGCGATACGGTGCACAGAGGAGGCACAGGAGGGCCTTGGCTTTGGTGGTAGGCCCAAGGGGTCCAATAACCCCACTGATCTGGGTCCTGTTCCGCAGGATGGGATTGCCGGAAAACTCCCGAAGGGACCTGAGAGTCGTGGTCATCGACATAGTAGCTGTCGGCGTGTGAAGAGGCCGAAGTGTGTCGAGAGGGCCAAGGTGGAGCAGATAAGCCTTGCGCCGAAGTGCCCACAGATCTCATTTCCCGCCTTTGTGGTGAACGGTGCCAGGAGGCATCTCGGTATCGAGAGCAGGAGCGAGAATGGGACCTGCGACCGGCGCGGTGCCGGGAGGTCGACCGGGATCTCCATGATCGGTGCCGGGAGCGACTCCGTGAGTAGCGGCGGCCATATCGGTACCGAGAGCTTGATCGGTGCCGGGAGTGACGGGTTGGAGAGCGAGAGAACGACGGGTGCCGCGAGTCTGACCGGTGCCGTGTGGTTGAGCGGTGCCGGGACTGCGAGCGGCGGTGCGATCGACGGCCAGATCGGGATCGGCGCCGAGAGCGGGAGCGGGAGCGGCGTCGAGAACGGGAACGGGTTCGGTGCCAGTCAGAGTCGGTGCCAGCAGGTGGCCTAAACATGGACGGCTTGCCCATGGAGCGGGGCGCCCGCACCGGCGGCGCCGGGGGCGGTGGCACAGCCGGTTCTGTCAGCGCAATGAGGTCCCGTGCTGCCTCGAAGGTCTCCGGAGTCGATGGCAGTGGCATCTCTACCGCGGCCGGAGCCGGGGAGGTTACAGGTGCCGGGCTCGACGGCCTCTCAGGGGCCGGAGTCGCCGGTGCCGGCAGAAGCATCTGCGGCAGAGGAACCGGTGCCGCGGCAGGTTTTGGTGCCAGGCGGTCCGGACGGGGCGCACTCTGGTGCTTCGGAGCCGGCGGTGCCGTGGAGGCAGCGGCCTTTCCCTTCTTCGCCTTCGGCGAGAGAGAGCGTCTTTGGGCCGGTTTCGGTGCCGATGGCGCTTTCGGTGGCACCGCAGAGTGGCCCGGCGCCGTGGCGGCGCTGCGAGAGTCCGTCGGGACAGCGGGCGGTGCCGCGGCCGGAGGGGTTAAGGCTGCCTCCATTAGGAGCTGTTTAAGCCTAATGTCTCTTTCCCTCTTAGTGCGAGGCTTGAAAGCCTTGCAAATTGGGCACTTAGTAGATAAGTGCGACTCTCCTAAGCACTTCAAACAGGAGCTATGAGGATCTCCTGTAGGCATAGGCCTGCGGCAGGCCGAGCATGGCTTGAAACCCGGGGAGCCGGGCATACGCTCCGGTCCCGGGTGCGGGTGGGGCTAACCCCCGAACCCGCTAACTATCTAACACTAAACTGATTTTAAACTATCAAAACAAGAAAACCTAAGCTAAGATAAGAACTATGTACAAATATTAACAGAGAAACTATGAGGAAGCTAGGGAAGCGGAGGTCAGACAAGCTGCACTCCGCTGTTCCAACGACCGACACGGGCGGTAAGAAGGAACTGAGGGTCGGGTGGGTCGGCTGAGGTATATATGCGGTGCCGTTATGGCGCCACTCCAGGGGGCGCTCAGCCGACCCACTGGGGTTGCTAGGGTAAAAGTCTTCTGACGAAAGTGCACGCGGCGCGCACACACCTAACTGGAATGGATATGAGCAATCACTCGAAGAAGAACTAGTAATACACTCTCTCGTATATTCACTGACCATGCTCTTCAATGGATTTGGGGACATCTTAAAGGTTTGACAGATAACTATTGTCATTATAGCCCCAGCTCTAATATTAATCAATACCTGCCTGTACTATTATCACCCCATACCGCTGACACTGTTGTTACAGTACAATAACTACAGCATTTAGCACTGGGGTGTAACAAAGCTTGTAGGACAATGGGCAGATTGCTCTCTGAGAGTCCCCCAAGGGACTGTAAAGCATATCCTGAGGAGGTTTGAACAGCCAGGATACTGTAACGAACATTTCTCTCCCACGTTCAGGCGATAGCAATATCGTATAAGAAAAGTCTCCCGACCTCTGACTGGTTCCTTTCACACACACTGAACCCAGCATGAGCAATGCCAGAGCGCTCAGATATCACTTAACAAGGAAAGTTGCTGTTCCACACGTATTCACCTCTTCCTGTTGAATGTGGTGCCTGGCTCCCGAAGGTGTGTGTTGGGACTGCGCTCGCTAACACATTTCCAAACCCTAGCGTGGCTGGCGTTTAGCACAAGTTTGTTGTGCCTTTTGCTCTTCACACAGCATACCAGGACGGTACCACCCAGGCAGAGGGATGTCCACAGAACTGTTCTAACAACATGCCAGGCCTAGCTACATAGACACACCGCTGTTCTGCCTGGCTTCTAAACCCAGGGGCCCCTTGGGAGAGTTTGTAACTGTTTAAAGGGATACTGCACAATTCCCACACACTGCAAAGGGGAACCACAGGGCAGAGACTAGGTTTGACTCTGATCAGCTAACACGAGTTAAAATCCAACTTGCCCTTTGTAGGGGACCTTTAGGAATGGGGACCATTAGTTTGGGGCTCACTAGGGTTCAGGCTTTTAAAGCCAGGGAATTATGGGAGATGTGATCCCAGGGTCATATGACACAGCAAGAACCATTGTAGAAGAAGAGATGCTTGTACTTGCTATGGAAAAAAAGCTGATGGTAGCTGATGGTTGGGAGGGACCCGTGGGACCAGAGGACAGGAAGTGAAGCATGTGGCACAGGAAAGGCAGCTGAGGAGGAGCCTAGAGCTGGGGCTACACAAAACCTTGCAGAGAGCTGGTATAATTGGGAAGCTGGAAAAGCTTTGTAAGAAATGGTCCTGAGGATAGAGGTCAGGACAGTGCTAAGTCTGAGGATGCACAACCGGAGCTTCAAGTCGAGGAGGGGTAAGGGAGCACCTATGGGGGTGGTGCAGACTCATTTACTAATGGGGTGAAAGCTGTGGCCTAGGGCAGACTCAGAGCTACCAGGCCTGAAGGAGCCTGCAGAAACTGCTAACCTAGAGCCGGGGTGGAGTCTTCCCTGCACCAGCAGGGTTAAAGTTAAACTAGTGCCTGGCCCTGCACCAACAGGGAAGGAGGGCAGTATTGTTTGGGGACTGTCTTTGTTTCATTTCTTATCAGAAGAGGGAGGACGCTACAGTGAGGCAGAAATCAAACCCTCGGCTCTTCACCAGATCAGATGGCAGGCTGCCACCTGGAAGAGGGGAAACGGAGGCAGACATGTGGCCAGATGATGGAGAGGTAAGAGATTTATCCAGGTGTAAATAAATTATAATTATCCAGATTTAGACCAGGTGTAAATAAATCTACACCTGGTCTACACTAAGGTTTTGAAACGTTGTCTAGTTTTCATCTCCGTGAGTCCCTATGCTGCCTGGTCTGGTAGTGACTCCATCTCTTCAGAAAGCTCTGAGGTGCGTGATGTTGCCTTCTTCATCTTTTCCACAGTGCAAGATGGTAGAGGCTTCTGATCCTTTCTTAAGGCTGAACATGCCAGCGTCACTCTTTTTATATATAGATCATGTCACCGTCTTTAATCACAAGATTACATCATATTTGTAAAAAAAAATCCCCAAACAATGTAAAGTTATGTTCTTCCTGCCACTTTAGATTCACCCATGTAACACTGCCACCCATATTGTAACAAGTTCAGTTTGATTTACACAATTCATGGGCCTTGTGTGTGCACTTTCTGAATTTGACCCACAATTAACAGTTTTCTGGCATGTCTGAGTTAGCAAATATCACCTGCTACTCAGAGGCAACTATCATCTTTTAAAAGCAGGGGAGGGATACTATATGATGGAGATGCAGTGGTGCTTAAATTAAAGCTGGATTTCATTTTTAAACACAAAGGTGGAACACCTGTTTTAAATTAAATATTGAAATCAACCCTATGTGGAAGTGCTATCACACCTCTATAAAAAGAATTAAAGGCTGTTAGTGTGGTTTTTATGGAAAATAGGTCTTGTCAAATCAACTTAACACTGTTTCTCAGTGAGATTACAAGTTTGGTTCATAAAGGCAAATGTGTTCGTTTAACATAATTTGATATCTTTGAGGCACTTGACTTCAGATTGCGCAACATTCTGGTTAAAAAGTAGCACCACACAAAATAAGCATGGTACATATTAAGTTGTTTAAAAACTGGCTAACTGATAGAGCTCAAAACAAAATTGTTAATGAGGAATCATCAGCGGGTTGAGGATGTTTCTAGTGAGTCTCCCAGGGACTGCTTCTCAACTCAATATTCAATATTTTTATTGATAATCTGAAAGAGAATGAAGTCATTGCTGATAAAGTTTGCAGATGACACAAAAATTGGTGGGGTGGTAAATAGTGACAAGAACTGGTCCCATGAGTGATCTGAACTGGTTGGTAAGCTGAATGCAATCAACATGCATTTTGACACAGCTAAATGCAAGGTCCTATGTCTAGAAACAAAGGCTGTGGGTCACACATACAGGATGGGGAACTGTATCCTGAAAAGCAGGGATTCTGAAATGGATTTAGAGGATTACTGTGCAAAATCAACCGAACATGAGCTCTTAGGACAACGCTGTAGAAAGAAAGTGCTAACATGCTCCTTGGATGTCTAAACAGAAGAGCACTGAGGCGGAGTAGAAAGGCCTATGAGGTGACAGCAGCAGCACCCTGACCACGGACGTTGCTGCAGCACAGAAAAGGCTGCAGGCTCAGCTGGGAGCAATTAAACACTCTCTGTTGGAGGATTATGAGCACCTGGGTGGCGGTTCCTAGGCTATTGATACAATTCCCTGGATAAGATCCAGGGAACTACAGGCCAGTCAGTCTCACCTCAGTCCCTGGAAAAATCATGGAACAGGTCCTCAAGGAATCAATTCTGAACCACTTAAAGGAGGGGAAAGTGATCAGGAACAGTCAGCATGGATTCACCAAGGGCAAGTCATGCCTGACTAACCTAATTGCCTTCTATGATGAGATAACCGGCTCTGTGGATGAGGGGAAAGCAGTGGATGTGCTATTTCTGGACTTTAGCAAAGCTTTTGATACAGTCTCCCACAGTATTTTTGCCAGCAAGTTAAAGAAGTATGGGCTGGATGAATGGACGGTAAGGTAGATAGAAAACTGGCTAGATGGTCGGGCTCAACGGGTAATGATCAATGGTTCCATGTCTAGTTGGCAGCCGGTATCAAGTGGAGTGCCCCAAGGGTCGGTGCTGGGGCCGGTTTTGTTCAATATCTTCATTAACGATCTGGAGGATGGTGTGGACTGCACCCTTAGCAAGTTTGCAGATGACACTAAACTGGGAGGAGTGGTTGATACGCTGGAGGATAGGGATAGGATACAGAGGGACCTAGACAAATTAGAGGATTGGGCCAAAAGAAATATGATGAGGTTCAACAAGGACAAGTGCAGAGTCCTGCACTTAGGATGGAAGAATCCCATGCACTGCTACAGACTAGGGACCGAATGGCTGGGCAGCAGTTCTGCAGAAAAGGACCTAGGGGTTACGGTGGATGAAAAGCTGAATATGAGTCAACAGTGTGCCCTTGTTGCCAAGAAGGCTAATGGCATTTTGGGTTGTATAAGTAGGGGCATTTCCAGCAGATCGAGGGATGTGATCATTCCCCTCTACTCAGCATTGGTGAGGCCTCATTTGGAGTACTGTGTCCAGTTTTGGGCCCCACACTACAAGAAGGATGTGGAAAAATTGGAGAGAGTCCAGCGGAGGGCAACAAAAATGATTAGGGGCCTGGAGCACATGACTTATGAGGAGAGGCTGAGGGAACTGGGATTGTTTAGCCTGCAGAAGAGAAGAATGAGGGGGGATTTGATAGCTGCTTTCAACTACCTGAAAGGGGGTTCCAAAGAGGATGGATCTAGACTGTTCTCAGTGGTAGAAGATGACAGAACAAGGAACAATGGTCTCAAGTTGCAGTGGGGGAGGTTTAGGTTGGACATTAGGAAAAACTTTTTCACTAGTAGGGTGGTGAAGAACTGGAATGGGTTACCTAGGGAGGTGGTGGAATCTCCTTCCTTAGAGGTTTTTAAGGTCAGGCTTGACAAAGCCCTGGCTGGGATGATTTAGTTGGGTTTGGTCCTGCTTTGAGCAGGGGGTTGGACTAGATACCTCCTGAGGTCCCTTCCAACCCTGAGATTCTATGATTCTATGAATTGGCCGTAGCTGGGAGGAACAGGAAGCAGGGGGAGGAGCTCAGAGGGTGAGCTGTGTGGAAGGCTCCTGCTGCGGTGGAATACCTCTGCCATGTTGTGTTTGCTGGAGAACTGAGGAATAACAGCTCATGTGTTGAGAGCCTGGATGTATTTGTGACTGAGGGACCATGGAAACAGGCCAGGTAGACAGGCATACCGGCTGGCCCAGCAAGCACCCTGTCACATATGGCATTGGTGAGACCAGACTGGGACACTATGTCCTGTTCTGGTGTCTACACTTCTCAACAGATGTTGCAAAATTGAGAGGAGTCCAGAATGATTCAGGGTCTGAAAAACCTGCTTTACTTTGAGACTGAGGGAGCTCAGCCTGTTTGGTCTATCAAAGAGAAGTTCATGAGGTGACTTGATCACGGTTTAGAAGTACTTTCATGGGGAGAAGATTTCTAATAGATAAGGCTCCTAAATCTAGCAGCCAAGGGCGGAATAAGATCAGTGGCTGGAAGTTGTAACTTGACAGCTTTAAACTGGAAATCTTAACGGCGATGGTAATTACCCATTAGACTGGATCACGGAGAGATCCGTCCCTGGAAGCCTTTCAATCCAGGCTGGATGTCCTTTTAAAATACTGTCTAGCTCGGCCGCAGGTTTCTGGGCTCAAGGCAGGGGTCCCTGGGTGACATTCCCTGGCCTGTGCTATGCAGGAGGTCGGACTAGAGGACACCATGGCCCTTGCATGCCTTAGAATGTCTGAAATCCAGAGCTGCCGTTCTGGGAACCGTGCTGATGGGGTAGGGGAGGAAAGCTCCTCCCTCCCCCACCGCCGCAGAACTGCCGGAAGACGTGGGTGCAGCACAGCCAAACCCAAGATCAGATACCCTGCCGGGAACCGTCCCAGGCTGAGCTCTTCCCAGGCTCATGCAGACCTGACACGCTCCATCTTTCTGTGCTCGGTGTACCGAAGGAATGGCCTGACTGGGGGTGGGGAGGTCTGGTTCCTGTTCTGAACAGCTGATGCAGTGAGGTTCAGAGCAGGACAGCGTTTCTGAAGGGAATCCAAACGCAGTCAGAAAATTCTGCAGACGCACCAGACAGGCTTCAGGCACAATGATAGCTCTGTTGATCAAACACGATGCATTCCAGACAGCGGAGGGGGGGATGAGACGTTTCTGATGAGCTCCCCTCCTCTGTGTGTACCATCAGTGCAGATTTCAGGGACAGAGCAGGCGCCGTGGAAAAAAGTCACCTATTTACTATGCGTTGGAATAACTGAATGCTAGGGAACAGCGTGGTGCCAGTGCCCAGGCACTGCTTGAGCTCCCCTCCCATGAGGTTTCATTTGATTTATAACATCACGAACCCTGTAAAATCCCAGCAGCGCTGAAGCAATCACACCAGCAGGATCTCAGCCAGCCAGCCAGCCACCTACAGAAACTCCGATCACCTCTTCAAGCAGACAAAAACTTGATCCCAGTTAGGCTGCTGCGCTGAGACCACTGCCCATCCTGCTGAGCCGTACTGTCCCTTTGTAACCCCCCTCAGCAGTCTGTCTGTCTCCTCCTGCCCTGTGCAGCAGTGAGCACAGCAGGGTCTGGTCCATGACCAGGGCTCCTAAGGCTGCAATAATACAATCACTCACTCGGCCCTCTCGGGAGCAGCTGGCTTTTGCGGTGTGCCTGGAAAGTCACCAAAGTGGGGCTGTTGTGGCCCATGGTGGGGGGAACGTTCCAGTCTCACACCCCTCACAGAGAGGGCCCTGCTAGCCACCCCTCATTGAGAAGGAGTGGGAGCTGGCTCAGGTGCCCCTGCTGAGGTAATGTGGCCTGGGCAGAGAGGGGGATCCCTCAGACAGGCCAGCCCCAGGCCGGCTAGGGCTTTATGGGCCATAACTGACACTGTGAACTCCCCACAGAGACCAACGAGCAGCCAGTGTGGATCCCGAAGCACAGGGGTTGCGCTCCCAGCGAGACACCCCACTCAGTCTGCAGACACCGTGTTCTGCACCTGCACCCATCTCTGACTGGTTTTAAGGGGAAGGCCCATGTAGAGCACGTCGCAATAGTCTGGCCTTGAGGTGACAAAGGCCTGGTGAGCGGTGGAAAAGGCGCAACGCCTAGCCAGAAGCAGACGGTAGAGTGCTGACTGGGCACCCCTCAAGAACAGCCTGCTGGGCAGGGCACTCACCTGAACTGTAGGACCAGGACGTTCAAGTCCTCGCTCTGCCTCAGTCAGCCATCATCAGGAGGAGACCCATTGACCAACACAATCTCGGTGCCAAATCCAGGCCTGTCTCCACATTGCCAAAGGACCTTGAATCATAGAATCATAGAATCTCAGGTTTGGAAGAGACCTCAGGAGGTCATCTAGTCCAATCCCCTGCTCAAAGCAGGACCAAACCCAACTAAATCATCCCAGCCAGGGCTTTGTCAAGCCAGGACTTAAAAACCTCTAAGGAAGGAGATTCCACCACCTCCCTAGGGAACCCATTCCAGTGCTTCACCTCCCTCCTAGTTTCCCTTAGGTGCCAGGCTGAAGCTGCAGGCAGTGAGGGCTTAGGTGAGCTGATCTTAGCACTCAGCGGCTCCCTACCACAGGGTCTGAGTCAGTGCCATGGAAGGGAGTTCCTCATCTCTTCTGGCAGGAGAAGATACTCCTGAGAAGGAGGGACCAGAGGAGCAGATCAAACTGAAAGAGCCTGTGCCCTCCCGTCGCTTCTCCCCACCAGGAGACCTCTCCACCCGTGGTTAGAAAGGCTGGGAAGCCAGTCTCTGAGCTCTGGCACCACCCTTTGCAGACACAATCTAGCACACCCTTGTCTCCTAGCACTCTAACGCGTCTCTGACACCTCCTGTTGCTTGGTAGACGTCCGGGTGTCGTGCTATTGCCCCACCATGGTTTTACCTTGGCAGAGAGAACTCTCAGCGGTGAATACAACCCAGGATGGGCATCAGGTGCACAGCAGTTTCCCTTTGCAGTGAGACACTGTGGGTAAGAGTCACTGGGGCTGGGCTTGTCTGTCTCATTCCCAGACAATAATGGCAGCAGGCCACAGCTAAGGGTCATGGGGCATGGCTTTGCACTCTGCTGCAGAAGGTTGTTTTGAGGTGGGCTAAGTCTTGGAGGGGGGAGGGAGAACCTGGAGAGAACTTCCACCTAGCTTCTGATCAAGCGCCCCATTCTGTCTTAAAGGGACAGCTCCCATTAACCAAACCACAGGCCATAAAGCAGATCCACTTCTAAAGACAGCATTTGGAATCTATAATTAGTTCTACAGTTTTTCAAGGGTCTTCATACTAACCTGAGAGGGGCCCCTCCAATGCTGTTGCATACAGAACACTACATTAAAAGACCATTAAGGGTGTGAAGTCAATCTCTACAAATTAGGAAATGCTGGAATTAAGGTAACCTGTGTAACCTTAACTCTGCCCTGCCCCAGCCCAGAGCCCACACTCCTGCCCCCAAACTCCCTCCCAGAGCCTGCACCCCTCACCCCCTCCCACACCCCAACCCCCTGCCCCAGCCCAGAGCCTGCACCCTGCAACCAAACTACCTCCCAGAGCCTGCACCCCTCACCTACCCCCACCCACCCCAACCCCCTGCCCCAGCCCAGAGCCCACCCCTCACCCAAACTCCCTCCCAGAGCCTGCACCCCTCCCCCCTCCCACACCCAAACTCCCTCCCATAGCCCAACCCCTCACCTCCTCCCACATCCCAACCCCCTGCCTCAGGCTGAGCCGGGAGCCACTTCCTACAGTCCAAACCCATCAACCCCCTGCCCCAGCCCAGGGAACGTGAGTGAGGGTGGGGGAGAGTGGGCGATGCAGGGGGGAGGCTGGATTGAGCGGGGGTGGGGCTTGGAGAAGTGGCGTGGCCTTGGGGAAGGGGGGCAGGGCAAGAGTGTTTGGGTTGTGCCATTAGACAGTTGGCAACCGTATCTACCAGTCTCGTTTCCCTGCGTGGCCTTGGGCAAGTCACTTCATCAACCCTGTGCCTCAGTTCTCCATCTGTAGAAGGGGCCTGGCTCTTCCTACCGCCCAGGAGTGCTGGGAGGACAAAGCCCATTCCTGACTGTGTAGGGCTTCGGTGTTATGGCAAAGAGGGCCGGATAAGTGCAGCTACAGATGGGAACCTATTGCTTCTCTCTCCTGGGCTCTACGCTGCTCTGCTGGAGTGGCAGGCCGCTGGGGGAGAGGGCAGTGTAGGAGTGCCTGTCACTGGAGTGGGAGGGGAGCAGGGGCTCTGACTGGGGCCACTGGGAGGGGAACAGTTTCATTTGGTCACCACCTCTAGCTTGTGCCCCAGGCCTGGCGAGCGAGGGCAGGACGGCGGTGCTGACCGCTCGCTGCACTCCTGCCCCCAGGCATGAACCCTGCTCTCGTACTAACCTGCACGGACTCTTCCCAATCCACATTCAAGGCAGGTCTGGACAGGGGCGGCTCTAGGATTTCCACCGCCCCAAGCAGGGCGGCATGCCGCGGGGGGCGCTCTAGCGGTCGCTGGTCCCGCGGCTCCGGTGGACCTCCCGCAGGCGTGCCTGCGGATGCTCCACTGAAGCCACAGGACTAGCGGCCCCTCCGCAGGCACGTCTGCGGGAGGTCTACCAGAGCCGCGGTCCCAGCGGACCTTCCGCAGGCATGCCTGCGGGAGGTCCGCCGGAGCCGCCTGCCGCCCTCCCGCTGGGACAGCGCCCCAAGCGCGTCCTTGGCGCGCTGGGGTCTGGAGCCGGCCCTGGGTCTGGAGACCTTGCATTTAAAGCCTTACCTGAGGCTGTTTCTAGGAAGCACTTCAGTGTTTTTACTGCTTCGCTTGCCCAGTGTGAGCATCTGGCTGGCTGCTTTCTCCCTGCGCAGCGCTTATGTCTGGGAAAAATTCCTGTGTTCCCCTTTTCATGAAAACTTGGTTTTCACTCTTCAAAAACCCTGTCTTCCCGCCGCCCCATATTCCTCAGCATTGCTTTGCAGCTGCTGGCTGAGTTATGCCAAACCCTGGGCCAGGCCACAAACATCAGGGTTTGATTCGCCACCACACGAGGCAACTTTTAGGCTAGAGCTGCATGACGGAAACGGGAGTCACCCTCGCATGAAACTGGAGCAACACTGGAGAGAATTGTGCCCAATTCTGCCACCCTTACTGGCACCGAGTAAGGCCCTGCTCCTTGGTCCTGAGTTCCACTAAATCCCGGACTCACGTTCCTCAGGGGTGTATTTAGCAGCAGCCACTGTCTTGTCCTGCTCTGTCTACCTTTCCTTTGCTGTTCATTGTCCACTTTTTAATGCTGAGAAACACAGTGACAATTAACAGGATTTTAACAGAGCCCACGCACCCAGCCTCAGCCCTCCCCCGCCCCCACTGCGACCCTCTTCCCCAGTCGGGAGCCCCCTCCTGCACCCTAAACTCCTCCTCCCCGGCCCCGCCCCAAGCCTGCACTCCCAGCCGGAGCCCTCACACCTCTCCAACCCCCTGGCCCAGCCCATAGCCCTCTCCCACACCCTGAACCCCTCATTTCTGGCCCCACCCAGAGCCCACACCCCCAGCCCGGAGCCCATACCCCCACCACCCCAACCCCCTGGCCCAGCCCAGAGCCCTCTCCCACACCCGGAACCCCTCATTTCTGGCCCCACCCAGAGCCCACACCCCCAGCCCGGAGCCCATACCCCCCCCACCCCAACTCCCTGCCCCAGCCCAGAGCCCTCTTCTGCACCCCAAACCCCTCATCCCTGGCCCCACCCCAGCAACCCCAGCCGGAGCCCTCACACCTCTCCAGCCCCCCAATCCCCTGCCCCAGCCCAGTGAAAGTGAGTGAGTGAGGGTGGGAGGAAGGATGGAGTGAGCATGGGGTGGAGCCTTGGAGTAGGGGTGGGGCAGGGACGGGCCTCAGGGCAGGGGTGGGGCAGGGTGTTCGGTTTTGTGCGATTAGGAAGTTGGCAACCCTAGCTTCACCTCCTGCTCTGTAAACCTTCCTGCCTCTTACTGCATCAAACCCACGCATCTCACCCTCACTTACCAGCCCCTGCCTGCAGCTCTGCTTTCATTCCCTCGGCTCTCTTCCTTCCTCTGCTTTCCCCAGGCTTGTGCTGCCTTGCGCCCATTCCCATCAGGCTCTGTGCTTCCCATCCTGCCAGAACAGCCTCGCAGTGCTCATCAGTGAAGTGCCCCCGCTCTCGCCTTCTCCAGAGCCCTCCTTAAACTCACACCTTCCAGCAATCGGTCTTCTCCTCAACAATAATGCCACACTCCTGCCCGGGAGCTGTTCTCCTGAGACTTTTCCTCTGGCCTGCACTAGAGGAGGAGGGCTTCGGAGCAGGGAACACATATAATCTTTGTTTTGCATGGCACAGATTACATTTAGGTATTACATCATTTTTTAGAAATGCAATAATTAATGCTGTGTGTTATAGCAAAGGGCAATTAGCAGGGAGTGCAGAGCTATATTTAGAGAGGAGTGAATAGTCTGCAGCAAATGATTTATTCAGCAAACCTTGCCTCCTTTTCTTGAATTTCCCATAAGCAGCTTATGAGGGTCTTGACTGTAGCATTCATTGAAATGATTCTCCAAATAATTGGTACTGGTTATTCTCGGTCTGGAGGTTCGTGTGCAAGCAGTTCGTTGCGAGTATCCACAATTTCATGCCTTGGGTTAGCTGTCTTTGGACACAGAGGTCAAGGAGTCTGTTCCTGGTTTTGGTTGTGTGCAAATATTCACACACACTTTGGCACAATGTCATTAATGCATCTAGAAAACTCGGTTCTAACAGCATTATTGAAGTTGTAGAGTCAGGCACTTCAGCCTGGGGAAATGCCAGAAGAAAGGACCATCCTGTGCACTGCATGAGGCAGGGGCCGGTCGGAAAGCTAGCATGTGATCATGTAATTAACGGCTGCCTCATAATGCAGATGCACAAGGGGGCAGATTGCACAGCCAGGCTTAAATCCGGCATTTCCTAACTTGTCATGACCCTGGCCTGGGCTAGCAACACAAGTAAATGCCCAGCAAGCTTGTTCAGCCTGTGGCAGGGTCCGTGCTGCTGTGTCTTCATGGATATTTTTAGCCATGCCAGTTAAATTAAAACGGACATGGGTGTGACTACATGAGCAGAACTCTCATGTCTGACTGCAGTGTAGACGTACCCTTTGAGTGTCCCTATCTCTAAACACTTCCTCCCACTTCCCCATGTGACCACTCCCACCTGCAGCCCCAACCCTCCTGGCATCCGTTCCCCAGACCTCTCTGCCTCTGCCGGCTGCTGCTCCGACCCTTGCAGTTCCCCAGATGGCTGGTGGGGCTAGTTCTGAGCAGCAGGGAATGCTGCTCCACCCTGCCCATCACGCCTCCCATGGGGGCACTTTTAAAGGCCCAGGCATTGCTTCTGGAGGCCTCAGGGGAAACTGCAGGAGAACAGCTCCGTGCCCCTCACTCACTCCCCTGGGTTCTCTTCCCACCACCGGCGGGGTGGGGGGAGAGGTCATGCAATGCTTCTGCTGCCGATCCTACCGCGACCCACCCGTTGCTCATCTCTGCCATTGCTTGTGCTGCTAGCGGCGATGCCATGTTCTGCAGCTCCACCACTTAGCCCAGGCTTGGGGCTTTCACTAGGTAGCCAGGGACCTCCCAGCAGCTGCACCCTCTGCATTGTCTCTGACCACATCACTGTCCCCACACCCATGCTCAGGCACAGCCCTGGAACCTGCTCCTCAGCGGCTTGTACTCTAGTGCCCACAAGGATGCACAGTTGTGTCTGATCGGCTCCGTCTTTACCTACCGGGGGAAGGGTAAATGCCACCCACAACTCACAGCACTGGACAGGAACATCTACCCTCCACTGCCCTGTAGCTGGACTTGGCATCGCTCCCCCTGCTCAGAGAGCGAGGTAGAAGCCCGTTAGCCATCCTGTAAGGAGAACCACCTTTCAGTACCTGTGTTCAAGAGCAAGTGAATTTGAACCCACGTCCCGCAGCCAGAACTGATCACCTTGGCAAAGCAGCCCTGTCTGCTCACCACCTAAAGCAGGTAGGTGTGGCCGCTCAAAGACGGCCTGCTCCTGCAGGCTCTTCCCCCAGTTCATCAACGGAGGGCAGGGGAGCTCATTCAGACCCTGCCTCCTCATGGCATGAACACCCGCTTGGAAGCTGGCCAGTGCCCTCTGGCAGTCACTTCTCAGCACAGCTCATTAGCTCCCTGGGCCAGGGCTTTGCTCTCAATACAGAGCTCTACCAGGCTTTGGTTTGGCCATCGGACTCCTTTCCAGCATACCGGTAAAAGGGAAAGCCCTCCCTCCCCCGCCCCACTGCTGCAGAGCCTGTTCTCCCTGCAATCCCACTAGCCCGGGTCCCCCAGCCAGAGCAGTGCTGCTGTCTGCCTGTCAGGAACCACAGAGCATTTAGGTGCTTTGCAGACTTTAGGCTCTATAAAATGACAAATTCTCCCCCGATTCCTCCTGTGTAACTGTGTCGAAGCCAGTGGGGGTCCCCAGCTTGTGTCAGTCAAGGCAGAATTTGACCCAATATGTGAAGAACTGCACAATGAGAGGCAAAAAGAAACAGCTGCTTCTAAGCATTCCTAATAGGCTCCCTCCTATGCTTTCTCCATGACAATCAACAGGGATCAAAGAGTCCAGTGTTCAGATTACAGTATTACAGGCAACACACTTTGTTCCCAAACCACTTTTAACACACCCTGTAAGGACAGGGTATCTTAACTTTCCCTTCAGGCAGAGTTTGGTCTCCTAATTATGGATTAACAAAATACCGTTTAGTAGTTGCCATGGACATCTTTGTCACCAAAAAATCATAGAAATGTAGGACTGGAAAGGATCTCGATGGATCATCTAGTCCAGTCCCCTGCACTCAAGACAGGACTAAATAATAACTAGACCCTCCGTGACAGGTGTTTGTCTAAACTGTTCTTAAAAATCTCCAATGATGGAGATTCCACAACCTCCCTAGGCAATGTATTCCAGTGCTTAACCACTCTGACAGTAGGAAGTTTTTCCTCATGTCCAACCTAAACCTCCCTGACTGCAATTTAAGCCCCTTGCTTTTTGTCACATGAGGTTAAGGAGAAAAAAAAGCCCCTCCTCCTTGTAACAACCTTTTATGTACTTGAAAACTGTTATGTCCCCTTTCAGTCTTTTCTTCTCTAGACTAAACCACCCAATTTTTCATAGGTCATGTTTTCTCACAGGTCATGTTTTCTAGATCTTTCATCATTTCTGTTGCTTTCCTCTGGACTTTCTCCAATTTGGCCACATCTTTCCTGAAATGTGGCACCCAGAACTGGACACAATACAATAACTCCTCACTTAAAGTCGTCCCGGTTAATGTTGTTTCGGTGTTACGTTGCTGATCAATTAGGGAACATGCTCATTTAAAGTTGTGTAATGCTCCCTTCTAATGTTAAGTATCTGAGGGGTAGCCGTGTTAGTCTGGATCTGTAAAAGCAGCAAAGAATCCTGCAGGGCCGCCCAGAGGATTCCGGGGGCCCGGGGTCTTCGGCGGCGGGGGGCCCCTTCTGTTCCGGGACCTGCCGCCTAAGTGCCCCGAAGTCTTCAGAAGGGGCCCCCCGCCGCCGAAGACCGGGCTGCGCTTCGGCAGCGGCGGCGGGTCCCCTTTTCCCCTCCCCGCCCCGGCCCGTCCCGCTTCCCACCCCGGCCCCGGCTGGTCCCGCTTCCCTCCACCCCCCCCCGGCCCGGCCCCGCCCCGCCCCGGCGGGTCTCACGTCCCTTCCCCCCCCCCGGCCCCGGCGGGTCTCGCTTCCCTTCCCCCCCCCCGGCCCCGGCGGGTCTCGCTTCCCTTCCCCCCCACCCCACCCTGGCCTGGCCCCGGCGGGTCTCGCTTCCCTTCCCCCCCCACCGGCCCGGCCCTGGCGGGTCTCGCTTCCCTCCCCCCCCCCCCGGCCCGGCCCTGGCGGGTCTCGCTTCCCCTGCCCCCCCCGCCCCCCCCGGCCCGGCCCCGGCGGGTCTCGCTTCCCTTCCCCCCCCCCCCCCGGCCCGGCCCGGCCCGGCCCCGGCGGGTCCCGCTTCCCACCCCCGGCCCCGGCCCCGGCCCCGGCAGCTCCCGCTTCCCCCCCTTACCGGAGCGCGTCTCCGGAGGGGCCTGAGCTTCGTCCCGCTCAGAGCCGCGTGGTGAGGGGGCGGGGCTGTGAGCTCCACGCCGAGCGGCGGCCGCTGCCCCCCCCCCCCCCCCCGCGGCTCGGCTCGGGGCGGGGCTCAGGGGCTCGGCAGGAGACTCGGCGCTCGATGCGCCGAGGCTCCAGGAGAGGGGCGGAGGCGGGAGCCTCCGCTCTTCTCTTGGGGGCCCCTGCGGAGCCCGGGGCCCGGGGCAAATTGCCCCCTTTGCCCCCCCCTCTGGGCGGCCCTGGAATCCTGTGGCACCTTATAGACTAACAGACGTTTTGCAGCATGAGCTTTCGTGGGTGAATACCCACTTCTTCGGATGCAAGTAGTGGAAATTTCCAGGGGCAGGTATATATATATGCAAGCAGGGCCGGCTCCAGACCCCAGCGCGCCAAGCGCGCGCTTGGGGCGGCATTTTGCCGGGAGGGCGGCAGGCGACTCCGGTGGACCTTCCGCAGTCACGCCTGCGGGAGGTCCACCGGAGCCGCGGGACCAATGGACCTCCCGCAGGCATGACTGCGGAGGGTCCGCTGCTCCCGCGGCTCCGGTGGACCTCCCGCAGGCATGCCTGCGGATGCTCCACCGGAGCCGCGGGACCGGCGTGCTTGGGGCGGCCAAATTCCTAGAGCCGCCCCTGTATGCAAGCAAGAAGCAAGCTAGAGATAATGTTGTTTGGCAGCCACCTGCTTTGTCCACTGCTTGCAGGAAGAGCAGCCCAGTGGAGCTAGCTGGTGGGGGCTTGGAATCAGGGTGGACCGGCAGCCCCCCTGTCAGCTCCCCGCTCCCCTAAGTTCCCTGTGCTGCAGCTGCCCAGCAGGCTACCAGTTGCCTGCTTTCAGCTGTCCCTCCCCCTACTGCCATGTGCTGCTTCTGCCCTCTGCCTTGGAGCTGCTTCCTGAGACTCCTGCTTGCTGTATGGGAGGAGGGGCAAAGTGGGGGGCTCTCAGGGTGTCCCCCTTCCCCCTGCTCCTGCACCCCACTTACCCCATTTCCATAGAGCACGGGGGACATACAACAGGGTTCAGGATGGAGGGAGCTTCCAGGCAGCAGCTGTGGTCTCAGCAAGCTGATCTAATTAACAAGGCAGTGTACTTAAGAGTAGGGTCAGCTACTTAAAGGGGAAATGTGGCTCTCTCACTCTCACACACATGGTGTGTGTCTCTATCTCTGTCTGCTATTCTCTCTCCCCTCCCTCCATTCCTGCTGCCTTGTAGAGTGAGGCTACATTAACAACCAGTTAACCCTTGAGGGCTCAGCCGAATGCTAGTTCATCATTTAGCAGTAAGGCATTCCCTGGAAATATCCCACCCTCTGACTCCACCACCTCAACCCAGCTACACAATCATCATTGCTGTGTACAATATTATATTGTTTGTTTAAAACTTATATTGTGTGTGTGTGTGTATATATATTAGTTTTTTGTCTCCTGAAAAAAATTTCCCTGGAACCTAACCCCCTCATTTACATTTACAATTCTTAGGGGGAAATTGGATTCACTTAACATCGTTTTGCTTAAAGTTGCATTTTTCAGGAACATAACTACAGCGTTAAGTGAGGAGTTACTGTACTCCAGTTGAGGCCTAATCAGTGCGGAGTACAGTGGAAGAATTACTTCTCGTGTCGTGCTTACAGTATTCCTGCTAATACAACTGTATTGGGTGCTGCTCACCTCACGCGAGCGCCGCTGGCCGGGTGTGCATGCGCCTGCACTCTTCTTAGCTTGTGCTGTTTGCTGTGGCCCCTGTGGGCAGGGTGGCCCCGAGGGGGGGAGGGGGCAAGTGGGGCAATTTGCCCCAGGCCCTGGGCCCCGCAGGAGCCCCCATGACAATATAGTATTGCAACTTTTTTTTAATAGATGGGCCCCCCAGAATTGCTTTGCCCCAGGCCCCCTGAATCCTCTGGGCAGCCCTGTCTGTGGGCAGTGTCTCAGGTAGATTTCACTGACTCAGACCTCTGGCCGAGTCACCCACAGTCTGTATCTGCACAAACACCATGGACTCCTTAGAGGGTTAGGCCTTTCTCCGTGCCCTTGATAATGTCTTTATCTGCAGCCCTCTGCCTGGGCTCAGTCCTTAATTAATGCAATAGGGTCTATCACCGGACCCTTAGTTACTAACATCTGCAGCCCCAGCCGGGCTAGCTTTCAACTGTCTCTCAACCCTGGTATGGGGCTGGACCACCAGGACTTCCTCCCTGGGGACTCTTTGCCTGTGGTGGCCTCTCTGATCCCAGTGTGATGGGTTCGGTCACAGAGACCCCCTGGGTACTGTCACCTGACATGCTGAAATTACCTCTGATCCCATTTTCCCTGCCAGCTTGGGACGTCCAGAACCCTGTCTTGTTGAGCCAGACATGCCAGCCTGCTGCAACACAGACCCAGGATCTGGTCCACACCCCCAAAACTGCAGACTTAACTGAAAACAGCTCAGCAGGTCACCTATCTCTAGTACCCAGACACCCAGTTCCTAATGGGATCCAAACCCCATATAAATCTGTTTTACTCTGTATAAAGCTTAAAATTATCCACCCTCTATAACACTGATAGAGAGATATGCACAGCTGTTTGCTCCCTCGGGTATTAATCACTTACTCTGGGTTTATCAATAAACAAAAGTGATTTTATTAAGTATAAAAAGTAGGATTTAAGTGGTTCCAAGTAATAACAGACAGAACAAAGTAAGTCATCAAGCAAAATAAAACAAAACACGCAAGTCTAAGTCTAATACATTAAGAAACTGTTTACAGGTAATAGCTCACCCTCAGAGATGTTCCAATAAGCTTCTTTCACAGACTAGACACCTTCCTAGTGTGGGCCCGATCCTTTCGCAGGTACAGTCCTTGTTAGTTCCAGCAGACATCTCAGATGGTAAGCAGCGGCTCTCTCATGACTGGGCCCCGCTTTGTCCTGCTCCATCCCCTTTTGTAGCTTTGGCACAAGGCAGGAATCCTTTGTCTCTGGGTCCCCACCACTCCTTCTAAATGGAAAAGCACCAGGTTTAAGATGGATTCCAGTATCATGTGACATGGTCACATGTCCTATGAGTCCCCCTAGTCTCCATTCTTCCAAGGCTGGCCGGCACGTACCCAGAAAGTAAACAGAGCCATTCACAACCAATTGTCCTGGTTACTGGGAGCCATCTAGATTCCAAGCCACCATTAATGGCCCACACTTTGCATAATTACAACAGGACTTCAGAGTAATACTTCATATTTCTAGTTTCAGATACAAGAATGATACATTCATACAAACAGGATGAACACACTCAGTAGATTATAAGCTTTGTAATGATACTGTACAAGAGACCTTTTGCATGCAGCATATTCCAGTTACATTATATTCACACTTATAAACTTATTTTTCTAAAGCATATGGAGTGCAACGTCACAGAAGCATAGAGCTAAAGCCAGATATTTCTAATCTCAGGTCATTGCACTCTTATAAAAAAAGTCAGTACCTTAATTATTCAGCACCCTCCCACAGCTGCTCACACTTGCATGCTACTGTTTCCATGTTATTATTGGGTATCAAGTGTTTGCCATTTAAATGATGTTGATTGCAAGGACAGACATAGAAAATATATATCCCACCCCATGTAACTCAATTCTACATTGTGTGTATTAGTCATTTCAATAATGCAGCATTTCAATATTTGATTTGTAAGATAACAAATAGCACTGTAATCTAGCATAGCTGCTATTCACACTCAGTGCCTGAATGGTGACACCTAACCAGGACTCTCCATTTACCTCCTGCTGGAATGGCTGATGCCTACTGACTGTGAAAGCCCTTGTATGAACCTTGGATATGATGTTGTTACAAACACAGGGGCAGCACGTCCACAAATGACCGTGCTGAAGACTGGGGCTGAGGCAAAAGGAATTAATTCCTTTCATGGGCGAGGAGTGGGCAGATTCTCGGAGTAGGAGGTGACTGTTCAGAGGGCAGCCAGGGCATGGGGGGGCAGCACTGTGGCTCTGGCAGTGGCAGGGTTTGTTCCATCGCCACATGAGGCAGGCACCCCGATTTCCAGCAGGTTGTACCTATGCGCATGGGTGGAGTTGGGAGAAGCAAACTACAAGCCTCAGGGTCAGGCAGCCCAAGTGTGCAATCAGGGCCGGTGCTACCATTTAGGCCAACTAGGCGGTTGCCTAGGGCGCCAAGATTTGGGGGCGCCAAAAAACGGTGCCCTCAAATTTTTTTAAAAGCGTTTCAGCAGCCGCTGCACTGGGAGGGTGAGGGAATCTGAGCCACCACCAGCAGCCCGGGGGTTCCCCTGGGTCAGCACGCCGCCAGCAGCCCGGGGGTTCCCCTGGGTCAGCACGCCGCCAGCAGCCCGGGGGTTCCCCTGGGTCAGCACGCCGCCAGCAGCCCGGGGGTTCCCCTGGGTCAGCACGCCGCCAGCAGCCCGGAGGTTCCACCACGCAGTTGCTGCTTCGCTTCTCCCACCTCCCAGGCTTGCGGCGCCAATCAGCTGTTTGGCGCCGCAAGCCTGGGAGGAGAATTAGAGCGGGGGCGGCGTTCTCGGGGACGACGCAGAGCAGAGGTGAGCTGGGGTGGGGAGGTGCTGCACAGCTCCCCAGGGGGGAGCTGCCGTGGAGGTGGAGGGCACCTCAGGGCAGGGGGGGGGCGGGGAGCTGCTGCAGGGTGGGGGGGGCGCGCAAGGTGGAAGTTTTGCCTAGGGCGCGAAACTTCCTTGCACCGGCCCTGTGTGCAACGTAATGAGTTCTGCAGGAGACGCTGCTTCCAGTTTGCGCCCCTGAGGCAGGGAGTCTGAATTTTGTTGATAAACACAGTGATTAACAGGTGATTGAGACAAGAAAGGGCTGTTAGAATGTTTTCTAAAGTTAAATGATCTGTTCCAAGCCTGGTGAATTGCAAAAAGTAAGTAGCCCAAATGATAGAAAGTAATTGTAGCTTTGTCTACAATTGTTGCATTCAAGAAGTGGTAACAAAGTTACTAATATCGTTTTTGAGACGATAACTCATTTTTTAGACAAAGGATCTAAATCTACCTGGATGTTAGTAAGGCATTTGATACAGTTCCACATGAGAAATTATTAGTTAAATTGGAGAAGATGGGAACTAATATGAGAACTGAAAGGTGGATAAGGAACTGGTTAAAGGGGAGACAACAACGGGTCATATTGAAAGGTGAACTGTCAGGCTGGAAGGAGGTTACTAGTGGAGTTCCTCAGGGATCACACTTGGGACCAATATTATTTAACATTTTTATTATTGACCGTGGCACGAAAAGTAGTAGTGCGCTAATAAAATTTGCAGATGACAAAGCTGGGAGGTATTGCCAATATCATACAAGAAAATCTGGATGACTTTGGAAACCGGAGTAATAGAAATGGGGTATTTAACAGTGCGAAGTGCAAGGTCATGCATTTAGGGACTAATAACAAGAGTTTTTACTATAAGCTAGGGACTTATCAATTGGAAGTGACAGAGGAGGAGAAAGACCTGGGTGTATTGGTTGATCACAGGAGGACTATGAGCCATCAGTGTGATGTGGCCGTGAAAAGGCTAATGCAGTCCTGGGGTGCAGCAAGTGAGGTATTTCCAGTAAAGACAGGGACGTGTTAGTACCATTACACAAGGACCAGTGAGACCTCATCTGGAGTGTTGTGTGCAATTCTGGTCTCCCATGTTTAAAAACAATGAATACAAAGGGGAACAGGTGCAGAGGGGAGCCACTAGGCTGATCTGAGGAATGGAAAACCTGTCTTATGAGAGGAAACTCAGAGCTCGGCTTATTTAGCCTAATCAAAAGAAGGCTGAGGGGAGATAGGATTATCTGTATAGATACATCAGAGGGATAAATACCAGGGAGGAAGATGAGTTATTTAAGTTAAGCATCAATGTGGATCCCAGAACAAATACATGCAAACTGGCTATCAATAAGTTTAGGCTTGAAATTAGGTGAAGGTTTCTAACCATCAGAGGAGTGAAGCTCTGGAGCAGCCTCCCAAGGAGAGCAGTGGGGCAAAAAACCTAACTGGCTTCAAGTCTGAGTTTGATAAGTTTATGGAGGCGAAGATATGACAGGACTGCCGACAATGGCGTGTGGCCCAATGGTTACTGCCTGTAGCAAAA
This sequence comes from Mauremys mutica, assembly GCF_020497125.1. Lineage (NCBI taxonomy): Eukaryota > Metazoa > Chordata > Testudines > Geoemydidae > Mauremys > Mauremys mutica. The sequence continues at coordinate 82,057,549 of NC_059081.1, read as the reverse complement.
ATCCCCAACAGCTGGAGATGGGACACTAGACGGGGAGGGCTCTGAGTTATTTCAGAGAATTCTTTCCCAGGTGTCTGCCCGGTGGGTCTTGCCACATGCTCAGGGTCGAACTGATCGCCATATTTTGGGTCAGGGAGGAATTTCCACCCGGGTCAGACTGGCAGAGACCCTGAGGGGTTTTCACTGTCCTCTGCAGCCTGGGGTCCCTTGCAGGTTTAAACTAGTGTAAAGGGTGAATTCTCTGTAACGTGAAGTCTTTAAACCATGATTTGAGGACTTCAGTAACTCAGCAGAAGGTTGGGGTCTATCACAGGAGTGGGTGGGTGAGGTTCTGTCACCTGTAATGTGCAGGAGGTCCGACTAGATGATCATGATGGTCCCTTCTGACTTTAGTAAGAATATACATTACAATGTTACCTCAGAGGGAACAAAGCAACGCTTCAAAGGAAAACGTTAGAAATGGTAGGGGAGAAATAGGAAAGGAAAAGCCCCTTTTCTCAGAAGATACAAACTCGACTCCCTCCTGTCTCTATCACCAGTGGATTTAGCCTCCCTCCTTGTGAGGTGTAAATAAAATAAAGAGGAGACAAGGTGGTTTGGCACAAACAAAGGTAAGTGTAGTCAGGGTAAAGGTACAGAAACCTGGGGGAATAGGGGAAAAATGCAAACGCAGTTAATACAATGAAACAGCGACTGGCTTTGGGAGCTTAACGCTCAGGCCCATAAACCCTCCCTTGGAAACTGGAAAACACTAAATGATGCCCCAGCACAGAACCCTTTTCCCACTGTGCAGGTGCAGTGGATCCCACGGGCCGGCGCGAGGCCCAGGACCTTCCACTCTCCGGCTGGTTTAGAGCCGTTGAGGAGGAGCACTGGGGAGTCCAGACGACGGGTGGGTTTCGTCGCTGGCCGGGAGGCCCTGTGGGAGGCTGGACACCAGGGATGCAGGACGGCAGGAATGGTGGTGACAGGCCTCCTGTTCCTCAGTCTCACGGCGGGACCGAGGGGGTTCGTCACTCTCCAGCTCGGGAGAACTGGGAAGACCCGACCGTGGATGGGCCGTCGCTGGGGGGGGACGGCCCCGCGCAGGCCCTGAACACGTCCTTATATCACTTTTGTGGTGGGAAAAGTGCTGAGGAGACGGAACGCTGAGGGCTGGTTTTGGCGGGAAAAACCGGTTTTGACTGGTTTGAGCCTGTGTCCCGATGGTAAACAAGTCCCCTCTCAGAGATGGAGTCCAGGGGTCAATAGTTCATATGCTCCAGATTGAATCTTATTTTAAAGCCAGTGATTTACTTCATAAACACCTTATTAAACAACTAATTCAACATATTAAACAGTTTATACTTCTTACACCTAACAACAATTTTAAACCTAACCAGTGTCCCATAAGTGACCTGCCACAAGATGTCAGAACATGTTAGTACTGGAGATGAGTGGGTCTAATATTTATTTAATTTTCTTTCTTCATATAGGAATTAGATATAGTGCTCCTGTCAGCTATTTCTGTGTTGTTATCTGCAAAAACACTGGAGTTTTCAGTTGCCTAAGTAGCCCCTGGGCTCATGGTTCAAGTTGCCCCCTTCCCCGAAAATCCGAAATGGTGTCCCTGTGAGTAGGCACAGAATTTGTCCCTTCCCCCCACACAGCCCCGTTGATCTGACTGGAGCCGCCTCCCCCAAATATAGATGTCAAATTACACCTATGCACTGCCATGAAGGCTGCTGGACACAGGCCTCTGAGCATCATAATGGGAAGCCAAGTACATGAGTCTGTGCAGCCCAGGGCTGGGCGTGAACGGAGCTACAGCAGGGGCTGCAGAAGGGGCCCTGCCACTGAACAATCCCTGCCCCTTCGCTCTGGGACTGTCACACTGCAGATGCCAGATGCCAGGCTGTGCCTCTCCCGCGGAGCCTGGCAGCAGCAGCAAGGGATCCCCTGTGGGCTGACCCAGCCGTGGCGCAGGACAGGCTGGTAGCTCTGAGTGCTGCACAGGTCATGCCTGGCACAGCGGGGGCGGCACTGGCACAGGGTCAGGCAGAGCAGGCCAGGTTTGTGTGTGTGTTGCTGGCAGCGAACAGAGTGGGCAGCGCAGGCCGGCCACTTAGGGAGGTGTGAGGCTGCTTGCCACAGAGCACCCCGCACATCCGAGCTAGTTACCCCGGGGCCAGGCCTTGGGCCCCAGCGCTGGCATTGTTTGGAGGTTGCTTTGCCCCCCGAGGCAAGGCTTGTTGGGGGCTTTTTTTACCCTGTTCAATGGTGACCGCCAGCGATGTGCTGGAAGGGCTGTTTAACAGTTCACTTGGTAGCACTGGCTCCTTTGTGAAGCTCTGAGGGAGCGACTGATACGTTAATGACAATGTTAGTAACGAGGTCTGAGCCAGGCTGTCCTCAGGCCCCCCTACACACCTATGGTTTGTTCAATCGACCAGCCACACACCGAGAAAAGAGAAGCGAGGCGAGGGCTCTGTTAGGTACAGCGGCCCCAGCCCCACCCACTGCAGCCAGGCCAGCCCAGACTCGGGCCGAGGAACACCCTGAGCCGCGGAGGCTCGGCTAAGGCTGCGGGTGAAGGCAGGTGGACGTGAAAAGTTCCTCTGGCCCAGCAGCAGGGACAGCGTTCGCTAAGCAGACAGGGATGTTGGGAGCACGTTCACACCCTTGTTAACACCCCGCCTGAGACGCACTCGGCCTCACACCCACAACGTTAGAGCAGAAAACAAGGAATGGCTCAGTGCCCAAACGCCCACAAGCCAGCTGAGAAAAGCCGCCCCCCCACCCTTGGAGTTCTTGGGGGGTTTGTGTGTCCAATATAAATGTGTTCACGGGTATTTACCAGCTGTCATGGGAAGCGCCAGGAATCCTACGTCACAAGACCCCCCGGAGCACTGGCACCTTGGCCTGTCGCAGAACACTCTGACGCCTCTGACCATGCGCCCCTTTCTCACTAATGCCCCGGCGCCTGGCCGCAGAAGGCCTGCGTCCCAAGCCAGGCCAAGCAGGGCCCCAGGCCGCGTCAGGGGCTTTAGAGCAGGACTTGGGTTCCATGGCCTCTTTGGCCTTCCCTCAGTTCCAGGGACGGCTCAGCCTCTCTCCGGGAGGCAGGTGAAGTCTGTGGGGTCTGTTGTGCTGCTCCCCAGTATGAGAGGAAAGTCAGGGGTTAAATGTGCCAACTGGCAATGTGTGTGTGTAGCTGGAACGAGCCTGATTCCAGATGCCCGCTAGGCATCCCAGCCCTGGGACGGTGCACTTGGCGATGCAGGACAACGTCCCAGACAGAGACTGGAACGTTCATGATGGCCCCATGCCGAAATGCACGTACTCTTTGGGGTTATGCAGCTGGCCCCAGCACCGGGCTGACAGAGGCTCTGGGCTCTGGGAATAGGTGTGACTGAACTGGGATCGGCCACTCACTGCGGACCCTGCAGTCCCAATCGTCCTACTGCCTCGCCTTTGGCCTGCTGCACAGTCAGACCGAGGCCCGGGGACAATGGATGGGGAGCAGCCTCTCTGGGAAGGCCCTTTGGGGCTTCCCCCCAAACTGAATGAGGCAGCTCTAGCATGGAGGAAATGTCCATGTATTGATGCATCCCAGCTAGAGCCACACTCAGCCCGTGACCCCAGGCTCTCCCTGAGGCCCCAGAGGACCTGACGCCAGCAAAGTGTGTTGCTGTTACAAATGTTGTCACTAGGAGCAGCACTAGTGAGGAGGGGGGTAGCTCCTCCCCCCCAGGGAGTGGGTCTTTCACGTTGGCGCCCGGGGGCTCGGGAAGAGACCCCGGCATTGTGTCGTATGCGGAACGTTCTCCTCACAACTAGAAGACACTGGACGCTTGGTGGATTGAACTGCAAAGGCGAGGGCAGAAAGGCAACCGAGTCCAGCACTACCACACGCAGAAGGGAAGGGGAGCGGGGGTAAACGTGCCCTCCAGTAGCTATCTGCACAGTTTTTCTCTATCAAATCCAGCCGCATTTGAGGCCTATGTGTCTCCTTGGAGGAATACCCAGCCCATTCCACAGACACTTGTTTGGAAATAGTATCTGTGACGTTCCTTTGCTTGGCCACTTGCTTCTCTCTCCACCTGGACAGAAGCACCCTGTGCAGTGCCGCCCCCCCCCCCCAGGTGTCTAGAGAGGAGCAAGTGCTCTGGGTGCAGCCAGAGCTTGTTTCTACCAACACAGGCGGGTGAATTCTGCAGAGGACCCCCAACACACACACACACACTTACTTGATTTAATGTAAACAGGGGCAGACAGAGGGTTACACCCTGGGACCGAGGGAGGAAATAGGAGGGAGTGCTTGTCATGTTCACAGCTCGCAGTTGGCTGGCTTTCAGAAGAGGGAGGAATCTGTCAGCACCATTTCAGGCCAGCAGCTAGATTTCTGCCTGCTCGCCTTGTCACTGGAGCTCCCTTCTGGAGGAGGGCGGAGGGAAGGTTGATTCTGGTTTCTCTTGCGAGGCCTGTCTGTGCCCACTGGAGAACTCTGACCTCAGTGTTAATCGGAGGCTGCTGAGGATTTAGCCAGGGCAGAGCTGGCTACAGGGGCACACAGTTACTCAGCTGGGCAGCAGCAGGGCAAGCGTTTAAATGGTGCTGCTGCTGCTGCAAACTTCTGGGAGCTGCGCTTGCGAAACAGCCACTCGCTGCCTTTGCAGCCCTGCCTCCCAGTCCTGATGGGCTCCAGAGAAAACGAGCTAGTTGTCTAAAGCTCTTTGCTGGCTTGCAGGCACCACAGTAGATCTGGGATGGACACACAGTGCCCAGCAGATGTTCAGTGGACATGCAGGTGGATGATCCTAGGGGCACGTGATGGGGCAACACTCGTGAGCACTGCTTGTCTGCTGTGAGTGGTGCTGGGGTCTCTTTTCCCCTGCTCCTGATGCTCCATTGACCTCGCTTGGTGGGTCTATGGTGGCTCAGCCCTCCAGCCAAGTCCCACAGCTAAGAGATGAACGGACGTAACAAAACTCAACCAATGGTTGACCCTTCTCTGAGCCGGGCTTTCAGTAACGAGTCTGTCCAGTGCAGGGACCTGGGCCTGCCCCCTACTCCAGGTCCCAACACAGCAGCCTTGTCAGTAGCAGCCATGTCCTGCTCCCTTCAAGGCTGCTGCTGCTGCTGCTGCTGCATCCCCTGGGCTGCTTCCCACTGGGTCCCATCACCATGACTCATTTGTTACCTGAGGGATGCAGTCCCTGGGGGCCGCTCCATCTGTTCCCTGCTTGTGCAGGGTCTCTCCCAAGCCTCCCTGCCTGGAGAGCTTTGCAACCTCCCAGCCCATCCTCCCCTTCTGGTCCCAGCCAGGAACTGACCTGCTCAGCCCCTGCAGCTCATTTTATCTGAGCCTGCTGGGATCTGATTGGCTGCTTCTAGGCAGGCTCTCTAGGCAGGCCTGGAGGACCCACTTTCACTGCTCCTTTTTTGGTGCATCCCATCACAGGGGAGCTCTGGGTTGCAGCATGAAATTTGTGCCATTGGCTTTGGACACTGGAAATCATGGGCACCTTCAAGGGCATCCGTGGGTGGTGCTTGGATTTTGAAAACGTGGCCGTGACCTGGGCATGCAGGCTGCCTGGGTACCTGGCTGTAGCTGTGGGCTCAGCCACTGGGGGTTTGTAGGAGCCAGCTGTCTCCTGAGACCCAGCCTCACTGTGTGCCTCCTGCTCTGAGCCCCAAACACTCTGCAGAAGGCCATGCAGAGGCTGTGTGCTGACCACTGGGTAATGGGCAGCACTCACACACCCAGCATATACCTGGGGACACAGGCGTGGCCAGACTGGATCAGACCCAGCGTCCAGCTAGTCCAATAGCGAGGGCCCTACCAAATTCACAGTTCATTTTGGTCAATTTCACGGTCATAGGATTTTTAAAATCGCTAATGTCATGATTTGAGCTATTTAAATCTGAAATGTCACAGTGTTGTAATTGTAGGGGTCTTGACCCAAAGAGGAGTTGCAGGGAGGGTTTGCAAGGTTGGTTGCAGTACTGCTGCCCTTACTTCTGTGCTGCTGCTGGCGGCAGCGCTGCCTTCAGAGCTGGGCAGCTGGGCAGCTGGAGAGCGGCGGCTGCTGGCCGGGACCCCAGCTCTGAAGGCAGAGCCGTCGCCAACAGCAGCACAGATGTAAGCATGGCACAGTATGGTATTGCCACCCTTACTTCTGCACTGCAACTGGTGGGGCGCTGCCCTCAGAGCTAGCCACCTAGCCCTGAAGTCAGCGCAGAAGTAAGGGTGGCAATACCATGACTCCCCCTAAAATAACCTTGTGACACCCCCTGCAACTGCTTTTGGGTCAGGACTCCCAATTTGAGAAACAATGGTCTCCCCCGCGAAATCTATATAGTATAGGGTAAAAGCACACAAAAGACCAGATTTCACTGGGGGAGGGCGGGGGCGGTGCGGGGATGATGACATACCAGATTTCACAGTCTATGACGCGTTCTTCATGGCTGTGAATTTGGTAGGGCCCTACCAACAGCCCATCTCCAACTGTGCCCAGCACCAGATGCTTCAGAGGAAGGTGAAAGAAACCCCACAGTAGGCAGATGTGGGGTAATCTCCCCACCCACCCCATGAAGGTCTCCTAATAGTTAGAGATTGCCTTAAGCCCCAAAGCAAGAGTTT